>NW_020174042.1:2678392-2691069 GCF_003031525.2 Neophocaena asiaeorientalis asiaeorientalis | reverse complement strand
CAAGCTTCCTACCACCACTACCACCACCGCCCCCCGCCTCCTTGACTCACCCTTCGAGAACACGGGTACCTCCTCTTTTCCAGGCAGGGCCCCCGCCAAGGCTCACTTAGACTGCTGCCTTTGCTGCTGACATGCTGTGTGACTCTGGCCCACTGCTCAACCTCTCTGGCCCTGAGGAATAAGGGAAAGGCTCCCTCCCCACAAGATATACCTAATTCCCTGGCAGGCAAGGGCTTCTACCTGAGGCAGTGTAGCGAGTGTAGCGGAGAGAAGTACGAAGCTGGCAGCCAGCACTTTCTGGGTCTAGGGAAAGTGCATGGTTCCCTCCTTCCCTGTGAGGGAGGTTGGAGGGGAGGAATCGAGGCCTTAGTTTGCCCCCTGCCACCCTTGCCCCTTGTAGATACTGCCTTAACACTCCCTCTACCCTCAGCTCTGGCTGCCAGCCAGCCGTTTCTCCGTGCTCACTAATTTATTTCCAGGAAGGTGTGTGGAAGACATGAGCCGTGTATAAAATTTTTTTTAACATTTCCATCGCAGTATTGACCATCATCCTTGGTTGTGTATCGTGTAACACAAATAATGATATTAAAAGCATCAAACAAGCCAGCCTCAGCTCCCTACCTGGGGTGCGGGCAAGGGGCAGCTGGGCCGGGAAGGGCAGAGGACCGATCCTCTGAACGCGCATTTCATCCTACCTCCACCTGTGGGTTCCCAGGCTAGGCCTGCCACCGACCAGCTGCAACGGCTCTGGATGACTCACTTGACCCCTCAGAATCTCTGTTTCTCTTCATCACAGTGAGAAGCTTCGCCTAGAAGATCTCCAGGGACCTTGTGAACTCTTGGAAATTGGGCTGTTTTGAGAGGCTTGAGGCAGGAAGAGACTGGGGTAGGGAGGAAATCAGACCTCTTCACCTCTCCAGGGATGGGGCTGAGCCAGGTGATATCATAATGGGCATTGCCCATCCTAGAGAGGGAATCAGGGTGGGGTAGGAGCAAGAAGGCTGTGAGGGAGGGAAGCTGAGAGGTCCTCCACAGGAGGGGGGTCGCAGCAGCTGGGGCACCTGCCGAGCTGTCTGGGAAAGGGGATTGGGTGGTCACTGATGTATTGCAGGAGCCCCTGGTAGGTAGAGCCCACCACGGCATCCCCTAGACCCCACTATGTTCCTCTTTTCCCATAAGACTAAGACCCCCATCAGCACCTACAGTGACTCCTACAGGGATCCTACCTCCATCAAGGAGGGCTATAAGGACCCACCTCTGTGGGCCTGGGAAGCCAACAGGTTTGTGACTCCGGTAAGTAGCGAGCTGGGGCGGGGGTTGGGGGGCGAGCAGCCCAGAGTGTACAGCTGTGGGCGTCTGGATCACTGACAGTGTGTGGTTGTCATTATGTGTTTGTAATTATTGTAGCTTTGTGTGTGTGTGTGTGTGTGTGTGTGTGTGTGTGTGTGTGTGTGATTCATTTGCTTAGGCATGGAATTTATCATGATATATATAAAGTAGTACGAGATCCTGCCCTCATGATGACCTCCTACTCCACCAGGGTAGGAGATGGGGAGAGATAGGTGATAATCAAGAAATAAATAAGAGTTTTGTAGATTGTCCCAAATTGTGTAAAGGACATAAATCGGGTACTGGAAATGGAAAGTAACCAGGGAGAGCTACTTAAATAGAAGTAATGAAAGAGGGTTCTCTCTTTCAAGGTGACATTGAGCTGAGACTGGAAAGGTGAGTGAGAAATAGCCATGTGAAGAACTGAAAGAATAGGGTTCCAGGCAGAGTGATCAGAAAGTGCAAAGGCCCTGAGGCTGCCTGTGGGCTCTGCCTACAGGAATGTTTTTATGCATGCTTATTACAGTCTCCTGTGTCTGTACTTGAAGACAGGTGGCCAAGTGGGGCTGTGCGGCTTTCACAAAATGGAGAGATCTGTAAGTCTAATTGTGACTCTGCCCAAGGGAGTTTATCTGTGTGTACCACCCAACAAAACTTTGCTGAGTATTTACATGTGTCAGGGACAATGTGGTTACAGTGAAGGGCCAAGCCATGCCTTTGAGGATCTCTCGGCAAAAAGTGAACAAAGTAGGACTGCCCAGTGTGGAACATGCACCAGCAGAGGCTTGTGCTGGTATAACAGCCAGAAAGCCACTCCTGGGACTTGAAGGGCAGGTCTGCTAAGAGATCCAGAAGAAGGACACTCGAGCAGAAGAGGAATGTGAGACAGGGCAGCCCAGGGGCAGGGACCCACCAGGAACTGAGAACTGGAGCAGAGGGAGAGGCCAGCCCTATGGTAAGAGAGAAGCCTGCAGACCATGAAGGGCTTCAGGTTGTGTTGAGAAATGTGGTCATAATGGTCCAGCCTTTTGAGCCTGGGAGTGTCATGCTTGGATTGTGAGGGACACACTCTGGCCACTGTGGCAGGAGATTGAAGGGGCTGGAGTTGAGGGCAGGAAGCCCAGTGAGGTGGTGAAGGATGAGGGAAGAGGATATAGGTGGGAGATAAGGAGAGACTGTAGCAGTGAAAAATAGGAGAGTATTTTTGAATAGGAGACTATTGTTATACTCTCAATAGTACTCTCCTACTGTTGAATAGGAGAGTCTTTTTAAAATAATTTTTATAATTACAAAATAAATATATGCTCAATCAGAAAGTGGGGATCACTCAGAGAAGCACAAAGAAAACGGCCAATAATTCTCACTACCCAAAATAACTACCATTAATTTATTATTATATGCCTTTTCAGGAAGCAAATATTTTTTTATGAAGGTGGTGTCATATTGTATACTAATATTTTGAATCTTGCTTTTTTCACAAAACCATATATCAAGTACATTTTCCTGTGTCAAAAATATTCTATAATGTAATTTTAATGACTATAGTATTTTATTTTATGAATGTACCAAAATATGGTTGAGGAATCTTATATTATCGGAAATTTAGATTATTTATAAAATTTTGCTAGTATAATTATTCTTGTACATTCTTTGTATATATCAACTATTCCCTTAGGATAAATTCATAGATAGAAATTGTTGAGGGAAAGGATATGTGAATCTAAAAACTTTGCATATACACTTCAAATTGCTGTGATAAGGGTTATAATAAGCTACATGCCCACCAGCAAAAGATGAGAGTGTCTGCCTGCTTTTCCAAACTCAATAGGAGGGAATTTTTAGGAAGCAGATAACACACCTTGGTCACCATCTAGATATAAAGAAGAGGGGAGAGGTTAAGAGGACTTCTGGGTTTTGGACTCTGGAAAACTGGAGGAAGGGCAGTGCTACCAACTGAGATTTGGAATTGCAGATTAGAGAGAGATTAGGAGTTCATCTGGGGACAAAAATATTCAAGGACTTCCAGGAAAAGATGTCTGCTGTGTAGCTGGATATACTTATCTGAAGCAAAGGAAAGAGGTTTGGGCTACAGACATGAATTCTGAAATCAACATATAGGTGGTAGCTGAAGTCATAGAGATTGCCAAAAAAAGAGTAAGAAAATGGCCAAGGATAGGACTTCGGAGAATATCAATATTTCAGGAGTAGGTAAAGGAAGAAGAGCCATAAAAGGAGACAGTGATAGGACGAAAATCATAGAGAAACCAACAAAGACAGCATTATTAGACAAAGCTCGGTGTCAAATGCTGTCAGCACAGAAAGGGATCTCTTGGATGTAGTAACACTTAGCCGCCTGGCTAAACAGCGTCAGCGACTGGAGAGGAATGAAAGTCAGATAGCAGTGGGATTAATAATGAAGGAAGAGTCTTCCGCTTCTGGCAGTGTGGTGGTCTAGAAACTCTGAAGGGCCCTCCTGCTTCCAAACAACTAGGTCCTGCATAAAAATTAATTTTCATTTTGTTTTGGACTGTCAGTGGAGATGAGTAGTAAGTATACTAAGAAGACAGGATTGCCCCGAGGACAAACGCCACTATTAGTACTACAAGCAGGAGTTTAAGCCTTAAGCTAGCTGAGAGATGGAGCAACTGAACCAGAAAGTCCAGTGATCTCTGGCTCCCTTCCTCCCCGCTACCCCAACACACACACACACACACACACACACACACACACACACACACAGACACACACAATGAATGTATATCTTCTATGGTGGAAAATATCCTCAATGTAGGTTTCCAGTTATCCTTAGAGTATGGTCAGTCAGATCTGAGCTCACAATAAAAGACGTAAGGAGACAAACCACCCTATGACAGTCAACAGAAACAACGAACAGCAGACTTAAACCTCCAAGGATGTCAGATATTGGAAATAATAGTTAAAGAACACAAAATAATTATGAATTTTTCTGAGCAAAATGTGAACTCATCAAAATGAGGATGCAACAAGAGATTATATTTTTAAAAGAATGGACAGATTTTTTAAAGAAACGAAATTTTAGAAATAAAAGATATATGTGTTAAAACCAAAACTCAAAAAAAATTAAAAACAAAAACAAAACTCAATGGATGGATTAAGGAGCAAATTAGACACAGCTTAAGAACATCAGTGAAATGAAAAACAGAGCAGGGGGACTTCCCTGGTGGTCCAGTGGTTAAGACTCCACGCTTTCAGTGCAGGGGGCACGGGTTCCATCCCTCATTGGAGAACTAAGATCCCACAAGCTGTGCAGTGTGGAAAAAAAAAAACAGAGCAAAAGAAATTTCCCAGAATGCAGCACAGAGAGCTATAGAAAATATGGAAGAAACATTAAGCAATATGAAAGAAAGAGAAGATCCCACACACTACTCGGGGTTCCAGAAGGAAAGAGCAGAAAGGAGAGTAGTCATTATCTGAAGAGACAAAGGCTCTTGATTTTCAACAACTAACAAGAGAAATGAATCCATAGATTCTTAGGTAACACGTGAAACTGCACAACACCAGCTTAAGAGATGACCTTAAAAACATGCAGAGAGAAATTATTTTCAATGTGTCTTTCAAGAACAAAAGAAAGATAAAGACACAGACAAAAATTAAAATATTTACTACAATAAGACATATAATAGGGGGCTTCCCTGGTGGCACAGTGGTTAAGAACCTGCCTACCAATGCAGGGGACACAGGTTCGAGCCCTGGTCTGGGAAGATCCCACACGCTGCTGAGCGGCTAAGCCCGTGCACCGCAACCACTGAGCCTGCGCTCTACAGCCCACGAGCCACAACTACGGAGCCCACGTGCTGCAACTGCTGAAGCCGTCGCGCCTAGAGTCCGTGCTCCGCAACAAGAGAAGCCACCGCAATGAGAAGCCCGTGCATCGCAACGAACAGTAGCCCCCGCTCGCCTCAACTAGAGAAAGCCCACGCACAGCAACGAAGACACAACACAACCAAAAATAAAAATAAATAAAAAAATTTAAAAAGACTTACAATAAAGGAACTTCTAAAGGATACACTTTGGGGAGAAGGAAAATGATAACAAAAGGAAGGTCTGAGATGCAAGAAGGAATAGTGAGCTAAGAAACTGGTAAACATGAGATAAATTTAAACAAACATTGTCCATAGAAAATAATTATAATAATTTTTAACTTGTAAAATTTAAAGAAAGAACCAAAATATTAGAAAACAATATCATGTAAATTGTATATTAGAAAACAATATCATGTAAGGTACAAGGATAAGAAAGGAATTTTTACAAAAACTGTCATTATTCACAGATGATACAGTTGTGTTTATAGAATCTACAAATTATTAGAATAAGAGAATTTAGAAAGTTGGATGAATTTAAGATAAAAAGCATATTTAGGAAGCATAATCTTAAAATATATATATCATTTTAGCAACAATGAGTGAGAGTAAATAGAAATAAATCTAACAATGTGTGCAAAACTGTATGGATAATATTATAAAACTTTGAATACTTTAAAAGAATACTTAAATGAAGAGGCATAACATGCTCATGAATAGGAAGAGTCATTAACATAAAGATTCCATGCAATTCTGATTAAAACCTCAACAGGAGTTTTTGAAGAATTTGACAAGCTGTCTCTAAAATTTATAGAGAAGAGCGAAGGCCCAAGAACTAGCTAAAACACACCTGAAGAAGAAGGGGACTTGCCCAGTCAGATATTAATATTTATTACCAAGCTATAGAAATTCATAAAGCATAATATTACTGTAGGGATACACAAATTGATTAATGGAATAAAACAGACCAGAAATGGAGCCACACATATATGGAAACGATATACAACAGAGATGACTGAAAGTAAAGCTATGGGAAAAGATGTTTCAGGCTTGGGGTGGCATTACAAATCTGTGGGAGAAGATAGATTACTCAATGAGACAACTGGTTATCCATGTGGATAAAAATTAAATTTATCCCCTAATTCACACCAAACCCCAAAACAAATTCCTGACAGATTAAGGCATAAATATGGAAAGTAAAATTGTATAATTTTAGAAAAAATTATGACATTATCTCCATTATCTTAGATTATGGATGGATTTCCTAAGTCACAAAAGCACTACATAAAAGATGAATAAATTCAACTATGTTAAAATTAAGAACTTATGTTCATCAAAAGACACCAAAAAGAAAATGAAGTTACAAGCCACAAACTGAGAGATGATAATTGCAACATGTAACTGACAAAGGAATATGTAGAATATATAAAGAACTGTAATTCTCTGGGTTAAAATGAACACGTTTTGACTCCTTCCTAAAACTCCTCAAAAACTACAATAAATGCATACTTAAGACATAAATTTGCAAGAATAGTGAGAAGGAAGGACAATGACAACAAAATTACAGAAGCTGGAAAGTGTGATAGATAAGTAGTAACTGACACAGCAGATCTGAGAAAGCTGAATCCAAAGCCAGCAGTGGGAAACACAAGACATAATTCGACTTAAAACTGCAGAATTTTTAAAAGGCTCAGAAATTGGTAATACTAGGTTTCTCTGGAACAGAAGATGGGACAGGACCAAGGCTGAAACAATAATGATTTGAAAGCTAAGAAGCAATTAAACCCCCTCTTCTATTCCACGCCGTAGGGTGACTGCTCGCCCATCTCTGCAAAAGTCAAAAGGCTTATTTTTTGGCAAGGATCTCAGGACTGGAGATTCCAGTTAAGGTCAGGGTACCATACTGAAAACAGATGAACCTCCATACGCTGAATGCTAACCCCCCAGCAGCCCTCTTCTCCACTAGGTTCTCAGAACAATGGCAGCTAGGTCACTACTCTCAAGCCAAAGACTGAAAGAGTCTCTTCCGAGGGATCTGATGAGCCCAAGAGAAAAGACCTACAGATACTGACAGAGTTTGCAACAAATAGTCTAGCCAGAGCATCCTACAATGATGCCCACCCACAGCTCAAAGCCTCCAATGAGCCTTTTTAGTCTACTCATAAACATGAGCAGACAGTCAAAGATTACAGACATCTGAGGAAAGCCTCGAATGGAAACACTGAAGAGTCTGTGAGTTCTTCTAAATGATTATTTGTGTGTGTGTGTGTGTGTGTGTGTGTGTGTGTGTGTGTGTGTGTGAGCATGTCTGAGTGTGTATGTATAGATGTACATCTGTCTATGAGTGTATCTGGGCGCACAGATCTATGTGTATGTCTGGACGTGCATGTGTTTGTGTGTATGTAAAACTCAGGGGAGTGCTAAGTCATGGGGCCCCTCCACCCATATGGAGTATGACTGTGTAGGATCTGCCCACAGAACAAAACCTCAGCTGGGCACGGAGGATCCAAGAAGCCCCTCAGCTGAGGGGTTTTCAGGGGAATAGGAGCACTAGAAGCAGCAAGGTCTCATCCCAGGCCAAGAGAAGCCTCTGCTCTTCAGATCATAGGGATGAAATGCAGTGCAACAGCATCATCCCAGCACCTTGCTGCCCACTATGATGAGAAAGTCCTTTCTGGTGTCTGACTTTGCTGGGTGTCCCACCCCTGTAACCCAGCTGCCTTTTCATCCCAGCTGCCTACAGAGACATGGGCCCACAACTAACTTGGCAATGTGCCTTTAGCTGAGGACAAGGGGGCCCTTGATCTGGGCTTCTACAGACCCAGCCAAACAAGGGGTGTTGGGATAAGATGAGGTGAACCCCAAGAAGCAGAGGGGCCCAGAGCCTGAACCAAGATCAGGGAAAAAATCAGGATAGGATGTGGACCAGCACAACGTAAATGTCAGGGTCAAGGGTAATATTGGTGTCAAGATGAGAACCACAGCAGAATTAGGGTCAGGTTGGAGTCAGAGAATTAGATTTTAAAGTAGGTGCCCCTCTGGCCCCATCCTTCATCTCCTTCAAGGTGCCAGATTCACAGAGAGCCCTTCCTGTCCAAAACACCTGCCTAAGGTAGCCAGCTCCGAGGGCAGCCAGCCTTTCCTGAGGTTGTTCCACGGGCCTGTTGCTCTGTTGGGGAAGACCCAGGCCCTGCTCCCAGGCAGCACACAGTCTGGAAGAAAGAGGACAGGAACACCCAGCTCTGCCCTTATAGGTCCCAGTCAAGGAAAGGACAGAAATGAGAAGAACATCAGAAAACCACTCTGACTGAGGGAAAATGTTGGGTTCCAAGTCCGAGCCTTGGATGGAAGAAAAGGAGAAAAGGGTGATTCAAGCAAAAGAACTATGCAGAGGGAACCAAGGCTGGCCTGGGGATCCCTCTGGTATAGGGAGAGGGTTGGGAGACCCACCTGGGCTAACCTCAATAGGGCCTAAATCTAGGTCCAGCTGGATACCAAGGCTGGGGTCTCCATGCACCTAGCCATCTTCTCCCCTCTCTCCTTGCCAGGGCCTGACTCAGACTGTGCAGCGCCACGTGGATCCTGAAGCCCAGCAGAAGACGATCAAGTGTGCTGTGCAGGACTATAAGAGTTCTATACCAGGCCACCCCTACTTGCCTGAGAAATACTGGCTCTCTCAAGAGGAAGGTAGGGCCTCACCCATCACCCAACTGTGACCCCATTCAGTGACCCCAACAAAGACCCTACACCTGAACCCAACTTGACTTCTGACCTCCACCCTGATCCTATACAAACCTTATCCCCATCCTCGACCAGGGCTTCTTCTCTAATTACCCCCATTCCAGCTTGATTCCCAACCACCTGGCCTGACCTTGATCCTGACCCCTGACCCTGGAGGAGGAGATCCAGGCTCTGCCTTTTGGGAGCTCCCAGTCTATGCCAAAGAATTGGAAGAGGCCTGGGCCTTATCCCTAGAGAGAGGGAGGGAGCATTAACCTCCTCCAAATAAATTCCTCCATGTGTATTCCAGTGCTATCTCCTCCCATCTTCTTAGTGACCCTGCTCCATCAGGTACCCTTCTCTCCTGCATCCCTCTGCCTCACCACATCTCTCTCCCCTCAACCTGGAAGCCTTTTCTAATTTCCTCCTGTCTAAAAATTCTCTCTCGCTCCTCCCCTTCACAACCAAGATTCTTGGAAACAGAGTCTATGTCTCTACTTCCTCACTCCTTATGCCTTATGAGAAATTATCTTTCTCATTTGGTTAGGGGTTTATTATGTCTTCCTGTACATTCCAAAAGAACAGAGTCTTGTTTTATTTAGAGCTGTGCCCCCTCCACCTAGAATAGCAGCAGGCTTCATAAGTATTTATTGAATGAATTGATGATTAATCTTCAGTTGAAATTGGGAGTCTGCATCTCCTACACTCATGTTTAATGTTTATTAAAACTGATCTTGTATGGTTCTAATTACCTTATCCATGGGACTCTTCAGTCTTTTCCTCATGAGACCTACCCTATGTATTTCACTCTGACCACTCTCTCCTCTGTGAAACTCTTTCCTTCCTCAGCTTCTCTGATGCCTCAAATCCTGGGTCTCTTGTTTAATCATTCTGGAAACATGGGGTTCCTCGGGATGCTGATCGGACCCTCCTCTCTCCTTATTCCTCTCCTGAGACCGTTTAATCTAACCCACATCTTTAATTACTGACAACTCTAAGTGTTTATTTCTAGTCTTGTCCTCTTACCAGGATTCCACTTTCCTTTACCTGATTATGATCAAATTTACCTGAATGGCCCCAAACACTTCAAACTCAGTATGTCCAACCCACCAACCTAGAACTCCAAGTCCCAACACACTGTCCCACACATACACGTACCTGCTTTTACTCTAGGGCCCCTAGAACTCCTTTCCTAATCTCTCACATGTATTCTTTCACACTGTTAGAGTGGTGGATCAGAGAGGAACTTACAGGACACTTAGGTGACTGGATGGGTGGGGCTTTGGAGGGTTTTAAGTAGAGAACTGTCTTGGTCAGATTCTCATTTATCGTAAGTGCCCCAGTTTCTATGTAGAGATCAGATTGTAGGATTTCAGAATGAGGCAGGAAGACCAGTAGGCTAATAACAATAATAAAAACAATAATAATAATGGTGATGGTGATGGTGATGATGATGGTTTTCTCTGTGCCAGGCATTGTTCTAAATGTTTTACATATAACATCTTATTTAAATCTCACAACGCCCCTATGGGGTAGATAGTATTATTACCCCCATTTTAAAATTAAGGAAACAGAGACAAGGTGAAATTAATTAACTAGATCAAGGTCACACACAGTTAATATCTGGCAGAGCTGAAATTTGAAACATAGGAGTCGGTCTACCGAGTCCATCCTATTAACCGTGACATTCTTGTCTCCTGGTTTAGGCACTGCAGAGATACAGGAGTGATATCATGGGGGACTGGAAGAAAGAATAGAGTCAAGTGATTTTAAGGAGGCAGAATAAGCAAACTTTGAGCCTGGATGTGGAAGATGAGAGGGAGGATTTGGGAGGAGGCCCGTTTCCAGGGTTTCCAGGTTGGCTGATTCAGAGAGGGTGGTGCCAGGATGAAAAGTGATCAGCTCAAAGGACCCAGGCTCCACTCAGAAGCTTGTCTTAGGTGGGATATAGGCTGCATCTCAGTGTCTAAGACAAGTATGGGGCCAGGCTGGGCTTTTCTGGCCTAAGGGAGATGAGTGAGAGTCCAGCTTTGTGCTGGGGATCAGAGGAAAAACATCTAAGGGGTCCCAGATCCTGGGGCAGAATAAGGAGTAATACTGTCTTATGTCTCCACCCCTATGATCAAGCAGACAAATGCAACCCAAACCACCTGTGCGGTAACCGGTATAATACATGGAAGATGGGACCTTACAACTGTACGGGCTGGAACAAATGTGCCACATACCTTCCTCGGCTGCCTAAGGTATCTACTGTGCCCAGCAAAGATGCCTGGGGCCTGGGACCACCCCCCACCCCCCATCTGCCTCCCAAACCACAGTGTCTGATATTTCACCATTAGTTTCTCATCCCTTTCCCACCAACAATGCTCCAAGGCCTTTTCCCATTTGTGAGACTAGGGTTTATATTTTCTAGGAAACAAGGGAGCTCAGGAGTGAAGCTGTGCTGGGCCTCTGGGTCCCAATCTCTGGCTAGGCTCTGTGGAGACATGGCTGGTGCGCACTCCTTGAGGCGCTACCTTCCTGAAGCTTGCCACCTGGCGCCTTCCCACATGGTCTGGCCAAGAAGTCATTGATAGGCTGAGTCTACCTCCTCCTCTCTCCCCTCCTTTGTGATGTGAGCAAGGACAAAGGAGGGAGAACAAGGCCATCCAGAGGCAGAGCAGATAGATACAGGAGAGTCTTCCAAAGAGATAGGAAGGAGTCCAGCCACGGCCCCAGGCATGAAGAAAGAGGGAAGATGTAAGGATACCAGGCAAGAGTAGGGGCTCTTAACTGTAGGTTGATGGCCGACCTCAGGTTGACCGAACCCTTCTGAATCAGAACTTCAAGAATCAGAATCAGAATTTTTCATAAGTTCCCCAAGTGATTCTGATGGGCAGGCAACACTGCAATATTGAAAAATCCCTATTAGAGAGACACGAAGACACAGCTACACAGAGTCAGCTAGACAAAGAAGGGTTAAAATCAGAGGCAAACGGTGAGACAGGGATATCAGAGGTGCAGGTCCAGACCTGGTCCACCTACAGCTCCACTTCCCCCACCCCCACCACCTGGGAGGCGGAGTAAACCGCGTTGCCCAGCGACAACCCCAAACACTCACAACGTGGGAGAGTAGGGGAGCTTCTGGAGGGCGGGAGAAGGCGCGGCCTGGGACTAGTCTGCGTGTTCTGGGGGACTAGTCTGCGTGTTCTGGGAGAACCCCCAAAGGAGGAACTCTTCCGGGTCAGAGCTTGAGGCAGCGTGTGTGCCACTTCCAGGAGGCCGGGATGGAGACAGTAGTTCGAGGAATGCCCTTGGTGTACCCTCCTAAGCCGGAGCGACTCAACGCCTACGGTAACGGATGGTGGGACAGTGGAGGGAAATGGGTAGGCCAGAAGGACGGAGGGGTGGAGACCCGAGGTACGGGGCGGAGGCCGAGGGCCCTGGAGAGGCTGTAACCTTGTCTCTGTTTGTGTCTCCATCTCTTCCTGTCTCTGAACTTGTCTCTTCCCATTCCTGTGACTCTGTGTCTGGGTCTCCCGGGCTCGGGGCCCGCGGGCGCAGAGCGCGAGGTAGTGGTGAACATGCTGAACTCGCTGTCACGGAACCAGCCGCTGCCAGAGATCACGCCCCGCTGCGGGTGTGTGGACCCGCTGCCGGGCCGCCTGCCCTTCCGGGGTTATGAAAGCGCTTCCTCGGGCCGCCACTACTGTCTGCGCGGCATGGACTACTGCGTCGCCGGGCCACCATGCACCGAACATCGCCTGCGGCTTTTGCACACGGAGCGGCCGACTGCAAGGTTCGCAGGGC
>NW_020174042.1:2619826-2677799 GCF_003031525.2 Neophocaena asiaeorientalis asiaeorientalis | reverse complement strand
CAGAGTCCCCCCTACCCCAGCTGCGGACGCTCCATCCCGAACCACTTCTAGCTCTGACCTGCCTCTGTGCCAGACCTCACTCCGCCTCCAGCCCGCGCGGTCCGCTTACTGGCGTCTCCCTGTCCCGCCCTGGGGCCTCACGGCCTGAACGTACGGCTGAGGCGGGAGAACCTGCACGGAGATACCCGAGTTCCTGATCCTATCCCTCCTGAACTGGCCTCAAGGTCAACCTGGCTCCTGTACGTTTTCTGGAGGCTATGCCCGAGGGTTTCTTTGAGGAGCAAACTCCGCACACCGGTTTGCTCCCCCTTCCCACACCCGCCGGCCTCGCCCCCTACCTGGTCACCCGACCCTGAAGACGCAGGTTCTAGTTTGCGGAGTGCCATGTGTCCTCAGAACAGTGTCCCCTATTCCTGGGCCTCGGGTCACCGTTGGTAATGGGCAGGGTCATCGCTGGGTTCTAAGAAGGCAAGGAAGTGGTGACCGCATTACCAGAAGGGCCCTGGCCTCCTCGGAGCCCCGCACCACCTCTGGAGGTAGACAGCCTCGCGTGTTATTGTGGAGGAAACTGAAGCTCGAGCGCTCAGCAGAAGCCCAGACTGCAACGCGGCCTTTTCCCTGCACTTGGCGTTAGACAAGGCTGGCTGAGCCTGGGAGAACTCCAATGTCCGCGTCTGTCTAGAGAGCTGTGAAAGGGGGAGGGAGATCCTGAACCCTGTCCCTAACCCCGTGGTGATACCCCGTCCCTCCCCAGGCTGAGAGAGACTGATTCATTGTGCGAAACTGGGTCTTATCCCTCACAAGGGCGTGGAGGAGCGAGAAAGTGCCTAAGCCTCAGAAACGTCGCCTCGTCGATAAGCTGGAGTAATTGCTGTCCCATGTTGAGGATCCGGGGGCTCCCAGGTCCTCAATGACTGTACCCCAACCCTCCCCAGAGTACAGCGTTCTCCGCCGCCCAGCCTGGGCGGCAGAAACGAGGCCTTAGGGGGAGAGGGACTTCAGGTGTCTTCCCAGAGGCGACGTTTCGAGGTCTTGAAGGGACAGGAGGCCTGAAGGGAGGATCTCCGAGCAGTAGGACTGACACCTGAAGTGCAGCTCAGAGTCTTGGTCTGGGTTGGGGCGTAGAGGGAAGTCAAAAGGCCCGACCCATTCCTGCCCACTGCTTCCTTCTCCAGGAGTGTATCGCCCTGCAAGCACCGGCCGGGAATGCAATGTGCTGTTATAACTCCCCCGCCGTCATACTACCCTTGTCCGAACCTTAGGTAAATCTGGCGCTCACACATGCAAATGCGCACCCACACAGAAGCTGTAACCTTGGCATGGCGGGGGACCCAGGGACTAGTTGGGATAACTGACCGCTGCGATGCACCGACTGGAAGGTGACACCAGGGGGCGATGGTGCCATGGGGAAGTCAAAGCTGGCAACTAAATGAGAAGGCATGGAGGTGGCATTGAGGGTTTACATGTTGGCAGTGGGGCTTAGAGTCAAGAGATCAGGGCGTTAGGTTCAGGGCTTGAATTAAAGGGTAAAAAGTCAGTGTTAGGGAGCGGGTATTGGGAGTCAAAAATTGAACAGTAGAACCTGAGGTCAAGAGGTCAGTGTTGGAGCCTAGGGCCATTATTCGGGACAAAATGTTGGGATAAGATTAGCATTGAGAATTGGAGTCAGATGTATGAGGGTCCAAAAGGGCCGACCCATCTCTCACCACAGATGGGACACAAGTCACTTCAAGAAGACTGGTGGCCCCCAGAGAAACAACTACGTCGTCCACCCTGAGTTTGTGTCTGAGACCTATCCTGACTACCACCGCCGGTAGAGCCCAGGCTGGCCGGGCCAAGGGGGCTGAACAATAAATAGATTCTTCATCCTAAAGGCTGCCTCTCGTGTCCTTACCCAGCAGGATCTGGCAATGAGGAGCCAGTCACTCAGGCCTCTGCCAAGCCCCCTCAACTGAGATACAGTTTCTCAAAGTCATCTTGCCCTGAGCCCTCCCCACTCCATCATCTCAGTACTTCCCTTGGGTGGCCCTGAGTGCCCTCCTGACGCATGGCAGTAGCCCTATGAGAGGCATGACCTCCTCCTTTCCATCCCAGAGCCCAAACCAACGGGCCCACCTAGCCATGCAGGAGGGCCCATCTACCTCCCAGCCTATGAGGGCCCCACAGCTGCCATTTCCCCAATATCCCCCAAACCTAGATGTCCCTTCACCCCCATTATCCAGTGGACCCAGAATCGCCCATCCTGCAGTCAGAGCCATGTCCCTATACTCAAAGCTCTTGATCTCTGTTCCCAGAGTCTCCATCACAGCGACTCCGAAGTCCATGTTCAGATACCCTTGCTGCCCTCCCCCACCCAAGTCCAAGAGGTCCAAAACAATTTTGGAGGGTTTCATGATCAAGAAATTTCAAATTACAAAACAAAGCCCTGCATCATCAGAAAGTCTACAAACAACAAATGCTGGAGAGGGTGTGGAGAAAAGGGAATGCTTTTGCACTGTTGGTGGGAATGTAAATTGATACAGCCACTATGGAGAACAGTATGGAGGTGCCTTAAAAAACGAAAAATAGAACTACCATATGACCCAGCAATCCCACTACTGGGCACATACCCAGAGAAAACCATAATTCAAAAAGACACATGCAGCCCCAATGTTCATTGCAGCACTATTTACAATAGCCAGGTCATGGAAGCAACCTAAATGCCCATCGACAGATGAGTGGATAAAGAAGTTGTGGTACATATATACAATGGACTATTACTCAGCCATAAAAAGGAACGAAGTTGAGTCATTTGTTGAGACGTGGATGGATCTAGAGACTGTCATACAGAGTGAAGTAAGTCAGAAAGAGAAAAACAAATATCGTATATTAACGCATGTATGTGGAACCTAGAAAAATGGTACAGGTGAACCGGTTTGCAGGGCAGAAGTTGAGACACAGATGTAGAGAACAAACGTATGGACATCAAGGGGGGAAAGCCGTGGGGGGGGTGGGGATGGTGGTGTGATGAATTGGGCAATTGGGATTGACATGTATACACTGATGTGTATAAAATTGATGACTAATAAGAACCTGTTGTATAAAAAAATAAATAAAATTAAACTAAAAAACAAACAAACAAAATAAAGCCCTGGGGGACTTCCCTGGTGGCTAAGTGGTTAAGAATCCGCCTGCCAATGCAGGGGACATGAGTTCAATCGCTGGTCCAGGAAGATCCCACATGCCACAGAGCAACTAAGCCCGTGCGCCACAACTACTGAAGCCTGCGTGCCTAGAGCCTGTGCTCCGCAACACGAGAAGCCACCGCAATGAGAAGCCCGCACACCGCAACGAAGAGTAGCCCCCACTCGCTGCAACTAGAGAAAGCCCACGTGCTGCAATGAAGACCCAACGCAGCAAAAAAAAAAAAAAGCCCTGTTTCTCTGTCCCTCAGGGAGCAAGCGGTGGGGTGTTCTGGAGCCTCTAGGATCTTCAGTATTTTTGCACCCATTCCTCCTGGGTGCAGGTGTATAGCGGGGCACGCCCACCTCCTCGCAGCAGGGGCACTTCTAAGGGCTGCCACCAAGGGGAGTGGGTGGGGGAAGACTGCAAAATACGGAGCAGAATCCGGTCTTCTCAGTCCCTGATCTCAGGCACTGCTGGTCTGATCCGGTGGGAGCTGACATCTTGGGCCTCCCGGCTGATGGAACTAGGCTCCACTCCGTGGGGTCCTTGATTGGATCCGACCTGCACTGAACCGCTGAGATCCTCCCAGAATTCCGCTACCCTTTTTCCATATGGGAAAAGAGCTAATGAGAGCGTTATACCGAGACGGCCTCAACCTCCCCAAATCTGGAGGAAAAGGAATCCCAAGGGCCAACTCTGTCCCTTTACCCTGCGGCTCGCTCCTTCTCATACACATCCCAAATTTAGCCGACAGGTGCGAGAACCCTAACATTCGACAGCTGCACCTCCCTCCAGAACTACAGTTCCCAGCAGACCTGGGGAAGAACCCGCCCGCTTGCGGGTAAGCAATGGTCCAGAGGGGGCGGGCCTGCACGCGGGGGGCGGAACCGGGAGGCACCGGGCTGGCGGTGGGCCTGAGCTGCCAGGAGCTGGGCACAGAACAGAAGAGGAAGGTGGGAGGTAAGGGGCGTGACCTCAAGTGCGCGTGACAATGTGGGAGGATGGTCGGGCGCCAGGGGCGGAGCTGGACTCCGAGACTTGACGAGACCGAATGACTGAGGCGTGGCCGAGCAGCCAGGGGGCGGGGCTCGAGGACGGCCTCAGCTGTTCCCAGCTAGGCAGCGCCCCGGGCCGCACCGTGGCAGCTCAACTTCGGCTAACTTGGAGGGGATCTGCAGGAGCCTCCATTCACCCCCACTTCTGGGGTCACTTCCGTGAGTGCGCCCAGCGGGAAGACCTTGGGGGGTTGCTGACGGAAAATATTTCGTGAACTTTCGCTCCTACAGATGAGTAGGTGGGGCGAGCCTGGACACCTGGGCCCCTTCTTCAGCCGCGGTTCCCAGCGGGCGACCGCCCTCTTGACCTCAGTCTGTCCTTTTCGGACATTATAGCTGCAGCGCTGGGAGTGGGTGTAGAGTATTCCAGGCTGTAGGCTCAGTCACTCTATACCCCCGGATCCGCTCGCTGGGCAGGACGGGGAGAGGGCCCGGATAGAGTTGCCTTTGGCATTTCCACCCCCCACCCTACCCCTGGGAATTGTGTTGGACAAAGGACCCAACGTGGAATGGCCTAGTTGGCTAGGCCCAACCCTCCCCCTTAGACATGGCTAGGGGCTGGAAGCCAACACTGAGGTTGACTGTCAAGTGGGGAGAGGCTTGGCTAGGGCAAACCCTACCTGCCAGCTTTAGCCTGTGGCTGGCCAGATGGTGGAGGCGGCAGATTACAGGGGTCTCTAGAGCCACCGTTAACACCAGAACCACACTTCCTCCCCCACAGCCCCTGTACCAGATGCTATTAAAATCGCCACTTCCCATCCCCAAGAAGCCTTCCTGGGGCAAGTAGCAGCACCAGCCCTTGGGAATACAGGCCTCACCATGCCCACAGCCCCCTGATGGAAGCCTGTCCCACCCTCTTGGCCACAAAGCTCCTTTTCTCTCCTGCATTCAGATAGCCAGTCAGACCATTAGCTCCCTGTCAGGGTTAAGCTGGGATTTTGGATTCAGGCAACCCTGCTACCTAAGTGACTTCAAACAAGTTCCTTTTTCTGTTTGGGCCACTGTTTCCTCATCTATAAAATGGGCACTGCAGCTGTGCCTCCTATTCAGCATTATTGTTAGGGTTGGATGCCATGGTGGCATTAGGGAGACCAACAGAGGGCCTCTGGGTTTTTGTCCTTCATCAAAGAACCTCAGAACCCTAGAAAGTAAAAATTCTCAAGACCTAAGTGTTTGAAAAGGCTTTTGAGGTCACCTTGGTGGGCTGGCCATGCCTCCAGGGGTCATGAGATAGACTGACTTAATATGAAAGTTTTGAGGATGAGCAGTCTCTGTCCTACTCAGATATGGACCCTTTCTCCCTATTCCCTTAGTGCCCAGAATGGGGCCTTGGTTGTCTCGAATGAATTGAATATAAATGTACAGCAGGTCTGGCCTGGGCCACCTAAGGCCTTCTTTGGGTCCTGCTTAGCTTAAGGGCATCAGCTAAAGGCTATGCCTGCATTTCCCAGGAAGGCTTTTCCAGCCTATACCTACAGGAAGGGAAGTCCATAGTAGGTTAGGGGAATTTTGAAGGCTAAGTTGTATGGGATGAGAGGAAGGGAGTAAGAGGCTGTTCTAGACCAGCTGGAACTGACCAGTTTAGGGAGTTGGGGGAGGGAGCTCAGAGAATAAGGCACTGAGATAGAACCTCACTGGGGTGGGGGGGGGCATTATGGGGAGCTGTATGTTGACATCTGGGATAAAAATTCCAATCTGCACCTGGCACCTGGCATTCTTGATAATCTCTTCATGGGAGAGGTGGGGGAAGTGAGAACGCTGAGCAATTCTGGTGTCTCCTTGGAAATTGCTGGGGACTGGCATCTGGGAGGAGTCTAATTACTGTTTGCCAGTCTCCCTCTCTCCTTCCCTCCAGCTGGAGCAGATGGGCAGCCGACAGGCTGGCAGTGTATGTCTGTGTATGCACGTGGCTGGTGCTATTTCTTTGCTGGACTCTGCCCTGAGGGCTGAGACAGGAAGGGTCAGTAGCCTTGAACAGCAGGTTTGGACACACACCTCCTCCCAAGTCTGTGTTTCTCTGTAGTCATATCTGAATCTTTAGCATACAGTATATAAGAGTGGATTGTGTAGTAGGGGGTGTCTGATTGCCAGAGAGCTGGTAGGTGGGGGAGAGAAGTTGGCCCAAGATGGGTGGGTGAAATTTCCTAAAGCAGGTGGCTGAGGACTGAGGTTAGGAAAGAACAGAGCTTGGTAGTCATAGGATAGGCTTGGCTGAAAATGGAATCAGAAGGACAGATGAGACCATGTTTGCCTTGAACTTCAATTTGCAAAGCTTACACTTCTGAACTTCATCATGGGGGTCATGAGCAGCTCCCTAAACTAGGGAGAGATGTAATCTGATAAGTGTTTTAGAAAGATCACTATAGTTGCTGTGAGCAGAAGGCATTGGAGGAAAACAAGTTGAAAGCAGGGAGGCCTATCGGGGAAGTGTTGCAACGATACAGGGGAGAAATGACAGTGCTCTAACTAGGATAGGGGCAAACAGGACAGTGGGTGAGTGCTAGAGACAAAGCCAGAAGGTAGCTGGCCCACAGATGTGGTGCTGGGAGCAGAGCAGGAAGGTGGGCAGGGAAATAGACTTGGTGATCCTGATGGCTGAGAGCAGAATGGAGTTTGAGAGCAAAGAGAGGGAAATGTGAGAAGCCACCAAGCCCCCATGCTAGGCTCCTGACCCCAGTCCTAAAGTCCAAACCCAACCTCGCCCCCCCTCCAAACCAGGCCCTTGGACTGAGTCTGGCTTTGAGTATCTTCTCTAATCTCCAGATTTAATATGGCTTCTGACTCAAGATTAAATTCCATGCCTGAACTGTTCCCCTTTCTCTCTCCTCTCCCACTCCCCGCACAGGGAAGCCAGCCTCCTGCTGTGTCAAAGGTCTTAAGGAGCTGGCTTGCTTATCCCCCCTCTCCCACCATGGCCACATCTCTGGGAAACCAGGCCCTCTCCAGATTCCTCCCCTTCTCTTCAGCCTGAACTGCCCCCATGTGTGATCCAAGGAGACCTGATTAATTCTGTGATCCTGGACAGCTCCCTGACCCTGTCTGGGTTTGTTCCTCCAACAGGAAAATGGTGATGAATATCATCTGCCCCTCCCCTTCAGCGTCCTAATTTTGACAAGCAGTGGGGCCCATGAGAAAGGGTAGGTAAAAAGCAGACAGAACGACCTGGTAAGAGTAAAGCCCTTACGTCCCAGTATACACTTTCCCAAAATATACACTTCTTTCTTGCGGCAGCAAATGTAAATACTATGGAATGAGAAAGCTCAGTTCCACCTCTCTCTTCCCCTTCCTGACTCAGGCAGGCCAAGTTCAGATGGGCTTTGTCGGGTGGCCCCACTGCCTGCTCCTTCCCTAACTGGGGGCTGATGTCCCAGAATCTTCAGGAAAAGAGCCTGGCCTACCCCCGCCGCCGCCCTGGGAGCCACACAGGTCGTAAGAGCCCCGAGGCCGTCGCAGCTGCAACCATGTACACCTTCTTGCCTGACAGCTTCTCGCCTACCAAGCCCAAGCCGTCCAAAGAGCTGAAGCCGCTGCTGGGCTCCGCAGTGCTGGGGCTGCTACTGGTGTTGGCCGCGGTGGTGGCCTGGTGCTATTACACCGCCTCTCTACGCAAGGCGGAACGCCTGCGCGCCGAGCTGCTGGACCTCAACCGCGGCGGCTTCTCCATTCGCAACCAGAAGGGCGAGCAGGTCTTCCGCCTGGCCTTCCGCTCGGGCGCATTGGACCTCGATTCCTGCAGCCGCGATGGCGCCCGGCTCGGCTGCTCTCGCACAGCGGATGGGCGCACGCTGCACTTCTTCATCCAGACTGTGCGGCCCAAGGACACGGTCATGTGCTACCGCGTGCGCTGGGAGGAGGCGGCGCCGGGGCACGCGGTGGAGCACGCCATGTTCCTGGGCGACGCGGGGGCGCACTGGTACGGCGGCGCGGAGATGAAGACCCAGCACTGGCCCATCCGCCTGGACGGCCAGCAGGAGCCTCAGCCCTTCGTCACCAGCGACGTCTACTCCTCCGACGCCGCATTTGGAGGCATCCTCGAGCGCTACTGGCTGTCGTCACGCGCGGCTGCCATCAAGGTCAACGACTCAGTGCCCTTCCACCTGGGCTGGAACAGCACGGAGCGCTCTCTGCGGCTGCAGGCACGCTACCACGACACGCCATACAAGCCGCCCGCCGGCCACGCTGCTGCACCCGAGCTCAGCTACCGCGTGTGCGTCGGCTCCGATGTCACTTCCATCCACAAGTACATGGTGCGGCGCTATTTCAACAAGCCATCGAGGGTGCCAGCGCCTGAGGCCTTCCGGGACCCCATCTGGTCCACGTGGGTGCTGTACGGGCGCTCGGTGGACCAGGACAAGGTGCAGCGTTTCGCTCAGCAGATCCGCCAGCACCGCTTCAACAGCAGCCATCTGGAAATCGACGACATGTACACGCCTGCCTATGGCGACTTCGACTTCGATGAGACCAAGTTTCCCAACGCCAGCGACATGTTCCGCCGCCTGCGCGACGCTGGCTTTCGCGTCACGCTCTGGGTGCACCCGTTTGTCAACTACAACTCATCGTGCTTTGGCGAAGGCGTGGAGCGCGAGCTGTTTGTGCGTGAACCCACGGGCCGGCTGCCTGCTCTCGTGCGCTGGTGGAATGGCATCGGCGCCGTGCTCGACTTCACGCGCCCGGAGGCCCGCGACTGGTTTCAGGGGCATCTGCGGCAACTGCGTTCGCGCTACGCCGTGGCCTCCTTCAAGTTCGACGCTGGAGAGGTCAGCTATTTGCCGCGGGATTTCAGCACCTACAGGCCGCTGTCTGACCCCAACATATGGAGCCGGCGCTACACAGAGATGGCGCTGCCGTTCTTCTCACTGGCCGAGGTCCGTGTGGGCTACCAGTCACAGAACATCTCGTGCTTCTTCCGCCTGGTGGACCGCGACTCGGTGTGGGGCTACGATCTGGGGCTGCGCTCGCTCATCCCCGCCGTGCTCACTGTCAGCATGCTGGGCTACCCGTTCATCCTGCCCGATATGGTGGGTGGCAACGCTGTGTCTGAGCGCACAGTTAGCGGCGGCGATGTGCCTGAGCGCGAGCTCTACGTGCGCTGGCTGGAAGTGGCCGCCTTCATGCCAGCTATGCAGTTCTCCGTTCCACCCTGGCGGTACGACGCCGAAGTGGTGGCCATCGCGCACAAGTTCACTGCACTGAGGGCCTCCCTCGTGGCGCCGCTGTTGCTTGAGCTGGCTGGTGAGGTCACTGACACGGGAGATCCCATCGTGCGCCCCCTCTGGTGGATCGCGCCCGGCGACGAGACGGCGCACCGCATCGACTCACAGTTCCTTATCGGAGACACGCTGCTTGTGGCGCCGGTACTGGAGCCAGGCAAGCAGGAGCGGGACGTCTACCTGCCCGCAGGCAAGTGGCGCAGCTATAAGGGTGAGCTTTTCGACAAGACGCCAGTGCTACTCACGGATTACCCCGTTGACCTGGACGAGGTCGCCTACTTCATCTGGGCATCCTGACCCAGCCCAGGACCCAGAAACCCCACAGCCCTAACCCCAGTCTTCATGTAGGCCTCTAACCCTGCATCGCAGCCACACCGGGTATCCCCAGGAAGTCCCCACCTCTGTACCACCCACTAAGTGGGTACTGAAGTAAATGTGCTGGAACCAGCTCCTGTAGGTCCAGGGGAGAAGATGCTAAAGCAACCTCCTACTCCAGTGCGCAATCCTAACGGCCCTCTTTCTCTCCATACTCACTCCAGTCTACAGAAACCTCTTTCCTGGGCTGGGGGCAAGAGAGCACAGAGGAAAAAGGTCAGCTCTCTTCCTGTTAAACACGGTTGGGTTTTAAAAGCACAGAGAGAAACCTCACCCTCCATCCTGGCCTGAGTGGCCATCTTTGTCCTTCTGAGGTGGTGACTTGATCCTCTTTAAGGTCCCAAAATAGCCCCCAGCCACACTTAGAAAGGGCACATTTTCAGTGTTGGAAGCCAGGTCCTGAGTCCCCAGCACTGGCCTGACCTGTGGCTGACCTGGTCCCACCCCAGCTGGCGAGAAGAGACAGAGGTACTTGGCCAACTGACAAGGAGGCAGGAGGTCCCCTCCCAAAGGACAGGTGGAGTAAGCTTAGCACAGAGCCATCATCATTGTCCCTCATTTGTGAAGAGCTCCTAACACTGCACTTATGCATCTGTGTACACACATGGTTCAGCCCTGGGCCAGGGCCACTGCCTGATGGGCAAAGACTTGCAAAGCCATGCAGGCCAGACTTGATGCCTTAACTCAAGAATGTGTGTGTGTGTGTGTGTGTGTGTGTGTGAGAGAGAGAGAGAGAGAGAGGGGCACCATATGTCCTTGGTGCAGTACCTCTGAGGCTGCTTAAGCCTGGAGGGAGAGGGCAGGGAGCAAATTTGAGGTTTTGATTGTTGATTTGGTCCCTTCCTAGGTGATGTCTCTGGGACTCTAGTAGGAAATAAACAGTCCTTTCCAGATTCCTCAGCTGCCTCACTCTGCACACGTGAGGTGTGGCTTAAAAGGGAGTGATGTTAGGGACTTCCCTGGCAGTCCAGTGGTTAGGACTCTGTGCTTCCATTGCAGGGGGCACAGGTTCAATCCCTGGTCTGGGAACCCCACAAGTGGGGGTGCAGCCAGAAATAGAAAAAAATAGGGGGAGGGAGCGATGTTCTTATTCTGGTAGTGGTGTGCTTTAGCACAAAAACTACCGCGCACATCGCCACCTACAGATATACATACAGGGTAAGGTCTTTTATTTTAGCTCTTTTCCCTTTCTAAGAAAAGCACCCTCAGCCAGAGTGAGTTTCTCCTGACTTTGCAGCTGAGTCTGGGGAAGGAGTGGCTTGCCAGATGAGGGAGGTGGGAAACAGGGCAGGGGTCAGCTTCCCTTAATGGCTTGGACAGCAGAATCAGTCCCTCACCCCCTAGAGAATGCACCTCTTTGCCCACTCCTCCACCCCCTCTATTTTCTCAGTGTGAAGAATGCTATGCTAATGAAAGTTTAGGAGCACTCACCCATGATTCTACCACTCATCTGCAAGCTGTAAGCTGCTTAACCTCACTGAGCCTCAGTTTCTTCATATGTAAAATGGTGATAATAAGGCTACCTCCCAGGTTGTTAAGGGAATTATAAGCACAGATTTATATAAGGTGCCTAGCACAAGTAGGTGCTCAATAAAAGCTAATATAATGTTTTTGGTTTTTTTTTCTTGTTTAAAAATAACGGATTTTTCCAGGCCCCAGCTCCCAGCCCAGCTGGCTTCCTCTGGGCCTGCGTGTGACACCCTCTTCCCAAACCTCTGCACGTAGCACCCAGTTGAACTCTGAGTTTGTGACCTGAGGGACACTGTGATCCAGGAGAGAGGCAAGAGAAGAGACATCTGAAGTGGAATTCAGGAGCCAGGAGTCGCCAGGAGATGGGGAGTAAATGGAATTAGCTTCCCTCTCCTTTTTGTCAAGAGCATTTACTGATCAGTATTCAGTGATGAGCCTCCCTGGGCCCTGGTGCACAGCCATGGGCTGTGTGTGGAGTGACTGTAGAAGGAGGGCACCCAGGCTGGGTCCTGGAAACTTCCCTAAATGGCTGGAGAGCATGACTCACACTTGAATGGCCCTCCACTTGCTATGCACTCTGAAGCCAGTTGACCTAACCTCTCGAGGCTTGGTTTCTTCATCTTTAAAATAGAATTTCTAGGACTCACTGAGATGTCTGTAAAGTACTTAGGCAAAAATTGGCAAAGAGTGTTAAATAAATGGTAACTCCTATCAATTCTTAATTCTAAACAAGGAACAAAGAAAAACTCTGCCTAAAACTGATACTGTGCCCTATTGGGTAGCCTCTAGCCACATGTTGCTTCTTAAATTTAATTTTAAAATTAATTAAAATTAAACATCATTAAGAATCCAGTTCTTCAGGCACACTAGCCACATTTCAAGTGTTCAAAAGCCATGTGTGACTAGTGGCTCACATATTAGACAGTGCAGATTATAGAACACTTCCATAGTTGCATAAAGTTCTATACCCCAGGACCAAGTAGTGTGTGCTGAGATGGCATGGGGGTTGAGGTTGGGTAAAGTAATCTGGAAGGCCTAAGTCATCTGGCATGGAGGAGGAGTACTCTTTAGAAGGGCATTGATGGAATTCCCTGGAGGTCCAGTGGTTAGGACTCTGCACTTCCACTGCAGGGGGCCCGGGTTCGATCCCTGGTCGCTGGGGAACTAAGATCCCACATGCCATGCTGTGTGGCCAATTAAAAAAAAGAAAAGATCTGAAGTGAAGTCAAATAAAATGTTAAGGGCATTGAGGGCAGGCAGCTTAGATGGAGGAGGGGACACACGATGCCCACTGAACACTCACTGTGTGCTGGGACAGGGCCAAAGGGAAGAGTGCCCTTGACTGGCCAAATCCCAGCAAACTAGCCCTTGGCTTGCAATCTGGTTTCTAATCTGGCCTCTGCCATTGACCTTGTTAATCACAAAAGCACAGATGAACAAGCTAAAACAGTGAGAGAGGAGGGCACTGGCCTGAGTCACACAGAAGATTAGTACCCAAGACTGGACTGGAACCTGGTAGTCTGTATCTAGAAGCCTAGAATCTCCCGCCCAGTCTTCACCCATCTTTCAACAGCGTGGGCCAGCCCCGGCCTATACATATCCGAGGCTGGGGAGCCACTGAAATGTGTGTCTCTGAAGCTGTCACCCAATGGACCTGATTCTAAGCCAACAAGTGTTTCCCCTTCCCCTACTGACGACAAAAAGAGAGGTTCAAGAAGTTGGGCAGCAGTGGCTGGAATGGTAGGAACCATGAGAAAGAGCTGGTCTTGGGATGGGGAAGGGGAGGGAAGTGGACTAGAAGCTACCTCTACCCCTGTTTGCTAGGTTGCCAGAAACTCTGCTCTCTTAGAGCCTTGTCCAACACCCCCATCTCTGCCAGCACCTCTTGTACATTCCAAATTTATCTCTCTTTTTCTGTACATCTGGGTGGGGAGGGAGGGCTGCCCCTCCTCCATGGAGCTTCCAGTAGCTTTGTCGTGGCCAGAGTTCCCCATTGGTCTTTTCTGTACCCCTGGGCTGGGGGTGGGGGCGAGGAGGCTGGTATGCTGGAACAGGGAGCTTCCTTCTCCACAGGTAATGGGGAGGGACTGAGTGGCCACTGCAGGAAATCTGGGACTGGGGCCTAACACCCCCACTCTGTGACTGTGTGTACCCTAAGAGTCTGACTCCATTTCCCTTTTAGCACTCTGAATCAGCTAAACCCTGGCCAAGCCCTCTCTCTCAGACCAAGATGTGAATTTTCTGGGAGGATCTTTGCTCTTGTTCCCCCGGATATGGGCAAAGTATGCCACACCCTGGTTGGCTACAGAGCAAGTAGGTCTTCTTTTGTTGGTTCCCCTCACCAAGATTTCTGGTCCCTTCACTCCTCCTCAAGTGCAAGGCCAATGTTGACCTCTCATCCCCTGGCCACTACCCCATGTCAGATCTTATCAGTTCTAGCCTGGACCATTGCAGTGGACTCCTAAATCTTTCTAGTCTTGAACCCTTCAATTCAATCCACATAGCAGCCAAGGAAATCTTTCTGAAATGCAATCAGGTCATTTAGGAAAAAATTCAAGCTCTGACGTTCAAGACTTCTAAGATCTAAATCCTTCTCTCCCCTCCCCTAATGGGTGAGGGGGGGTCAAAAGGTACACATTTTTAGTTATAAAATGAATAAGTCAGTGGGGTGTAATATACAGCGTGGTGGCTATAGTTAATAATACTGTAGTGCATATTTCAAAGGTAGGAGAGTGGATCTTGAATGGTCTCATTACAAGAAAATAATTTTTTTATAACTGTATATGGTGATGGCTGTTAACTGGACTTACTGTGGTGATCATTTAGCAATATATACAAATATCGAATAGGGGAGATCTAAATCCACTTCTGCTTCTGTTTTGCCCCCACACACATACTTATGAGCATATTTTGAAAAGCATTTGAAGAAGTACTACCTTCTGTTCTGGGAACAGCTGCACAGCCCAACCCTGCAAGGGGAGGCCTGCCCAGACCCAGCCTTGAAGAAAACCACAGGGGCAACTGGGTGATTTCCTTTCCTGCCATTATCCGACTCAGTGGGACTTCTGCTGACACCCTCCCCTCTCTGGTACACACCCCAGCTCCCAAGGAGCAACATGGCTTTTATCTTCAGGCTGGCCATTTACTTTATGATGTCCAAGGATCTTTCCAGCAGCTTGAGGGGAGGAGAGAATTTGTTTTCAATGTACTTTACCATTTTAATGGACTATAGGGGAAAAGAGAGACTGAATTTTTTTTTTAATTGAGGGGTCAGTGACATTATATTAGTTTCAGGTATACAACATAAATGATTCAATATTTGTATATATTGCTAAATGATCACCACAGTAAGTCCAGTTAACAGCCATCACCATACACAGTTAAAAAACAAATTTTTTTCTTGTAATGAGACGGTTCAAGACCCACTCTCCTACCTTTGAAATATGCACTACAGTATTATTAACTATAGTCCCCATGCTGTACATTACACCCCCATGACTTATTCATTTTATAACTGAAAATTTGTACCTTTTGATGCCCCTCACCAATTAGGGGAGGGGAGGATTCTTGGCCTTATGAGACAAGCCCTAAGTCTGGCTGGGGTGGGGTCAGGGGAGTGGGGAAAAACTGAAGAGGAAGAGGCTCTGTCCCTGGGGATTCCCAGTCTGAAGAACAGGAAGAGGCTGTGCCTCTATACTCAGTATCCTAGTGCTGTTTTTTCCCTCCATAGCCCCCTTTCCCCTCCTCAGGGGGTCTTGCTGAGCACTTCCTGTTACACAATGGGGAGCTGGAGGCGGGGTAGGAGGGGAAAGGAAGTGAAGGGGGAGGGTTAGGAAGAAGGCTGAGAGCAAGCCTCACTGGAAACCTGTAGCACAACCTCCAGGGGGCAGCGGCGGGGCTGTAACGGCCCTCCTCTAGAAGGTAAGGGACAGGTTCGGCCACCGGCTGGACTGATGGAGAAGTCAGCCTCTGCTCCTCACACGTGGGGTCCCACCTGGGGTCCCACACCAGCACGAGCATTTCCATTTAAATTCTACCATTAAAACCACCCTTATACTTTCATTCCTTTGGGTCTTCAATTCAGCAAACAACTGCTTACTGTGGGGGTGTAAGGTATTGCTTTTGGGTGTCAAGAGGGCATTTTGGTTTTCCAGAGCCTCTTTCAAATGCCCCCAGGAGCTTCCCTGGTGGCGCAGTGGTTAAGAATCCGCCTGCCGATGCAGGGCACACGGGTTCGAGCCCTGGTCCGGGAAGATCCCACATGTCGCGGAGCAACAAAGCCCGTGTGCCACAACTACTGAGCCTGCGCTCTAGAGCCCGCGAGCTACAACTGCTGAGCCCACGCGCCACAGCTACTGAAGAACACGCACCTAGAGCCCGTGCTCCGCAACAAGAGAAGCCACCGCAATGAGAAGCCCGCGCACCGCAATGAAGAGTAGCCCCCGTTCGCTGCAACTAGAGAAAGCCCGTGTGCAGCAACGAAGACCCAAAGCAACCAAATATTAAAAAAAAAAAAAAATGCCCCCAGGAGGGGGCAACTTAAGACCGCCCTTGTGGGGATTAGTTCATTAGATGCTTCTTTTTTATTTTATTTATTTATTTGTTTTATTTATTTATTTTTGGCTGTGTTGGGTCTTTGTTGCTGCACGCGGGCTCTCTCTAGTTGCGGCGAGTGGAGGGCCACTCTTCGTTGCGGTGCTTCTCACTGCAGTGGCTTCTCTTGTTGCAGAGCACGTGCTCTTGGCACACGGGCTTCAGTAGTTGTGGCGCACGGGCTCAGTAGTTGTGGCTTGTGGGCTCTAGAGCGCAGGCTCAGTAGTTGTGGCCCCATTAGATGCTTCTTCACCCTGGGGTGGTGCAGGTGGTAGTGGGGAAAACGTGGAATTCCAAGAGAAGTCTTTTTGGATGTAGGTGGGACAGGATGGTGTTTATAGGGTGAGTAGTTATTAGGGGAAGCTTCCAGGAGGAGATGCTCTGGAGCTTGGAGGGCCTCAGATTGAAGGGGAAATTGCAGTCTTAGCCCTATAGCCCTTGAACAAGCCCAGGTGGCCGAAAGCAAAGTGGTGATGACAACAAAACCTACTCACCTGCTACATCCTAATCTCAGTTCCACTCTCTCCCTCCCTCATCCACTGCCCATAACATGCCCCAGTCCCACCTTTCTGTCAATTCATCCTACAAAGTGAACATCTGAACGCAGTTTATGGGCTTCCCCACCCGCCGCCCCACCTTCTCCAAAGTACCTGTGTTTTAATGGAAAACTTTGTAAGTAAGTCCCAGAAGAATGACTCCAAAGCTGTACAAGATATTCTAAGGCAGAGTCTTCCCTCTGGCACCTCATCCTCAAAGGACCTCACATATAGGCAACTGCCAGGGCCATCTACCTTCTTAAGCCTCAATATCCTCAGCTAAAAAAGTGAGCAGCAGAATCAGGTCATTTTCCAGGTCCCTCCCAACTCTGATGTATGAGGTCTTAACATTTTGAGATTCCACAGACTCCCATGTTGAGTGCACAGGGCCAGCCAGCCCTTGTTAGTCTGTGGTTTGGCACCACTGCCCAGCAGGCACTTATTAAATCAGTGGGATGTGGTCCCTGCTGGCCTGGAAGGAGAGCACTAAGCTCCAAAAACTTCCTGTAGCAGGCCTCCTAGGGGAGTGCTGCTCCGAGGGGTGAGGAACAAAACCATTCAGGTCCCTGGCAGTGCTCCAAAATCCTGTTCGCACGGAGAACCAGTGACTGAAAACATCTGGAGGCCTGATTGAAGACCTGGGTGACTTCTCTCTCCTTCCTCTGGGGGTGGCTGTTCTTGACCCTGGTAATCCAGGTTGACCTTTGCCAATGCCCCTTCCCATCCAAGCTTCTGCACTTCATTGGGCAACAACCCTCTAATGAAATCCACATGAATCCATCTGCTAACAGCTCCTGGAAGGGCTGTAGGATCTAACACCTGCCCTGCATTCCTTGAGCCCTAGTAGCAAGGGGAAAGAGGGCTGAGACCCAGCTCTTGCGGCTCTGGATCTTACAGTTGAATCGTGGAAAAAGGGAGCAGGTGGGAAGAGAGAAATGCCAATGATGAGGGCTTGCTAAAGGCGGGGAAGGCAGCGGCAGGCGAGGAATGCACGGGGTAGTGACAGGGCTGCCGGGTGGCCCAGCTGAGCCCCCCAGGCTCAGGCCTGCCCCTTGCCAGTGGCCTCAGTCATGCTGACAACCACGCTGACCCTGGGAGTCAGGACTGGGCTGGGAGGTTGGAGTGTATGTGTCACTGACCTGATGGCCCAGGGTTGCCTGTCCTTCCTTTCCCTGTTGTGACTGGGGATTTGTTCCAATGTTCCTTGGGTCTCGAATTACCTTAGGAAATATTTACTGAGAACCTATAACATATGTACCTGGTGCCAGGGAATGATACATTAGCGAGTACAATCGTCCTTCGTTATCCGCGGAGGATTGGTTTGAGGGCCCACTGAGGATACCAAATTCTGAGGATGTTTGAGTCCCACCTTCGGCCCTCAATATCCACGGATACGGTGGGCTGATTGTATAGCAGACTCCATTCCTGTGCTCCAGTCCCACTTGCTTGTATATCCTGTCTGCTACAAGTCACTACGTCTCAGGTACACCGGTGGGGTGGGGTGAGGGTGCTTGGCGGTCCAGAGGCAGGAGAGTCACCCGGTAGCGTTGGGTCTCTCTGATTCTGACTCCGTCCCTCAGCTTCTCAGGGGTACAGTGCTTGGACACAGGATTCCCTCCAGCTAAGGTCAGAGCTCTGATTAACTCTAGCTTTTCTCCCCACCCAAGGCAAGAGCCCATGGAATAAATACAGCAGGTTAGAAGGAGAGATAAGCGGCTTGAGGTTTATTCATAAAGTATAAGGATGCACTCACTGGGCTTGGCCTTTTTTTTTTTTTTTTTAAACTCCTTTCCCTTCCTTTCCACCCAGCTGAGATTTTTGCTTGCTCTTCTCTGAGGGTCCTCAGCTGATTTTACCAGCCTGTCTGCAATCTGCTATAATGAGCCAAAGACCAGCACAGGCTTCCCTGGAAGCAAAGGTAGTTCACCTCAGAAGCCCTCAAGGATCCTACGGAGGCAAAAGACCCTGATCTGGTCAGTTCAGACCACTGTGGAGCAGAGAAACTGGTGTCCTTCCTGGAGCACCGCCTTCATCTCCTTGAACTGAGCCAACTGGCAGGCCTCATGCAGCCCCAGCCAGCGATAGGCCTGGTGCTCGTGGGAGAGACGGACCTCCACGTCGTAGTCCTTTACCTCCGCCAGCCAGTAGATGACGGTTTTAGGCTTCTCCCTGGCCACATAATTGAGCTCCCTTCTGAATCCCTCAATGATGGTCAGCTGGTCTGCTTCTATGCCTGCTTCCTCCTGAGCCTCCCGAAGGGCTGTTTCCAAGTCACTTTCTCCTGGTTCCACATGGCCTGGTTAGGAGAAAAGAAGAGGAGGTGGATATAATCTTCAACAAAGCTGGATTTTCCAGGTCAGATGATTTAAAGCTGGGGTCTCTGGTGACTTTTCTAGGTGTTGCTAAGCTTTGGCAATATTCTAACATGCCTAGGGATGGGGTACAGGGCAGGCAGTGTCTGGCTCTGTGGTGTCTGGGCAATCCCTCTTCCCCACCCCATCTTCTCTACAGAGAGTGAAACAAAACATATATTTGGCAAGTCTGGTCTAGAATACTGCCCTTCGATGGTGAGAGAGACAGCCTCCCTCAGACCTCTTCTTTATTTTTCTTTGGAGTTCTCTTCATCCCATATTCTCAGGGAGACCCTTCCCTGGGACACCTTAACGTGATTTTCCCAAAGAGGGGCAGTCCTTTCTTGCCAGGTGGGAGCTGGCTGAAGAGGGAGCACTTCACCTACAATGCACAGTGAAGACTTAACACCGTCTGCAGTTGGTCTCTGAAGTCCCAGGGCCAACAGTCTGTCTCCGAACCCTGCACCGAGGCACCGGCAGCAGCTGTTTCCAAGTAGCTATCAAGGCTCTTCCAAATTGTTTTCATCTTTCTAATTGAGCAAGGCCAGATTCCAGTTTCATAGGGAAAGTCCTGATGGGAACTTAGACTAAGGACAAGCTGAGAGCCAGTTCTAAGAAAATTAGTTGGCAAGGCCCAAACCCAATCAGACAACTGCCAAGAAACTGTTGTAAGAGAACTTGAAGCTCTGCAGACTGGGAGCAGCCCTCAGCTTTGCCTCAAGCCCTCCCTGCAAATTCTCAGCTTGCCCAGGGGGTGCCAAGAAGGCCTGAGAGGGGTCTGGCAGCCTCGGTCAACACATGGCTCCAGCAAGTTGCTGGGGGCCTCCTGGTTTAGGAGCTCATAGAGAGCAGGAATTCTTAGCTGTTCTCTTCTTAGTTCAAAGACAGGGCTACATCCTAGCCTCCTCCTTCCCAGGGGTCCTCAGAGCACTGCCCTGAGTCAGCTGCTGCTGCACAGCTCCCACAGAAAGCAGCCAGGAGCTTGGACTTAAAAGCCCATTTTCGTTCATGGCTGCTAGGGAATTTTCCCTGTATAGCACCTCGTATAGCCACGGACACAAAGACAGGTAGGTAATGCACCAGGGGAGGAAGGAGGGAGGGATGCTGGTGGTGAGACAGGTGACGCTGATCCAGGATGCCCGACCTTCCCTCAGAACTGTGTGGGAGTCTCTGAGCACACCCTGCCCAGCAGCATCTATTCAGCACTCTGCCCATCGGTGTTAACAGGGTAACTTCTCCCCCAGGCCCAAGCAGGGAAAAATTCAGAGAGGTCCTTTGAAATCTTTCAGCGAGAGGGACCGTGCAGTGTGACTCTGGTGATCAGGAGGCAAGTGTGAATATTCCTATTCATAGTATCTGTGACACTTTTTTTTTTCACCTTGTTTCTCCTCAGTGAAACTTGAATGTGCAAATTTTATTTCCTATTCCCACTTCCTTGTTTTCTTCCAACCTTGGAGTCTTGTTCACCCCTCCCCGACCCCACTTGCTCCCTTCTGTCTGGGGGCTGTTCACTATGGGCTCCTGACCTGTAGCCCAGTAATAACTTGACCCCAAGGTCCCCAATTCCCAGCCCAGTGCCTCTTCCCCTACCCAGCCGTTCACCACAGAGGCTCTGGTGACTGATGCAAGAAAACCAGGTGTTATGACTTCCCTGGCAGTCCAGTGGTTAAGACACCGTGCTTTCACTGCAGGGGGCACGGGTTCAATCCCTGGTCAGGAACTAAGATCCCACATGCTGCATGGCGCGGAGAACAGGAAAAAAAAAAAGGAAAGAAAACCAGGTCTTGCTTCTGCCCTGGAATTCAGCCACAGAGTTCTATTTCCAGTTCTTCTCTGGCCTGGCATGGAGACTTTGTATGTAGAAAGGATCAAGAGCTCTTGCCCACCCCACCCCCTCCTGCTACACAATCACCGGGAAGCAAGCCTAGCAGGGTGCCTGGCAGGGTGGATTTCTGAACAGTGCTTGGCATTTCCCCGAAGCCCGCCCCTCTGGCCTCACACCTTTGGGAGGAGTCCAGTGATGAATGCCATCTGATGCCTGCAGCAGTAGAAACTCAATTGCAGTGTTGTCCATCTTGGGAATGAGACATCTTCGGAAGATGATCAAGCCACATGCTCTCAGGGCCATGGTCTATCTGAAGGCGTAACAAAAAAGATGTTCGAAGTTACACAAAACAGGAAGATCCATACTGGCGGGCAGCACTCTGTGCTGCGGAGTAGCACAGACCAGCTAACAGTGACCTCGGCACCTATAGACAGAGGCAGCATGCTGAGAACCAATGGGGGGAAACCAGGAGTCAGAGACAGGCCTTTGTGTGTAACTGCAGGACCTTGGTCCCTACCTGTTAGTGTAGCTCTATCCCAATTCCTCTAGGTCTCCCAGCTAAAACAGGGCTGGCATGTGTATGTAGAGACTGGAGATCCTCAGAAGCAACCCCACTGAAACTGGAGAGGTGCGGGGAATGGGAGGGATGCAGTACAATATTATCATCAAATTCACGATCCCATTTCCCTCAGCCTCCAACCTGAGTCTCTGGAGCAAAGAGACCCCAACAATGTGGTTTCTGATGGCTCAGAGGGGTCACTTAGAAAGGGTAGCTTAGTGTACTAAAAATTTATTATTGATTTTTTTTCAATCTTTTATCCGTTTTGGAATGTTATACATTCACATGGTTCAAAACTCAAAATATAAAGGGGAATACATGGTAGAAAGTCTCTTTCCTACCCCATCGGAAGTGAACTGGCAGAGTAGTCAAGAGTGTGAACCTGGAGCCTGGGTTCAAGTTCTGGCTCTGCCACTTATTCACTGTGTGATTAGCTCCTAAGCCTGTTTCCACAGCTGTAAGACAGGATAGTAATAGCTCTACTCTAAAGAGCGGCTATGAGGATTACATGACTTAACTTTTGTAAAGTGCTTTAGAACAGTGCTTGGAATGTAATCTCAATACATTTCATTATGCACAGAAAAATGTCTGAAGGATACACATCATTAATCCTGTTTTCTGGGGGGATGAGATTATGGGGAGACTTCCATTTTCTGCTCCATATATATCTGTATTATTTGAAAATTTACAGAGAACATTTATTATTTTTATAATCAGAAATACAGTGAAGACAGACTTTTTTAGTCTTTTCCATTTAGCCTTTTTTCCATTTCAGAAAAAAATGTCAACAACAACAAAAGACAGGAAGGGAGCAGGAATATCTGCAGAAGTGAAAAAAGAATTCATCATCTGAAGGAGGACATGTAATCAAAGTAACAAAAAATATGGAAGATCCTTTATGTGAAGCCCTGCAAAAGAAAAACTTGTACCATTTGTTCACCCGACAAATATTTACTGAGTACCTACTATGTACCAAGTACTGTGCTTGGCCTTTGCCCTCACAAGAATATAGAATATAGTTTATATTCTAGTGGAAGAGGCAGACTTTGTCAAATAGTTAAGCAAATTTACAAATAATTGCCAATAAGGTATGTGCTCCAAAGGGGAAATGTGTGATTGGTAACTTAACCCTGACTGAGGGATCAAGGAATGCTTCCTGGAAGAAGGGATGTTTGAGCAGAGGAGTAAAGGATGAGTAGAAGGTAAGCTGTCAAAGGGAAAGAGGAGAGAAGATGTGTTCCAGGTAGAGGGAACAGCATGGGCAAAGGTTCCAAGGTGAGACAGCAGAACTGAAAGAAAACCAGGTGTCTCAAATGCAGCGGAGTTCTGAGAGAGTGGCCCAGGCAGGGGAGAGGCCCGAGTCAGAGGGTCTCATCTCCAAGATTCCAGGGCCAAAGAAGGAGCTGGTGCTCATAGGTGGCAGAGCTGATGCTAAAAGGGTGGCGGGAATAGACGCTGATGGTCTCCATGGCCCCCTTGTTGGTGCTCAATCAAGATGAGCTTGCATTTGTCAAAGGCATAAAAATCAGACCCAAATCACAACCTGTTCCAGGGCAGTTCTCAGGGCTACCAACAGATGGTAACGTTACTCTAGAGAACAGTGGTTCCTTACTCAAAAAACCAAGCACACCCAACACTGTGACCTTTCCAAACCTTTCTGTACCTGTAATGAGAGTTTTTAAGGATTGGAAATAATCTCAAAATGGGTTTTTGAAATGGTCTGTGCGCTCATTTACTGTTGGTGGGAGATTAAATTAGCATATCCCCTTAGGAGGACAATTTGGTAATAATTATCAAAACATAAAATGCACATTCCCTTAGACCCAGGAATTCCAATTCTAGGCATACTGACATATACAAATACATGTTTAAGATATACACACACACAAAAAAGAAAAAAAGGGCAGAAACAAATATCCATCAATATGGGAATGGTTAAATAAGTACAGTATTTCATCTATATGATGGAAGATTATGAGGCCTTTAAAAAAATGAGGTAGAGTCAAATGTGCTGCTTGTAAAAAGATTTTCAGTGGAAAAAGAATGGCTCATAACTATGTAAAGTATGGTTCTTTTTGAGTTTAAAATTCATATGTAAACTGGTATCAGGCTTTTACTCAATATGGTGTTCTGTTTCCCTGGTCTCCCCATTTATGCTGAGAACGTTCCTTATTCTGGAAGCCAGAAGGAACCCTGTCACCAAAGAACTCGTGAAGCAAGATTTCAAATGACTGGTTCCAGGTTTAGGCTGAAACAGGTACCTGATCCCATGCTTTCCTATCAAGATGCTCAGAAAGTATTAGCAAGTTATAGGTATAGGGCACCTTGCCCCTGCTTCGAGTGGAGTCCCATGGAATGGATGTTGGAACCCCTCAATAAGCTTAGGGATCCCAGACTAGTGGGCACAGTGTCCTCCCTCCACACCACTGCTATCGCCAATACAGCATGAGGAAACAAAGTTGCTGCATGGGAGGGTGGGCCAAGAAAGACAGGCCTGGGGTGGCCATGTGGAACTACTGGGGAGAGGGGAGCAGGCCAATATTTTCCTATGGGGAGGAGGCTTAGGTTACTGACAGGGGTGCACCCAGCAAAAATGTATCTCAGTAGATACCAGTATTCAGCAGTGACCACATCTAAGAAGCAGACTGACCAACGGTTCATCTTGATGCAACAAGAAGAGCTAGGATCAGATAGATGCTCACTTTCTCTCTATGCTCTGCACCCACAGAGAGGACAGAAAGGCAGAACTCCTATTTGCCCTTCAATTGCTTGGCTTGAGCCAGCTGTCCTCTAGAATTTCTCCTTCCTTCCCCATCCATTTAATCACCTCCTCATCCTTTCAGCAACAACTCAGATGTCACCTCTTCTGTGAAGCCTTCTGGCTTCTAATCATTCCATCTTCTGGGCCTTTAACATAGATTGAATAATCTTCTACTGTAGGGTTTGATAAGAGAAACAGAACACTATGAGCAACAGTAAAGTAAGAATTTAGTATAGGGATTAGACCTTGTCCAATTAGGAAGTTGATGGAGAAATCCACACAACTCTGTCACTTCTGCATCTGGTGTTAGGCCTGAAGTCTCTGTAAGTCCGGGAGGCCAGCGGTTGGGAAGGAAAGCTGGCTGTGGAGGAGAGAAAGAACTGGAACCTGTGAGAACAAATCGACTTCTGTTCACTGTCTCCAAGCTCACTGACTCCAGTGAGTTGCAGGAGAAGCAAGGGCCCTTTGCCACAGAGCTGAACGTACCTCTAGCCTAGGACTCTCAGAGCAGCTGAAGGAGGAGATTCAGCAGGAGTTGGGGGGCTGCAGGCCTGGGTGCTGTCCTACACAACCAAGGTGAGCCAGCAGGTCAGGGTCAAAAGGTATGCACTGCCACCATGCCCGGTGCTCTTCACAGTGTACTGGCTGCTACTTCACTTCAGTTTTCCAAATTTTGCACAAAATTTTCTTGAGGTCAACCCCAACTGGAACCATACAGGAAGGGAATCCTGGGAAACTCGGTTCCAGCTCAGCTAAGTGGACACAGTACAAAGCCACCACAAGCACGCACGCCTAGTATGGTAAATCTCTGTACCTCTGGCAGGGAAGAGCCAGACTATGAGCTGTCTCCTGGGACCCAGCACAGCAGCTCTCAACAGATGTTCATTGACTCAACAGAACTGTCTCCCCACCTCCCACTCAAACAAATGTTCAGGGTACGTTCTGGGACTTTGGGAAATAGCCCAGTGTTTTCCTGAGGAGTGCCATTTACATAAAAGTCAATGGAGCTATTGTTGGAGGCTTTCTGTTTTTCTGGAGACCACGGAGCTGAAACTGTCCTGGGGTTTGAAAGTAGCCAGATTTCTCTCTCTCTCCCTCACACACACACACACACACACACACACACGTTCTGGCACACACAAACTCTGAGTGGATTCAAACCTCAGGGGTTAAAGAACACAGCGTCTAATATGCAAAGATGCCTGCAGCCAGGATTGCGGAGGTGAGAACTCCAGGCTGACAGCAGGCAATTCACACTTCAGAAAAGTGGCAAAGTGCCTTAGGTGGTTAAAAAAACCTGAACAAAAAAACCCTCAATGTCATCAGAAGGTTCCAGAAGCTAACGAAAAATACTCTTGGCTTTCTCTATAGATACAATTCCCTCACAGCCTAAGAGGTTCAGGACTTAGGTGCCAAAAAATAATTAACAGATAAATGGCTATACTGATGTGCTGTGTTCCAATATTTTCATCAAATTAATCAGAGTGCTACTGCAAGCATAGTTCAACCCCCAAAGCCCTCATAAATGTACCTTTACAGACAGAAAGAGCTCTCCAAATCCTACCCCCCGACTTGCTCCTCCTAGTGTAAAATCCCTCTAGCAGAAACAGTATTTCATCCCACCATGTTATCAATTAAGCATCTACCCTGTGCAAGGTTCTTCACGTGTATCTTTTCTAATGCTCAAGACAACTCTTCACAATAAGCATTATTATCTCCAGTTTACGATGTGGAAACTGAGATTCAGAAAGTTTAAAATACTTGCCCAAAGGCATAGCTGGTCTGTGAATGCTGAGATTTGAATTCAAGTAAGTCTAACTCCAAAATCTGTATTTTTTCCCCTTTATACTGCTTTGCTTACTGTGAAAGAGCAGGACTTCGGGCACAAGTGGCCCTGAGAGAGGACACGAAAATGATTTATAAAATCATTTCCAGTTCCAGAATTCCCACCCTTTGATCTATATTCATATGGAGGATTTTAAAGTTGTCTAACTGGACTCCTTTGCACAGAAGAGGTTTTAGTTGGCGGGTGGTATAGATGAAGGTCTTGGTACCCAAAGACAACCCTGGAGGGGTAAAGTGTAGTCTGAGGCCCCTAAACTTTGTGTCTCTGAAAGGAGTGGACAGAAATGAGGCTCCCATCTTTGAATAAAGCTCTCTCTTATAACAACAGCAAAAAGATAAAACTAAAAAGAAAGAAAGAAGAAAGCTCCCAACTACCATAAATTGAATAAATTAACAAAGAAAATGTTCCCTCAACTGCACCTTTCCCTGGACATCTGCCACTCTCTTTTCTCAGAGACCAAGTTGCTGAGTCATCTTGCTATCTTTGCTATTTGGCTGAGGGAGGAAACAGGAGATTTCACCTGTAATGACATGAATATTGGCTTCTAGGATGAAGCCAAGTCAGACAAGGTTGGGACAAAAATCATTTCTAGTGAAGGAGATCTGTTAAATGGCCTATTAGTGCCATCTGCTGTACAATTCTGGAAAGCCAACATGGGGAATTCTAATACTAGAGCCTGAAAGGATTCATTCGCTCATCTATTGTCTGTTGAGTGTGTCCCATGCAACAGGCAGTGGTAACAGGATTGAAGAGTAGATGGGAAGCTGAATACTACTGAAAGTGGAAGATGTTTAAACAGACAAGTTACCAAATGTGTTTTTTGCATCACAAGGGTATGTGTAAGATGTAAATGTAGCAAAGAAGGGGTGATATCTTTAGGTCAAGGGGTACGCCATAAGGATTTTGAGGGATGACTAGGAGTTAACCAAGCAGAATAAAGGTGGCAAGGGGCACTCCAGGCCAAGGGAGGAGTGTGAGCAAAGACCCTCAAGCACAAGATGACATGCCATTGATAAAACTTAGTTTCTATCCCATAGGCAATGAGGAGCCTTGGACTGGTTTTGGACATGGCTGTAATATGGTTAGGTTGACATTTTACAGAGACATTCTGACAGCAATGAAAGTGGAGAAAGAATTAGAAGGTAAGGAGGCCAACCAGGTACAAGCCTGTTGCAAACAGTCCAGATGACAAATGATAGAGTCAAATTAAGGCAGACACAGTGAGAAAGGAGAGGAAGGGATGAATTTGAGAGGTCTCAAAGAGAAAATCAACACTATTTGCTGTTTCACTGTCCAAGGGAGAGGGAAAGGGAGAGGTATTTGGTTTGAGCGACTAGGTAGAAGTAGGAGTAGAATGTACACAAATGATTCCTGTTTGGGACAAGTTGAATTTGAAGTGCGATAGACTACCCACAAAGTAAATGGACACATGCGTCTAGAGTTCAGTGATCACCTCATCCCATCTCTTCATTTCCCAAGGCTGAAATTTCCTGTTAGAGAAAGATTTTGCTTCCACTGTAGGTATCTCTGCAGCCCACCTCCCTCCATTTGGGTAAAGCTGCTTGTACATCTGGTATTCCAAGTATTTTCATCCTCTTTCAGTCAGAAACAGCACGGCACAACACAGAAAAGCATGGCTGGCTTCACAGTGATACTTAGCTCCCTAATTTAACAGTGTCTTACTTTGAGCAAAATACTTAACTATTCTAGGCCTCATTTTCCTCATCTTACAAACAAGGAAACAACAACCTACTATTCACAGTTGCTGTAGAGTTTAAAATAAATAATGTATATGTAGGGTCTGACATAGACGTACTGAATATACGAGTCACGCTTACCCCTGTTATCATACAAGATTATCAGAAAGCTTCTCTATGTTATGTTTTAAGGGCATGCTCTTAGCTTTTATTGACAGTTGAATCAAGAAATGGCTTTTCACATTTTCTGCAAAACTACTGGTGATCACACCATGTATATCCCTGATGGCCCCACAAGATAAATTCCTCTTGATATAGCTACTAGGAAGAAATTCCACTCTTTTGAAGAATGTATTGCTTCCTGAATTATTAGTTATTTAACTGACAAGTTTTGAACTAAATTGGGTACTCAGTTACAGTACATCTGCTGGCTCCATTGGCTAGTATATTTGCTTGTTTCTATTATGAAGATAATAGCTATCATTTTTGGAAGAGTTACTACTTGTCAGGCATTGTGCCAAGTGCTTTACCTTTGTTATTTCACTTAATCTTCACAACAACCCCACGAGGCACTACTGACACTTTTCAGAAGAGGAAAAAGGAAATTACAGCTCAGACATGTGTCTGAGTAGTGACTCAAAAGCAGATCTGCCTGTCTCCCAACATCACTGCTCTCAGCCTCGACTCTACATTAGCTACATTTGCCTATTTGATTGCATTCAGTTTATTTTAATTTGTCATTCATATATTTTCCCCTTAGGAGATATAATAAATACATAAGGTCCAAACCAAGCTACAACAAGGAAAAAGGAAGTTATTTTTTTAGGTAGTGGGACTCTCGTGTGACTTTCTTTACTTCTGCTATAATTGCCACGATATTATCCATTCAATAAATGAAGCTATTAGAAAATACAAAACCTCTTTTGGAAAGTAGGCAGGGCTTAAAAGGTAACAACAATGTTAAAACTGAGGCCCAAGGAGGGGAAGGAATGGACCTCGGGTCGCTGGGCCCTACACCCGGAACTCTGGGCTTCCGACGACCCACCCGATCACCACTTGCATGAGGGCAAGCAAAGCTCGCGGGGCCACTGATCCCTTCTCCCTACGCACACAGAAAAACTGAGGGCCTGCGAGCGTCTGGGGCCTGACCTAACCACGCCCCACTGCCAGCTTGGAGGAAGGAACGTCCACCTCTGACCCTACAGCGACGGGAGATTAGTCAGCTGCAAACTCCCATATCTCCGAGCCTCAGTTCCGCCGCGGAGAACTAAAGCCAGTGGTCCCTCCCTCAGATATACTCACCTTCCTAAGTGGAAGCAGGCAGGAGGCGGGCCTTGAACGGAGACCTGGGGTACGTCGACCAATCCGGAGAGCTCCATTGCTATTTGGGCGACCAACAGCTCCGGGCGTTAGGATTCTGGACCCGCCTCAAAAGTGAGGTTCTCTCGCTTAGAACATCGCGAGATCTTCACTTAAGTGGAGTAATTGGTTGAAAGACCGAAAGACTGAAATTGAGAGATACGCCCACCGTTTTATTAGTTCCCTGATTGGTCTTCTAGAAGAGAAGGCGGCTCAAGTCCACGAGTTCCCTGGGTGCCCATTGGTGAACGGTGCTGGACTGCCAGCGCGCTGGCGTCGGCGCGGGCGTTCGAACCGGCGCTTGGCGGCGTTACCATGGGGGTGCGGCCTGGCGGCAGGCTCAAGCTAGTGAGCTGACAGCACGCCTCGGTCGCCCGCCTTGGGGCTCTTTGCTGTCAGCTTTTTCTCCTGTCTTCAGACACGGTTGATCGAGGAGGAATTTGGAAGCCTCCGAGGTGAGAAATGGCGGGGGAGAACCGGGGCGGGGTGGGCTGCTCGGGAGCCTTGCTGCCTGCCCCGCGGGAGAGGGTGCGCAGGGCGCCCGCCAAGCGCGTGAGGAGGCGGGCAGTTGGGAGGGAACCGGGAGTTGACCTCTCCCGATGGTCCAAACGTTCACCCGCTCGCCTACCCTCTCCCTCACTTCTCCCGTGAAACCTTTTCTGAGTCTCGAAGTCCTCTTTACCCCTTTGAACCTATAGCCCTGACTGGAACCTCTCTTAGAGAGCTTCTGTTCCTCCTTGGGTACTTTCGTGAACCCCATTCTCTTCCCTTCTACCATATAATTCTGAGGTCTTTGAGGCAAGGCAAGCATCTTTCACAATGTTTTACACATAGTAGGTTTTTCAGGAAATATTTGTTGAGTTGAATTTAATTCACCACAAATAAATTGGATTCCCCTCTATGCCCTGCCCCTTTTTCCCTCCCATACAGAGATTATTTTTTATCTTTATGGGGGAAGGGGGAGGGCATCCTGATCTCATATGCAAAAGGACCTGAAAGTTTACGGTTGGGCTTTCCACTCTTCGTGAAAGGGAAAACTTTTGGATTGCTTACTACAACTCTTCCCGCATTGTGGCTTTTAGTCTGGGTCTCCCAGTGTTTTTATTAGACTCCCGGTTGGTCTTTGCTTAAAACAAACCATTCTGTTGTTGCTGTATGCCAAAAGACTTGATCTCAGTTTCTTAATGACCCACAGCTGTTGTCACATTTTAAGTGTTTTCTCTCTTGTATTTCTGTTCTGCTTGTAGTCTCTGTACTTCGGCACATATAACAGCTGCTCCGGTAGCCTATCCATTTATCAGGTGTCCGTGATAGAACTGCATTACCAAGACTGTTGTTTCGTTGTTAACTCCTAAGGCTATATATTCCCAATATGCTTTGTTGATTCTTATATCAAAATCATAGCTCAATGATGACTTTAATGAAAGGATTGAAAAAAGTCAGGTATAGCAGCTCGGTTCTTATTACCTTCTTATAAAAGTTTGAACATAACCTTATAGCTAAACTTTAGACCTGTGGCATGTAATGGAACCCGGACTGGGGATTCAGGGTTTGGTCTTGGCTCTGTCTCTCTCACTGTGGCTGGCTTTGCAGGTCATTTAGCCCTTTTAGATTTCACGTTTTCCATGTGGAAAATCAAATGTTTGAATTAGATTAGAAGTCATGTGGCTCTATTATCAATTTAGTCAAGCGGTTGATGCCAGGTAGACATCATGCACTCAGCCTTCCAAAGACCATATAGCTGGAAGTAATAGCTACCATTATTGAGCATCTACCCTGTGCAAAGCACTATATCATATCAAGGGCTTTACATAAATATTACATTTTTCTTAGCATAATACATTAATCTACTGCCCACATAACATTTCATTAAAAACTGTTGGTTTATATTGTTAATGAAAATCTTTAGCTATTCATAGTATGTCCTTGGGGGCAAACTAGGGCTTGATTCTCTCATCTTCCAGTTTAGGAGGAACAGCAGTTTCTTCCTCTGGGCTGCAGTTTTGTTTGTAAAGTGAGAGGTTGATTGAACCACTCTTCTCAGATCCCTTCAGTTTAATTGATGAATTAATCCAGTTTCCTGCGCTGGCTCAGCAAACCTATTCATAATTTGTTCAGAGTAGGTCCTCAACAGATTTTGTTAAATGAGTAATAGAGTTCTACTTCTTGTACTTCGAGTGTTGTGGTCATTGTATACTTTCCGAGATATCGTCTCAAGGATTTTGATGTTCATATCCTATTAAACAAGAACACTTTTCCATAGGCATAAACTAATAGGTACCATTCGTACTGGAAAAATTCAGTTTTCCACAAGTTTTTCTTTTTCCTGTGTAGGGAAAAACCAAATATGTGGGGTCCCCACAATTCTCTGTGACACCAGCTGGGTGTCCTACGGTTTAACTCAATCTAACAGTTTACCTGGAGATAGTGTCAGGTCCCAGAGGTTAAGGGCTTAGTCCCACAAGACTGCTCCCATACCACTTCAGATGCCAATCACAAGTAGTTAGGTCCCCAGATACCCACAACTTCTCTCAGATTTGGCTACAAATTGGAGGTTCCCACGTCCCCCTCCTCAGGTTTGATTAATTTGCTACAGCAGCTCCCAGAACTCAGAGAAACACGTTTATCACCATCAGAAGTTATCTTGCTTATTTGATTATTGATTATCTCCTTCCATTAGAATAATAGCACCTTGAGGGCAGTGACCTTATCTGTTTTGTTCCTCAATGTCTAGAAAGGGCCCAGCTCATTAAAAGTCCCTCAAGCTATTTCTTGAATGACTGGATGAAAGGTTTTTGTTGTAACTGTGACCATAGCTGCGCCCATAGCAATTCGTTTGAGTGATAGAAACTTCCTTCATTTTTTTGCTCAGGGGCAGTGAGTCAGGGCACCACCAACTCTGCTTTAGTTTTCTTGAGTAATCAAACTACCCTGATACAAAAGTTTCTATCACCTATGACTGCAAATGGTATCAAATGCTTTTGTATAGTTCTAAAAATAGTGTAGGGATATTTATTCGTTAAATAATTATGGAATGTTTATTATTCCCAGACATTGTTTTAGATTCCAGGGATAAAAAGATCAATAAGACACATTCCTTGACCACAAGATCATATTCTAATGGAGGAAATAGACATACTCATAGATAATTATTACAGAATGTAACTGCAATGATAGAGATATGGAAAAGGTATGATATGAACATAGAAGGGAAATCCAGCCACATCTGGGGAGACCAGAAAATAACTCATTTTTGTTTTAATCAATGGGTAAGAGGTAGACAGGTAAAGTGAGGTTTGATGAGAGTTGGAGGAGACCATTTAAGAGCACAATGTGAATAAATGCACAGAGATAACAAGCTGACTAAACTGAAGAGTAGGTGGGAGAGAGAGGAATGGGCTAGACTGTAGAAGGCTTTGTAGGACATGCTAAGGAGCTTGGATTTTGTCCTTTAGATAGGTGACAGGATGCCACTGAAAGGTTTTAAATAAGGGAGCAGCATGGTCATAACTGTGCTTTCAAAACAATGACCTGGGGCTTCCCTGGTGGCGCAGTGGTTGGGAGTCCGCCTGCCGATGCAGGGGACGCGGGTTCGTGCTCCGGTCTGGGAGGATCCCACATGCCGCGGAGCGGCTGGGCCTGCGCGTCCGGAGCCTGTGCTCCGCAACGGGAGAGGCCACGGCGGTGAGAGGTCCGCGTACCGGAAAAAAAAAAAAAAAAAAAACAATGACCTGGTTCTGTAGTGCGGAGGATGGTTTGGAGGGGGCAAAACTGGAGGCAGGGAGAACGGTTAAGAGACATGTAATGATCTAGGTGAACGACCATCTGAGGCGGAACCACCAGGGCTGTGGTAGTAGGAATGAGGATAGCAAAGAGGAAATCTGACAGATATTTAGGAGATTAAATTGACTGGACCTGTTGATCAGATTTGGGATTAAAGGAGAAGGAGGAGTCTAAGGATGCTTCCCAGTTTAGCTCTGAGTGACTGGATAGATGGTATTTTGTCACTTACCCTACCTCAGCCCTCACTTCCCCAAGGAACAAAGAGATGGAGGAACAGATTTTGTGGGGAGTTAATGAGTTTGGTCATTGACAAGTAGTTCAGATGCTCAATCATGGGGACATTTTGATAGTGATACCTGCATGTTTTTGCTGCAAGATTGTTAGTTTTATTGTGAAGTGAACTAAAGTTACACTGGAATTCTGAAAGTACTCAGTTAATAACATTGCACAATATCCAGGCCAAAAAGACTGGTTGAGATTTCACAAGCAATGAGGAGCAGTACTGTGTCTCTTATAGTCTTTTTTTTTTTTTTTTTTTTGCGGTACGCGGGCCTCTCACTGCTGTGGCCTCTCCCGTTGCGGAGCACAGGCTCCGGACGCGCAGGCTCAGCGGCCATGGCTTATGGGCCCAGCCGCTCCGCGGCATGTGGGATCTTCCTGGTCCGGGGCACGAACCCGTGTCCCCTGCATCGGCAGGCGGACTCTCAACCACTGTGCCACCAGGGAAGCCCTCTTATAATCTTTAAAGTTACCTGCTTATGCTGAGATTTGATTGGTTAAAACTAGTGGTATAGAATTATGTAGCCAACAAATAGATATCTAATCACTTTCAAAAACAAATTCATGTAGTTGTTTTTAAAAAATTATGCCTTTGTTTCTTCATTTGTATAAAGTGAGGTGATGACAACGTCCATCTCTCACAAAAAGTCTTGGAAGATTAATCAGGTAGCATAATTAATTATGTATTAATAATTTAGATCCCAGTGAATGGAATTGTTGTTTTAATCGTTCTTTGCTTTCTCAGCATCACTCCTTTAGAAATAATTTCTGGTGCCGTTGTGGCAACGGTTCCCAAGAGGATGTAACCCTGAGTAAAAGCATCTCTGTCATCTTAATAATTTATAAAAACTGATTGTAATCGTTATTTTTCCAATTAAACATGTGAGATATATTTTGTTGAAAGTATTTTATAACTGCAAAATGGCAAAAAATCTGAAAATGACAACTTCTGCAATTGGATTAGACCAAGATTTAAAAAATAAAACACTGAGTTTAAACCCAATATTGGTTACCACCTGTTCCTGGGAATTCTTTCAAAATTAAACTTCTATATTTAGAGAGGTAATACTTGAACTGTTTTAAGATAACTGGGTTCAACAATTTTGTTATGCTTATTTTTAGGTGATTGCTCCCGTGTTTTGCACCAGACTTAGAAATTTTTAAATGTCATAGTGGGGCTCTTGAAAGGAATTGCAGTAATTGCAAAGCATTAGCTACTTAACCATAAACAAAGGTGAAGCTTGTTTTTCAGTTACAAAAAGAAACAATCTTTCAAAAACTACTTTTGGGTATAACTCACATGATTTGTATCCCCAAATTCACATCCAGCCTTAAGAATTACATTAGGTATTATATATTCTCATTCTTTGCAGCTGTTGTTTTAAGCAGCTGTCTAGTATCCCTTGTCTTCTTTTAAGACCAGTGGTCTATAGATAGAATAATCCTTAGAGTTTGAAATAACTTAATTCCCTTGTTGGAGGAAAAGTGTATACTGTATTATCCACCTTTTAATCTCTCACTGATAATAATGCATTTCTTGTGTTCTTAATTAGGGGTCTTATGCCTAATGTGGGGTACACAAACATCTTAATGCAAATTCATTGAGAATGTTGGGTTTGTATTGTATCTGTTACTAATGGTTGCAGTGGGTTCGGTGACTTTTTAAAAAAGTGATCATTATTAGTGGTTGCCTAGGGCTGGATGGGTTGGGGGTTTAGTATGTAAATGTATTAAAAGCCATTGAATTCACTTTAAATGGGTGAATTCTATGGTATGTGAACTATATCTCAATAAAGTTGTTATATATGTATATTTTGAATAATTAATTAATTTTGCGGTACGCCGGCCTCTCACTGTTGTGGCCTCTCCCGTTGCGGAGCACAGGCTCCGGAAGCGCAGGCTCAGCAGCCATGGCTCACGGGCCTAGCCGCTCCGTGGCATGTGGGATCTTCCTGGACTGGGGCACGAACCCGTGTCCCCTGCATCGGCGGGCAGACTCTCAACCACTGCGCTACCAGGGAAGCCCTATTTATTTATTTTTGGCTGTTTTGGGTCTTCGTTTCTGTGCGAGGGCTTTCTCTAGTTGAGGCAAGCGGGGGCCACTTTTCATCGCGGTGTGCAGGCCTCTCACAGTCGCGGCCTCTCTTGTTGCAGAGCACAGGCTCCAGACGCACAGGCTCAGTAGTTGTGGCTCACGGGCCTAGTTGCTCCGCGGCATGTGGGATCTTCCCAGACCAGGGCTCGAACGCGTGTTCCCTGCATTGGCAGGCAGATTCTCAACCACTGTGCCACCAGGGAAGCCCTATTTTTTTAAGTGGTCCTTGTCACAGTTTAGGGGAACTCAGTTGAAGAAATATTTCTTGGCAATCAGAAGCTATTTTAGTCCTTGTATATCATACTACCTCTGTATTAATGAGAGCGTATAATATGTTCTAATGCCTGCTGACCTTCCCGTGTAGTCCCTTACTTTCAGGAGCAGTATATTCATTTAAAACATGTATAATTGAGGAAGTAGAAAGTGGAAAATAGTAAGGTGTTCGAAAAGGCCACTGAGGTTTAGCGTATCAAAGCTGTGTAACCTTAGGCAAGTCACTTAATCATTCAGAGCCTCAGTTACCACATAAAATGAAGGTGTTGGATCAAATCCTAGTTCTCAAACTCTGATGCCCACAGGGCTAACCAATTAAAGTAAATAAATAAAGTTGGTGGGTATAAAGCAACCGGGAGCAGGGGACCATGGCATATGGATAGTATATGCTCTTCTAAAGAGATCAGCCATAACTCAATTTTGATCCGTTGTTGCTTTATCTTGTAGGCTCAATGTAACTGTATCTTTAATTTTCAAGAAAAGCAGAAACTGGATTTTTTTTTTTTTTTTTTTTTTTTGCGGTACGCGGGCCTCTCACTGTTGTGGCCTCTCCCGTTGCGGAGCGCAGCCTCAGCGGCCATGGCTCACGGGCCCAGGCGCTCCGCGGCATGTGGGATCTTCCAGGACCGGGGCACGAACCCGTGTCCCCTGCATCGGAAGGCGGGCTCTCAACCAGTGCGCCACCAGGGAAGCCCTCTGTGAACTTTTTTGTATGTGCCTCCTGAAGCACACATGCAGAAGCTTTTCTGAGGTATATACCTAGGAGTTGAGTTGCTTGGTTGTATACTGTATGAACACTCAACTTGGTAAGATAATGCCAAACTGTTTTTCAGTGTTTCTGATTTAGCCCCATGATCCTTTACTCTGAGAGTTCTCCATAACTCTCTGCCTTCTCTAATTTATTGTATTCTCTCCTTCCACACCTTTTTCCCCTTAGTGAAGATAACCTGCCTCACTGCCCCTTATTTTCTTTCTAGACAACCATATGTTCTCTGCCATTAAGAACTTTTCCTCTAACATAATAGAATCATATTTAGAAATAACTATTACACTTTTACAGTTACATTATAAATAACTTGTTAAAAATGCCTTTTAAATGCTTTTCCATGCAGAAATATTTATTTTAAAATTTAATGGTCATTTAAAGAACTTTGTAAGTTTTATTTGTCAGGTTTGATGTAAGATTAATTACATTTAAGTTCTGTTTACTGTGTGGTTTTTTTTAATTACCTCACAAATGATCAGGATATTTCTGGCATTTGTGAACTTTTAGTTTCCAGGGTTGCTCAGCATAAATAATTTGAAATTTTATTGTTGAACGGAGAGGATTTTTTTAAACTTGGGAACATTATTTCTGAAATAACTTTGAATATTTTTCTTTTAAAAAGGCTGTGACACACAGATGCTTTCAACTTTTGTTTTTTTCTACTATAAATGTTACCCAAAGCCACATTTTACTTTCCTCTTCATTGTATTTTTGTAACAAAAATAAACACCTTTAAAGAGGAATTATTTAATTAACCATTATAAAAATAACAAAGATTATTTGATACTATGAAATCCATGTACAAACGAGTTAGACTTTTTTTTCTTTTTTTTAAACAGGCTGGTTTATTTTATTTAAAATAAGTAAGGGGGCTTCCCTGGTGGCGCAGTGGTTGGGAGTCCGCCTGCCGATGCAGGGGACGCGGGTTCGTGCCCCGTTCCGGGAGGATCCCACGTGCCACGGGGCGGCTGGGCCTGTGGGCCATGGCCGCTGAGCCTGCGCATCCGGAGCCTGTGTTCCACAACGGGAGAGGCCACAACAGTGAGAGGCCCGCGTACCGCAAAAAAAAAAAATAATAATAATTAAAATAAAATAAGTAAGGGTAGAGTTCCTAAGATTCTTCATAGAATGAAATTGGCTTTGGTTTATGCATTATTAGACTTACACTGAATTACTTCTTGAAAACTATTGGCATCACACCCACCTAGAACATGTTTGGTATGCCCTTCTAATTTATTCAACTGAAGCTCTTGAAATTTTCATTCTGTGCTAGAAGAGTGTAAAAAATAACTCAGCCTGTGCATTCTTAATAGCTCTTGACCACAGCTCACATTTCCCCAGAAAACTTCAATACATTTTCTCAATTTCTTCCATGGTTAATTTTGTTTTTGATAATTATAGAAGTGAATGTTTTAGGAAAAGCACTTTTTTCTGTTAGTTACTAGTGTAACATCTAGAATTTAATGGTACAGTGTTTCTTTTTGGAGTGATAAAAGTGTTCTAAAATTGGATTGTGGTGATGGTTGCACAACCTTGTGAATATACTAAAAACTATTGAATTGTACACTTTAAATGGGTGAGTGTTATGGTATGTGAATTATATCTCAGTAAAGTTATTAAAGTTTAATGATGTCCTAGAGGGATTTATTGACCCTTTTTTTCCTTTTCCTCTTTGATAATTGAAGTTTTGGGAATGTCACATAAATTTGAGAAACTAAAAATAGCTTGGATGCTTTAGAACTTGGGCCATTTTCCCCCGTTTTTCTGATTGGCAAGGAATATATAGACCTTAGATTTAAGTTTTCTACTTTTATAGTGATCAAAAACCTTTATTAGAGATATTGAATAATCTTGACAATTATACAAGCAACAGTAGATTATGTTATTTTCTTCAAATTTGTTTCACTACTTGTTTTTCTCAGTTAAATTAGACTGATTTAAGAAATTTTTTCCTTTATTAGCAGATGTCATTTAGGTCAGTGAAAAAAGAGCTACGGTAAATAGTATGATCATTTTAACTTTTTTCCAAAGGCCTAAGAAAGGAAAATCACAAAATTTTCAGTCACTAAATGTTAAATAGATTTAAACTAACAATGACACTATATGATTTTATTTTACGACAAATTGTAGAAAATAGAACTCATCTATAGCGACAGAAGGCGAGTCAAAGATTACCTAGGACCAGGGGTGGAGGAGAGGGTTGATTGCCAAGGGGCCTTAGGAACTTTTCTGATGGGACTGTCTTGATTGTATTTTGATTAATGTGGTGGTTACATGGTTATATATTTGTCAAAACTTATGGAACTGTACACTTAAAATGGTTCTAGTTTGTTATACGTAAATTATACCTCAGTAAAGTTGATTAAAAGAAAATCAATTAAAATGACCACACATACACATGACTTATATTTGTATCAAGTGTTTGCACATTGTATATAGTAACCAGGCACTTTTGTCAACTATTTATGCCAATGAAGGAGAGAAAAGTATTTGTACAATTGTCATCGATGAAACAGTATTACATTAGTAGAAGCCTACACATAGCATTACTATTAATTAATCAGTATATTTTGCAAGTATAGTACATCTACTTCAGTATATCTGATTTCTTACCTTTAGATTCTGTTATGTATTCAACTTTTCATCAATCGAATAATAGAAAACATCTTTTAATAGTGTTAAAAGTTTTTAATATGTTTTATCTATTTGTTTCTAATAAGTCAACACTTCCTACATGCCAGGCACAGTGATCCAGTGCTGAATAAGAGAGCATAGCTCCATCCTTATGGAGTACTTTACAATTTTAAAATTAGTTTTACATAAATTTTTTTTTTTTTTTTGCGGTATGCGGGCCTCTCACTGTTGTGGCCTCTCCCGTTGCAGAGCACAGGCTCTGGACGCGCAGGCTCAGTGGCTATGGCTCACGGGCCCAGCCGCTCCGTGGCATGTGGGATCTTCCCGGACCGGGACACGAACCCGTGTCCCCTGTATTGGCAGGCGGACTCTCAACCACTGCGCCACCAGGGAAGCCCTAGTTTTACATAAATAATTTTATCACATCCTTTGAGAGAGGGAAATAAAACTCAGAGAAACTAAGTGACTTTGTCCAAGGTTACACAGCTAAATGACTGAGAGTTATCTGATTCCAAATTCAGGTTCAGGCAGTTTAGGTGGGTAGAGTTACATAGTTTAGGTGGATGAATGGAAAATTTGAGGGGACATGTTAAATAGTTGGATCTTATCCACATCCTGGAATTTGAATAAACTTCCTTAATTGTGTATAAAGTTGCATGTATTCCCCTTCCAGTTTATCTTCTCTGCCACCAGGATAAGAAAGTTTGAATTTCTGCCAACTGGATTTCTTCCAAGACCCTATTTCTGATTGTTACCCCAACAGCTGAGACCTAGCAGTCTCTGGGTTTGTCACAAAGGAGCACTCTGCATACCAGTGGCATTGAACGTGAGTGGGCCCTACATGTAAAAACCTGCCCATCTGGCCTCCATTGGATTTTGCTGATTTGCAGGGCATTTTCCAGGTGGTGGCAGCTGTGAAAGATTCCATGCTGCAGCACAGATCTGCAGGAGACAGCCACTCTGTTGAGCAGGGTAGATAGAGGGCCTGTTAGGGGGGCTGGCAAGGAGCTGTCTTTGCAGCTACTTTTGAAGGAGGCAGCATGGAATAGTGCAAAGAACATGGGACTAGCCATGAGAAGACCTAAGTTTGAATCTTAGAACTGTCACTTGATAGCTGTGTTACCTTGGGCAGGCAACTCAATTCATTCCAGTCTTTCTCCTCCTAAGTAAAATGAGGGCGTAATATGTGCATTATGGATGAATCTCATAATCATTATGCTAAGTGAAAGAACCCGGATACAAAAAAGAATATATTGTATAATTCCATTTATATAAACTTTTAGAAAAGCAAACTTATATATAATGGCAGAAACATCATACAGATCAGTGGTTGCCTAGGGCCAGGGGCAGAGGGAAGGATGGAATGCAAAGAGGCGTGAGGAATCTTTTGAGGATGATGGAAATATTCTGTATTTTAATTGTGGTGGTGGTTTCACAGGTGTATTCAACTGTCAAAACGCATGGATTTGTACCCTATTGTGCACACACACCCAAAAGGGGATCTTGATGCTATTTCAGGGCTTAATAAGAAAGAATTGAGGGAATTCCCTGGCAGTCCAGTGGTTAGGACTTAGCGCTTCCACTGCAGGGAACATGGGTTCCATCCCTGGTCAGGGAACTAAGATCCTGCATGCTGTGTGGCACAGCCAAAAAAAGAAAGAAAGAAAGAAAAAATTGAAATAGATTTGGATTATTTACCATTTGTACAGGAGGGGAGAGAAGCAGCACAGATTGGTATTTGTGTTGTGTATTTGTAGGCTGCATATTTACCCTTTCTGCTGTAGGTTACCCAGTAAAGTTATAGCTAATATAATAGGAATTCTCCAATACTAAACAAAATCAATAATCATCCATCTTGACCTCTAACTCTTTCTTTACCCCTTTGTCATTTTTATCTGAATTTTTATGAACTATTAATAGGGGACATTTGAAATCAGATTTCTTAAAATATTTGAAATACTTAATTTACTAAAAATTTTTATTTATATTCCATTGTCCGGTCATTCTGCTTCTTAGTGGTTATTATATCCATCACCTTTATGTTGAGGAACTCTATTGACATCCTTATAGTCACAGTGCGACAAAGATGTCAATTGTAAATGCTTAACTCCAGTATGTAGGGAGGGCTGCAAGAGATAAAATGGAAATGACTTGCCCTCCCCAGCCCCCCAAATTCTCATCCTGTATTCTATTAGTGATTGTAAATGCCTCAATGTCCTTCTTAATAAAGCCTCCCAGAAGCCACAACTAATTGTTTGGGGTTGACACTGAAGTCAGAACTTGATCTAGAAATACTATTCAGTAACTCAAATATGAAGTGAGTAGTGACTTTCCTGGATTAGCTACTTGTAGCTGTATAGCGTTATTCCTGATCTCCAAAGGGAAGAGAAGGGCTGGTGTGGTTGTGCTTATTCTATCCCCTCTTTCCCTAATGCCCAGGCCCTCTCTGCTTAAGACTTGCCAGGAATATGTAACCTTTAGCTGGATGTGGGACAAAGGGCAGCTACTTCTAAAACAGAGATATGTGTTTCTTGGAAGAAAGCTGATTTTAGGTTTTGGCCAGGAAATATACAAGATGAATCTCTCAAAGACTAAGGCAATTGATAGAAACACATGAAATATATAAAACCCATGAATTAATAATGAATTTGAACCTGCCTCGCCCCCTCAAAAAAAAGCAAAAGCAAAACCCCAAAAGAACTCATTGGACACCATCCAAAATAACTAGGGCGCTACTACAACTTAACTCTGAAAATTAGAAATTAAAAGAAAGAATACTTTTATGCCCGCCTTCATGTGCAAACTCTACTTTGGATAATCAAAGAGCCCTAGTTGTTGACAGAAAGTTTTTCTTTGTAGGAAAATTCCACAAAGAATGATAGATTCAGAAAATCACCATTTTGCAACCCCAGTGAAATAATTGAGGCAGGTAGCGATCAACAGAGGATGAAACCATTGGATTGATTGGTTGATGAGAGAACTTTACAATGAAGGAAATCAGTCTGCAATTTGCAGACATTTGTATGTATTCTGATGTGATGTATTATGAAGCACATGATAACACCTATGAAGTATTTTTGCCCCAAATGTGGAACTTGATTCTAATATAGGGTTGCCAGATTAAGCCAACACAAAACAGGACACTTAACCACTGTGCCACCAGGGAAGCCCCAACAGGGTTTTTAAAATAGAATTCTGGTATAACCAGACTAAATAAAATAGTTTATGTAAAGTACTTAAGCATAGCACTTGGCATAAAATAAAACTTAGTAAATTTTAGTTTCATCAGATCATTAAGGTAGTATGACCATCAGCTGAAATAATGGGATTGGCCTTGTTATATAAAATGTGTTTTTTTTTTTAACAGGGTATTTATTTTTATTTATTTATTTTTGGCTGTGTTGGGTCTTTGTTGCTGTGCGCAGGCTTTCTCTAGTTGTGGCGAGCTTGTGGTGTGAGGGCTTCTCATTGCGGTGGCTTCTCCTGTTGTGGAGCACGGGCTCTAGGCATGCTGGCTTCAGTAGTTGCGGCACGTGGGCTCCAGGACACATGGACTTTGTTGCTTCACAGCATGTGGGATCTTCCCGGACCAGGGATCGAACCCATGTCCCCTGCATTGGCAGGCGGATTCTTAACTACTGCACCACAAGGGAAATCCCTATATAAAATGCTTCTTTGACCTATATGAAGTATTCAGGGTGATATTGGTAAAGACATTGTATATATTAGGCTCTTCTTGGTTGTAAGGACTCTGAGATTGTGTCCATTACCTTGGATGATGGGTCTTGTAGAGAGTTAGGAAATAGAAAAAATGGCTCCATAGCCACATAAGCGGGCTTAATGGAGTATTCTTTATATTTTTTGATGTGGACCATTTTTAAAGTCTTTATTGAATTTGTTACAATATTGCTTCTGTTTTATGTTTTGGTTTTTTGGCCATGAGGCATGTGGGATCTTAGCTCCCCAAGCAGGGATCAAACCCACACCCCCTGCATTGGAAGGTGAAGTCTTAACCACTGGACCGCCACGGAAGTCCCTTAATGGAGTCTTTTAATCATTTAGTTGCCTTAGGTAAAAAGTAGAAATGGCAGAACCTTTTGTCCTGTGTCCTATCTAAGCAGATTCTGTTCATTTGACAAATATTTGTTGCTAGCACAGTGCTAGGCTGGGTGGGATCGTATTCCTTTTCTCTTTAAGAATTCTCACTATAAAAAAAAAAAAGCTCACTATAGTATAAGGCAGAGCCACCTTATCGTCTCTGGAACAAGGCTGGCAATAAATTAAAAAATAAAAAATATAAGTCTGTAATACATACCCTGTAAGTTTTACAATTAAAACACTATAGCTGGAAGAGAGAAATCACATCTCCCTGGGGTAATTCATCTATTCAGCAAACATTATAATAGTGTGGATTGTTTTTAATGGCTATAACAAACAGGTATGAAAATGCTTAAATTAAATAGAAAAGTAGATTTCAGTATAGTTATGAGTACAGTGTTTAATACAGTGTAAAAATAGTGCACTTAAAAAAAAGGCTGGGAGGTGGGGGGGAGGTGGACGAAATAGGTGAAAGGGACTGAGAGATAGAGACCTGGTTATATAATAAAGTAGTCATGGGGATATAGTATACAGCGTAAGGAATATGGTCAATAATATTGTAAGAACTTTGAGGATAGATGGTTACTGGACTTATCATGGTAATCGTTTCATAACTTACGCAAATGTCAAATCATTATGTCATACACTTGAAACTAATATAATATTGTACATCAACCATATATTTTTTAAAAAGGCTAGAGGGACAAACACCAAAATAGTAACAAGTAGTTGTATCAGATCAATTTGGGGAGATTGGGAAGAAGGGAAGTAGATAAAATTAAAAATATATTTTTTAAAATCAGTAATATAGTTACATAGTTTCACAATTTACAAAACAGCTCTTCTAGGTCTTGCTCTGGGTGATGGAGACAGCAGTGAAATAGAAATAACAATAGGAAAGGTAATAATAACTACCACATTTATTGGCATAAGTAGTCTCCTTCCCATGCTTACCTTCCACCAACTAGTCCCCCCACACCAGTATTATTACTTTCTTGTGCATCCTGTCAAAGATATTTTATGCCTGATAAGCGAATGTATAGATCTATTATAGATCAATTATCTCTTTCTCTTTAACAAATGATACCTTTACTATACAAACTGTTCTGTACCTTGTTTTAGTCACTTAATATATTGTAGAGATTTCTTTCTCTTCAGTAATATTTTGAGAGTTTATTCTTTATAGTTGCTACATAGTATTATGTTTAATGGAGTACCATAATTTATTTAACCAGTCTCTATTCCATTTCTTTGCTATTATATAAAGTGCAGCAATGAATAATTTTGTACCTATGTGATTTTATACTTGTACGTAGTATCTATAGGATATGTTCCTAGAAGTGGAATTGCTAGGTCAGTGTATTTGCATTTGTAATTTTGATAGATATATCAATGCAGTACAATCATAATCACCTGGGGAAACCTTTTCGGTGTTCTTATGTCTGTTCCCCCTCAAGATCTGGGAGGGTTTTTTTGTTTTGTTTTCTTATGGATCTGGGATGGGCTCAGGTATCTATATTTTTTAAAGTTCCTGGAGTGATTCCAATGATTATCCCAGAAGAAGAGAGGGGCTGGACCTTTGTGAAATGAAATGTGGTACAAAGAAGCATATCTAATTAAAAAAAAATTTTTATTGGAGTATAGTTGATTTACAATGTTGTGTTAGTTTCTACTGTACAGCAAAGTGAATCAGTTATACTTACACATATATCTACTCTTTTTTAGATTCTTTTCCCATATAGGTCATTACAGAGTATTGAGTAGAGTTCCCTGTGCTATACAGTAGGTCCTTATTAGTTATCTATTTTATATATAGGAAGCATATCCAATTTTAAAACAAAAGAACATAGGCTAACTATAGGGCTCAGAAAGGTACTATGCTGCCAGTTTATTTAGAAGCATGCTGTTGGCTGCTATAATCTGCATGTCCAGATTACTGCTAACTCCGGTATCTTCCCCTCCTGTGATATTATGGGATATCCAAGCATCACAATATAAATATGTTGGTCTTGAAGGTACTGATTAAGGGATGCAATAGAAGCCTTGATTATCAGAGTTGGATTGGGAAATGTTGGGTATGTCACTGAGGGAATAAGTATGTGAAATACAGGATCTTGTACAGCCTGTGGAAATTGAGAAGTCTGCATAGCACTTAACCTCTTCCCCTAGGTTAGGCTGAGCCAAGTAGGGAATATAACTGTTTAGAAATAACTTAAAACACACCAAAACATTGAAGGCTTATTCTTTTCTAGGTTCTGGGTGAGTAGCAGTAATACAGTAATAGTAATACAGAAATAACAATCTCAGTAGTGATAGCTACCAACACTTATTGGGTACTACGTACATACTGGGCATTATTGCTGATTAATACTTGGATTATTACAGGTATTTTCTCATTGAATCCTAACCCGAGAAACTGTGGGGACTATTGTATTTCCATTTTACAGTTGAGAAGAATGAGTTTCAGAGATGTTAAATAAGTAACTTGCTGAAGGTCACACATTTATTTTATAGGATTGTTTAGAGGTTAACAAAGTGCTTAGAACAATGTTTAGTACATAATAAATGCTCAGTACATACCAGCTGCTATTATTGTTATTACTGAAGCACAGAGTAAATACCAGTTATCCCTTGCTAGGGCATGCCTCACAGAAGAAAAATGTAAATAGGGTTTTTCCAAGGAAAAACAGGTATTCCAGGTAGAAGACACTGTAGTAAAGGGATTGATTGGTGGCCTGGTTTAACTACTGCGTAGGGTGCTTGGTGGTAAAATGGTAGAAGAGGCTGAGATAAGAAAGAAGGCTTCACGGAGGTGAAGGGAAGCTATTGAGCTCTCTTGAAAGAATGGACATGGCTCATTTTAGTAGGCAGAGGGAGTTGGGAACATTTCAGGCAAAGATACAGCATTTAAAAAGGCATAGAAGCTGTCAGTGTTGCAGTTACCTACTGCTGTGTAGTAAACTACCCCAAAACTTAGTGGCTTGAAACAATTACTGTTTTATTTGCTCACATTTCTGGTCTCACCTGGGACCATCATATGGCTGCTGTCATCTGGTGGCGCCACTGGGGCTAAATAGTCTCAGATGGCTTCTCTAATATGTCTGGCTTTGAATATGGCTGTTGGCTGGGTTTCTTCACATGACAGCAGAAAAGTCCCTAGAGAACAGTAGAAGCTGCAAGGGCTCTCGAGGACTAGGCATGGAAGTCACATAGTGTCATTTCCACCACATTGTATTGGCCAAAACATGTGACAAAGCCAGCCTAGAGGCTTCCCTGGTGGAGCAGTGGTTGAGAATCTGCCTGCCAATGCAGGGGACACGGATTCGAGCCCGGTCTGGGAAGATCCCACGTGCCACGGAGCAACTGGGTCCGTGAGCCACAATTACTGAGCCTGCGCGTCTGGAGCCTGTGCTCCGCAACAAGAGAGGCCGCGACAGTGAGAGGCCCGCGCACCGCGATGAAGAGTGGCCCCTGCTTGCCACAACTAGAGAAAGCCCTCCCACAGAAACGAAGACCCAGCACAGCCATAAATAAATTAATTAATTAATTTTAAAAAATAGCCAGCCTAGATGCAACAGGAGAAATAAATTCCATCTCTTGATGGAAGGACCTGCAAAGAATTTGTGACTTTCTTTTTTTTAATCTACCACAAATGGAAAAGGGCAGGATGAGTTTAGAATGTGTTACTTATTAGCCCCTTTGGCCTTTTCTTTAGCCTAAGTAGCATTTCCTCCAACATTTATTACACAGGGTCCTTTTTTAAAAAAAAAAAAATTACTTATTTGGTTGCATGGGGTCTTAGTTGTGGCAGGCGGGCTCCTTAGTTGTGGCTTGTGGGCTCCTTAGTTGCAACCCATGGACTCCTTAGTTGTGGCCTGCGAAGTCTTCGTTGCGGCTGGCATGTGGGATCTAGTTCCTTGACCAGGGATCGAACCCGGGCCCCTTTCATTGGGAGTGCAGAGTCTTACCCACTGTGCCACCAGGGAAGTCCCAACACAAGGTCCTTTAATCATCACTTTTACCTGGCCCTGACCTCTTTCTCTGTTTTTCCTAGAGTGAAGATAAAGTATAAATTAAAATGAAAAACAGAAAAGCTTTACCAAGAACTAACTAATAGAATTTTGAAAACTCTGAATTATTATTTTTTTAATAAATAAATTTATTTATTTATTTATTTTTGACTGCATTGGGTCTTCATTGCTGCGCACGGGCTTTCTTTAGTTGTGGCTAGCAGAGCCTACTCTTCGTTGCGGCGCACGGGCTTCTCATTGCGGTGCCTTCTCTTGTTGCAGAGCACGGGCTCTAGGCGCGCAGGCTTCTGTAGTTGTGGCTGGTGGACTCTAGAGCACAGGCCCAGTAGTTGTGGCACATGGGCTTAGTTGCTCCGCGGCCTGTGGGATCTTCCCAGACCAGGGCTCAAACCCGTTTCCCCTGCATTGGCAGGCAGATTCTCAACCACTGCGCCACCAGGGAAGGCCCCCAAAACTCTGAATTATTTTTAAAAAATTTTAAAGAGAAAATGTAGTTTACTTACTTTTGAATATTCTCTTAAACTTGATTAACAGTGATTAACAGGGATTAACTCATCAGGGAGTAGTCCAGGATTACGTGTCATTACCACATCATTTGTTAGTATTTAATTAAATAGCTTGGTGTTAAATTTTTTTAAGGATTTTACTGTATAACCATTTAAAATCTTGACCATAGTATTAATTGCCTAGGTAAATTCTTTTTTTTAATTAATAAATTAATTAATTTGGTTACACTGGGTCTTAGTTGTGGCAGGTGGGCTCCTTAGTTGTGGCATGCGAAACTTTTAGTTGCGGCATGCGTGTGGGATCTAGTTCCCTGACCAGGGATCAAACCCAGGTCCCCTGCATTGGGAGCACAGTCTTAACCACTGTGCCACCAGGGAAGTCCCCCTAGGTGAATTCTTTTATTTATGTTCTGTATAGATGGACATCTACAACCAGCTACCTTTTAGAATAATCTGAAATCCTGAATTAGTAGGTTCTAAATTAATCATGTTTTTACCTCTTTATTCAACTAACTTCTGCCAATACTCAGCGAACACAAATGTGATTTCCTCTGAGTTATATTCATTTATGATCCTCTGTGGTCCACTATTTAATTCTGCTTTCCATTCTGAAAGAGCTCTTAACCTTTGTTCATTAATCATGGGAAACAGTTGTGCAACATGCCTTGACATTAAGTTGAACATCTAAAATTAGTCCTGTAACAATCAGCAGTTGGGAACAAGGTTTTAGTAGTTTGTGGTATATGTTAAGTAGACATTGCAAGGTTGGAAGGAACTCCCTAGAAATAAGTAAGTGACTTGTGTTATGTGTGTGTGCATGTACCTGTGTGTATACACAATTGAAAGTCTCTTTTTATTAAGCAGATGGACAAATTACATCTGTTACTACAAATGCATTATAAGCATCTTTATGCACTATGCTGTTTAATCATTTTAGAAGAAAAATATATTTATTGAAAACCTGGTATGCTAGAATGGATTTTTCTGGATGTTTCTTTTGTGGTTTTCATTTTTTAAAGGAATAATTGTATTACATATACTATATTTCAAGTGAATGAATTTTTTTTTTCTCTTCAGAGTTTATAGAAACCCATTCACAAAAATGACATCCTGGTTATATGAATGTCTTTGTGAAGCTGAACTAGCACAGTATTATCCTCATTTTACTGCCCTTGGCCTTCAGAAAATAGATGAATTAGCCAATGTTACAATGAAGGACTACTGCAGATTGGGAGTCCATGACATGAACGACCGCAAACGTCTCTTCCAACTTATCAAAATCATTAAGATCATGCAGGAAGAAGATAAAGAAGTCAGTAGCCCAGAGTATCCTCTACAGACAAGCAGTCTGTGCATCAAGCCTCAGAAATCTAGATCTGGCCCTCGAAGGCAACTGCATTTTGAGTCTCCTGCTGACAACAAAGACAGAACTACCAGCAACAATCAGTTTGAACTGTGCAATTTATCACATTTATCTGCAAGTGAACAGAAGTCTAGTTACCGAAAAGTACTAGAGCATTTGCTACCAGATGATTCCCAGTACTGTACAAAAACAAGAACTCTGAATGCCACAGCTGCTGATTCCTACCTACAAGAAGAAACTAACACTTCACTCTTTTCATCAAATCACTTTTCTCCAATACAGGGAGATTGTGATAGTCCCGTTATACAAAGAGTCTCTCATATTTCAGGGTATAACTATGGAATCCCTCATTCCTATATCAGGTAATAACTTATTTTTTTCTTTTTTAATTTTGGAGGGAGGGTAACCTTAGGCAAGGGCAGGCTTCTCCATGACCAGAGGAGACCAACTATTCCATATTTACAGAAAACGATAGTGAACAGCTTCTGCGGTGATAATGGAAGTAACTTGATAGGGCGAAATTAATGAAGAATTTGGACTTTCCAGCTGGGAGATGATATTGTTCATATGCATCAAGCAGCTGTTACTTACCAGGGTCTGCTATTATTCCTATAGCAGACATATTTTTATTATTATAGTGCATGTAACATAATACATCTAATGCATCCATGAAGGTAAAATATCAGTAGTTAACTAGCCTCTGCAGTGAAAAAAAAATTACACAATCCACAGGATTTTTTTTTAAGGCTATCAAATTCACTTCAGCCAGAAGGCATGAAGCTTAGTTAAAAACAGCTGTTTAATTCGACTAGTTGAATTAAATAGGTCTTTGGAGCAATTGATTTACCTGCACATATTGAAATATGGTCCTGATTTTGAGTGCTTTCTACAATTTCAGCCCTGGAAGGACAGATGATTTTGGTCATTTCAAAGAGTAAGACCCTTTTGATGGAGTTTAGAGTTTGGTTGTCAGAGTGACAGTGCTTTGAGTTAGGATTTGAAATAAGGGCCCTAAGAGGTGAAATATCAAGTAATCCCTAATACCAGCCTTGGTATATGATAGAAAATATATTCTTTTAAAAATAATGTGTATTGTTTGTTTTGTTATTTTAAAAGTTATAGATGGTGAGTTGTGGAGAAATAAAATACATTCTTAAGCCACTTTTTAAAAAAAAAATAAAGGCTATTATTCATACCTTAAAACAAAGTATTTACCTCTGGTCTTATATTGGCTAAGGTTTCAGAGGATTTCATAACCAACTAGTTCTTTTATTCTAAAAAAAATAGAAGACCCAATTTTAAAGGTAAAAATGCCTTTAGTAATTTGAAATACATAACTGAATTCGATAGTGTTTTTGGAAGAAAAAAAAATTTTTTTTTGGTTTGGTTTAGCAAAGCACAGAGCATATAGTACTGTTTTCTTCTTTCAGTTGTCAAAGGACTAGATTGTTCTATGATCATCAATGCCAGGATTGTTGCTGTCCTATTGGTTAGCTCAGTGGTGAAAGAACAAATAGTTTCTTGAATGTTAGTCTTTTACTGAAAAACACATAAAAATCTAAATTGAAATTATTTATAAATAGAATAAAGATGTGAGTTTGCATTATTTATTTAGATAGAATGGATATTTTAGTTTAAATATTGCTGTTTTATTTATTTGGCAAATATAAAGTACCACCTCTGCTTGCCCTGATCCTAGATATAAAGATAATTAGGATATCTGGAGACTCTCAGACTCATAGGGGGCAGGGTAAGTGGGAAGACAGGCAACCATGTAGTGAGATAGGCGCTCTCACAGAGGTTTGTATGTGGCAAACCCAGAACGAAAGCTATTCAATTGAGCTTTCTCACTTTATATCATTATTATCATACTCTTCCCATTCCTTATTATATTAGAGAAATAGAGGTAAGAAAGTACATTTTCCCCAATAATTCTCAATATTGTCTTCTCACCCAAACCCTAAGTAGGAGCCAGAGTTTCAGAACCCTGAGAAACTCCCTCACCAACTTAAGGCTTCCTATTAGTGAGTCATCCCTGTCCAAAGAGCATTCTCTTTGGACACCTCAAATCAGGTAAGTTCAAAATAAATTACTGGACTGAGAACTTTAATAAAAGTCTAAGGCGTTTAGATAACTGGCTGCCCTGACTTATTTAAGATCTTGAACAGACCTAACTCTAGATGTATTAACTCTGCATGTCAGACAGATATATTTTATTTCTCCTAAGGAAGGTTGAGCAGTAAAACCAGAGCGTTTTAGAATACATTAAAACTTTTTTTTCCCCCCCTGGGGAATTCCTTGGCGGTCCAGTGGTTAGGACTCAGCACTTTCACTGCTGGCCCAGGGTTCAGTCCCTGGTTGGGGAACTAAGATCTGCAAGCCATGCAGCATGGCCAAAAAAGAAAAAAAATTGTTCTTTCCTTATAAAAAAATCTAACATATGCAAAAGAAGAGAAAATAGAACAGTGAGCCCCCACATGCCCATCATTCACTTTCAATGATTGTCAAGATTTTGCCACACTTACTGTCAAAATGGTACATTTTTTTAGACGTCTACTCTACATTGGTTAAAAAAAACAAAACATGCTTCAAAGGGCTTGAGTAGTCTTTTTTTTTTTAATTGGTGTATAATTGCTTTATAATGTTGTGTTAGTTTCTGCTGTACAATGAAGTGAATCAGCTATATGTATACCTGTATCCCCTCCCTCTTGGACCTTCCTCCCACCCTCACCCCCCATCCCACCCATCTAGGTCATCACAGAGCACTGAGCTGAGCTTCCAGTGCTTCACAGCATGTTCCTAACCCAAGGAATATTGCCTCAATATTCTGGGTGTTAAGGTTGATGAGTTCACTGAAGTCAGCCAGAGAAGAAATGTATCTGAACAGAAGGATGAATTAGTGGTGAATTAGCACCAGTGGTGAATTAGCACCAGTCATAAAGGGAAGAGGAAATATAGGATCATGTTCTAACAAATAAATATATATCAGGGTAGGCAAAAAGAGGATGCAAGAAAACAAGACAAAGGGAGTACCAGAATATACCTGGGAGAAACGGGGAAAATACATTGAAACCTACCACCAAATTCAAGGTATTTAATAAACCCAGGTAGGATTAAAAAAAGAAATTAGATTGAATGGTCCAGAAAACAGTAAATGTACAATAATAACTAGATTGAAAGGAAGCAAGAAACCTGCTTTTGGGTGGGGTGGAGTAGAGAGGGAGATAGAAGTAATCAGGAGGATTTATAGCGAATAAAAGAACTCAGTGTCAACACTTCAGTATGCAACATATTGTGTGTATATGTGTGTGTGCGTGTATTACATCTAATATGTAACAAAATGTACTGATACTTTGACCTCTTAAGTAGTTTTATCGTATTATTAAAAATTAAAGCCCACTTATATATCAGCCAGAACACGTCAGAGAAAGAGAATCCTTGGAATGAGATGGAGAAAATCAGAGTTTGTGTTCGAAAACGCCCTCTGGGCATGAGGGAGGTACGTCGTGGAGAAATTAATATTATTACTGTAGAAGACAAAGAAACTCTACTTGTTCATGAGAAGAAAGAAGCAGTTGACCTCACCCAATATATTCTGCAGGTATGATGCTTTCCTTCCATGTTTGGAACTAACATTATCAAGTGTCAATTTTCTGTTTTTTGTTTGAGTAGCAGTACAAATTCTAAAATCCAGTTCTGGGTTTGGGTGCTGGCATTCATTCCTGATGTGACATTGCATTAAATCATTGATAAACCTTAGCCTTCATTTTTAAAAAATATAGTGCAGTGGGGGATACAAAAACGTAACTCCTCCACTCTTGTGCAATAGAGTTGCATCATTCAGTCACTTAACATGCTTTTTTTTTTTTTTTTTGCGGTACGCAGGCCTCTCACTGTTGTGGCTTCTCCTGTTGCGGAGCGCAGGCTCCAGACGCGCAGGCTCAGCGGCCATGGCTCACCGGCCATGACTCACCGGCCCAGCCACTCCGTGGCATGTGGGATCTTCCCAGACCAGGGCACGAACTTGTGTCCCCTGCATCGGCAGGGGGGCGCACAACCACCCCGCCACCCCGGGGAGCCCCCCTTTTTTTTTTTTTTTTTTTTTAATTTTTATTTTTATTTTTTTTTTAACATGCTTTATGTGAACTTAATTACACATATTCAGTCAGAAAAGAGCGAATGAAGGAATAAAAAGAGTTTAAATAATGAACTGGTGGTAAGCAGGGCCAGTCACTGAGCCTATGCACCAGAGCGACTATGAGATAGTCACATAGTCTCAGTTCTCTCCTGTCTCTCACAGTGTGAACTTCTCATTCTGCTGAGTGCGAGTCTGGAGTTTAATGATGGAGGGTATATTTTTGAGCAAAAAGACCCCAGATTGCCAGCCAACTGCTTATTTTGATTCTCACTTGTATTTGGGCCTAGGCTTAATTTGGTGGACATTGGGCTCCTGAACAGGCCACTTTGTACAAGGTAGATTGCAGTGAGTAAATATAACCCAGGGATGTGATTTTACATCGAACATATAAGGGGTTAAATAAAACACTGTAGTTCAAACACATTAAAAAATGTTCACTCCCTGCCAGAATGATCATGATGAGTCCAAGGCAAAGGGTTTGATACTGAAAGGAATTTATTCCTAGCTGATAGGTACCCTTGCGATAATTCCTTCAGTCTCTATAAAAGCAGCAAACCCCACAGATGGAAGATACCATAATTTAGGTACTCTTAAAATTATGAAGCAATTATGAATAATCTTAAACAGGGGATAATCCACCAGATGTTAAGATTTGGGAATTCAGAGTTTCTCTTATCTGAATCTGCCTCCCTGCATGTTCATATTATGTTCATTCTATTCTCTCTCTCGCTTCAAAACCCAGTGACTGGGAGTTCCTTGGTGGTCTAGTGGTTAGGATTTGGTGTTTTTCACTGCCGTGGCCTGGGTTCATTCCCTGGTCAGGGAACTGAGATCCTGCAAGCCACGTGGTGCACAAAAACAAAACAAAACCCAGTGACAGGTAGAAAGAAGAAAAAAGTGGTGAGTAGTCTGGTGTGCAAGCAATTCACCTTGGTCAGCTGAGATATTACTCTACTGGGATAAGTCCTTTAACACTGATGCCAAATTGTTAATACTCTCCCCTCTGTAACACTTGCATTGTTCTTTTTTTTCTTTGCTTACCAAAATTGGCTTTCACAGTAACATTCAAAGCAATCTACTGTGTCTTTCTATGGGCACTAAATTACTAGGCCACTGTATAACCAGCCCAGTCACTTTAACAGCCTTATTGATTGCTGGTCAATGCACAGTCTATTAGGTCTAGGTGGGAGGTATTTATATTGAAGGTGGTCCAAATGACCAATTAGTTGTAATACTATCCAGTTCCATGGCTACTTATAGCCATGGTAATAGCCCTATCCAATCACCATCTACCCAAGACTGCCTTAATGATGCTTCTGTCACAGTAATTCCCTCAAGGAGGCATCATCTTATCTTTTGTATTTTTCCATTATCTCAAAACACAATAACCTTACTTCTTTGTCATTGCCATTGGTCAATACTTATTGAATACCCATAGTTTCCTTAGCACTTTCTCTGCTGTTTGAACTTTGGACCTTCGCTCTCATAGGTCAAAGTCCTTACCTGTCAACGCTTATAATATATGTGTTGAGAGGCCTTTTTTCTCCCCCTTTTTCTTAAGTAGAAAGAAGAAAAGGGAGGTTCATAGCAAACATAGCAAATAACTATTGATACTAGATTCTTTGGGTTTTATTTTTAAACTTATTCAGGAATTCAAATAGGTTTATGTGTCCTTTAATTAAACATCTTACCCTTTCAAATCTTCTTTTGTTACTTATGTGATCATATACATATAGTGTGCTGTCCTACTTACCATTAAATTTTAGGATATCAACGTAATAAGTGAAAAAACAAGGAGACATATCTGTATGTGTTTCATTCCAATTTCTTAAAGAAAAAAATATAGAGAAAAAAAGATGGTACTGAAATATATCAGTCAATAGTGGCCATCTCTAGTGGTAGTAAGATTTACAGATAATTTGATTTTCTTATCTGTTGTTATCCATGTTTAAAATCTTTTTATGCAATCAGCAGTGTTACTCTTATAAAAAAAAAGTAAGAACTTTTGAATAGGATAGATTTACCTATTTCAAAATCAAAACAGTATGCAATGAAGAGTGTCTCTAGTCCCATTTCCTCCTTGAAGACAACCAGTATTACTTAAGTGTTTTTTTCCAGAGATATTCTCTAAAGACACTAATAACTTTTTTTAAAACTTCTTTAAAAAATAAACTATGCAACTCTGATCATATCAAAGCTAAAGTGAGTTGTTTTTTTTTTGACCGCGCTGCACTGCTTGCAGGATCTCAATTCCCTGACCAGGAATTGAACCCAGGCCACGGCAGTGAAAGTCCAAATCCTAACCAGTAGGCCACCAGGGAACTGCCTAAAGTGAATGTTAATCCAACTTCATTGATAAAATATGATCAAATAAAAGCATATGTGATGGACATGAATTATAATAGTAATCTTGTATGTTTACATATCTTTCATGAAAGATTCATACAAAATTACTGGGAAAATCAGTACTTAAATCCTATTGGAAGGAAAGATACTCATTCCTTTAGTCAATACATGCTTTAAAAGGTGTTTACTCAAGAGCACTTATAGAAAGAGAAGAATAGCCATATACTCACGAAATAAAAGAAAACCCCCCAAAAATGTATATCCACATTTACTTCCGTTCATTTTTTTATTTTCCTGAGAAATGTCAAAAATGCTTTTGATTTCATACTTAACTATAAAAACCTACAGTGATGTTTGAGCAAAGAATGGATTTGTCTCCTTGCTTAAAGACCAGTTATGAGTTAGATATAAATCATGTCCATTAAAGTCAGATTTTAGAAATATATTTTACTCTTTATTATTGCCATTTTCAAGCTTAATCAAAAGTATAATGAACCCCCATCTACCTATGATCGACCTAAAACAGAAACATTTAACTGTTCTTAAAATCAATCATATTTTTCAGAGCACTAAATGTTCACAGATCTCTTTATCATGCTGCACAGATTCATTTTTTTTCTCAATTCCTAACTTTTGGAGATTTTTTATTCTTTCTTTCTTTTTTTTGGTCATGCCGTGTGGCTTGCGGGATCTTAATTCCCTGACTGGGGATTGAACCCGTGCCCCCTGCAGTAGAAGCGTGGAGTCCTAGCCACTGGACCTCCAGAAAATTCCCTGGAAATTTTTTCTAATTGATAAATTTGACTTTGTGGACCCAATTTCTTTTCAGATGACCTAACAAATTTCCATTCTAATGTAATGTAATGGTACATGAAACAGAATTGAATTTGGGGTACGGTGACCCACGACAAGTGGGGTCAAGTCCACTTTTCCAGACTTGCCCATAAAATTTTTTCTTAACTGAATATTTAGAGCAGGCCCAGAAGGTAGCAGAAGATAGGGCCTCATCTCTCATTCATTATGTGTGGACTGCCATTATGATGCTACAATCACACTTGAAATTATTAGGATTTCTTACTCAGATATAGTTGGGCTGCCAACATAGTGATCCTCTAAATTATGGAAATTATTACGGCTGCTGAAGCAATGCTTTCCAGACCCAATTTAGTGGGATTTCCTATCTCTTTCAGATTACCATGGTTTTTCATTTGGGAGTCATCTTGGACTCCTTTCTCTCCCCAGCTGTCACAACCAGTCATTGCCAAATTTCTTATGCATCCATTTCCTTTTTATTTCCATTGTCATTGTCTAATTTAGACCCTTCTTAACCTCACCACTGAATTACTAGTGTTCCTGTTTCCAATCCAGTCACAGTATTAAGCCATATTAGTCTTCCAATAAAATGGCTCAGGTCATCCCTCTCCTTTGCACAGTTTTTTGTCTTTCCACTTTTACTGAATTAAATATAAGCATTCTACCCCTTCCCTTTAGGCTGGTGTCCCAAGACCCCTACAACATAGTCCTAACTCATTATTCTCACCTTCTATTTCACTTTTCTATCTGCCAAGATCCTATATGTCAAACACATTGAATCCTCCCTGTCCCCTAAAGATTCTTTGTGCTTTCCTGCTTTGACTCTTTGCTCATGTTTCCCCTGTGCCCAGAATACCTTCCCTGCCTCAGTCCCTACCTCTTAAATTCCTCTTCTTCCCCCATGGCCCTTTCTTAGTACAAGCTTTTTCAGAATGTCTTTTCCAGTCAGAGAGATTATGTTTTTCTTTTGAACTCCACATGTGCTTTATCTCTCAAATTTTTTCTACCTTGTGGTCATTTGTATACTTGTCTGGATTAACATCTTTAGGTTGTGGAGTAGGGTAATGGTAGGGTAATGTCTGTTTCTTTGGGCCCCTTGAAGTGCCTACTGCAATATACATGCTACCAGCTGAGCAATAAATATTTATGGAATTATAAATTAAGCTTTGTAACCTATGGAATAAAGATCTTCCTCTAGAATTCCCCCCAAATTTCAAATATGCTGGCTCTAGGTGGGCTATGAGGATAATTTCCATAGAATTCAGTTCCTCTCCTAGACCTAAGGAAGATTGGCTCACTGTTGGACTCTTTAATTTACTTCCCTTAAGAGAGAACAAAAATTGTGTGGTTTAGTTTTTACATTGTGAGAACATGTCTACAGAGATCTCAAGTAAAAGAAGGCCCTGTCATTTGACAGTTAATGATTGCTTATTATCTCTTAAGTTTGTCATGGACAATTACTATTAGTTAAAAATGCATTTGTGCTGTTATCGTGTGTTAACTAGAATAGTGATGAAGAAAATCAAGAAAGTGTCTCTTTCTATAAAAACCAAATTTCTTTTTCAGCATGTTTTTTATTTTGATGAAGTCTTTGATGAGGCGTGCACCAATCAAGATGTATACATGAAAACTACTCACCCACTCATTCAGCATATTTTCAATGGGTACGATAGATATTATTTGCTCCTCCTGCCTTTTATTTTCTATTTTCCATAAATTTTATTTCTTTATAAATGTTACTTATGTTTTTCAATTATTTTGAATTAAACATGAAATTGTGTTTTGACCTAATGAATTTAAATTAGACTCTTCTGGAAATTCAGTGTCTCTATTTATAGGATTCACAAAGCATTTAGAAATATTCAGCAAAATTTCCATTTATACTGATGATATTGATTCTCTGTGCTTAGTGGAAAAATATAAGCTGTCAACAATATATATATATATATATATTTTTTTTTAATTTATTTTTTTTTTGGTTGCACCGGGTCTTAGTTGCGTCAGGCAGCCTCCTTAGTTGCAGCTCACTGGCTCGTTAGTTGTGGC
>NW_020174042.1:2535495-2619677 GCF_003031525.2 Neophocaena asiaeorientalis asiaeorientalis | reverse complement strand
TGCGGCATGCGAACTCTTAGTTATGGCATGCACATGGGATCTAGTTCCCTGACCAGGGGTTGAACCTGGGCCCCCTGCATTGGGAGCGCAGAGTTTTATCCACTGCACCACCAGGGAAGTCCCTGTCAACAATATTATTTTATCAAAGTCCTCAGAATAAGCAGGTGTAAATGGTTGTAGTTAGTCTGAACTTTTGATAATAGGAATTATGTATTCTAGCTATAGTTTCATTTTAATTTTAAAATAATTATTCACACATAAACATTAAATGGGACAGAGTAGGTACTAGGGGCCTCTTGTATATTTAAAATGTAGTCAGGTACAGGTAGAAAATGTTGAACAGCCTGCTAGAGTAACTGATTTCAGAGTATTTTTACTTTTATTTTTTAAAATAACTTTTATAACAAAAAAGTTGAGGTATAATTTACATACATTAAGATGCACAGATCTTAAGAAGTACTCAGGTTTGATGAGTTTTGATAGTTGCACGTATCCAAGTAACCAATACCTGGAACAAGATGTAGAACATTTCCATCGCCCCAGAAAGTTCTCTTGTGTCCCTTTTTAGTTAATCCTCCCACCTTCACCCCCAGGTCTTATATAACCACTGACTTGCTTTCTGTCACTATAGATTAGTTTTGCCTGTTCTAGAATGTCATAGAAATAGAATCATTACAATATATATCTTATGCCTGGCTCCTTTTGCATAGCATAATGATGTTTTTTTTAATAAATTTATTTTTATTTATTTTTGGCTGCATTGGGTCTTCATTGCTACGCGCAGGCTTTCTCTAGTTGCAGCGAGTGAGGGCTACTCTTTGTTGCAGTGCACGGGCTTCTCATTGCAGTGGCTTCTCTTCTCTAGGGCTTCCCCTAGAGCATGGGCTCTAGGCTCACAGGATTCAGTTGTTGTGGCACACGGGCTTCAGTAGTTGTGGCACATGGACTTAGTTGCTCCGCGGCACGTGGGATCTTCCCGGACCAGGGCTCAAACCCGTGTCCCCTGCATTGGCAGGCGGATTCTTAACCACTGAACCACCAGGGAAGTCCCTAATTTTTTTTTTTAATTTTTATTTATTTTTGGCTGTGTTGGGTCTTCATTGCTGCCCTCTGGCTTTCTTTAGTTGCAGCGGGAGAGGTCTACTCTTCGTTGTAGTGCGCGGGCTTCTCATTGCAGTGGCTTCTCTTTTTGCAGCGCGTGGGCTCTAGGGCACACGGGCTTCAGTAGTTGTGGCTCGTGGGCTCTAAAGTTCAGGCTCAGTAGTTGTGGCGCACAGGCTTAGTTGCTCTATGGCATGTGGGATCTTCCTGGACCAGGGATCAAACCCATGTCCCCTGCATTGGCAGGCGGATTCTTAACCACTGCGCCACCAGGGAAATCCCTGTGTTGTCTTTATTGTTGTTGTGTAGAAGTTACTTTTTTTTTTTTCCATGAGCAGGTTAAACTGAAGTCTCTGGGGACTTCCCTGGTGGTCCAGTGGGTAAGACTCCACACTTGCAACAGCAGGAGCCTGGGTTTGATCCCTGGTCGGGGAACTAGATCCTGCACACATGCTGCAGCTAAGAGTTTGCATGCCACAACTAAAAGTTTGCATGCTGCAACTAAGAAGACCGCATGCCACAACTAAGAAGTCCACATTGCTGCAACTAAGAAGTCTGCATGCTACAAGTAAAAGATCCCTCATGCCGCAACTAAGACCCAGTGCAGCCAAAATAAATAAATTAATTAAAATAAATTTTTTTAAAAAGTGAAATCTCTTTCAGGTTCAATTCCTATGCACCAAATTTAGGGAGTGCTTTTTTAGAGAGCAAGTTTCTAAAATAAGTTAGAATGTTAAGACATTAGTAAAAAGAGAATTGCAAGTTAGGTGAAATTATTAGGTTAGTTCTTGTAAAGTGTAATAAGAGCTTTCTTCATCTGTTTTTTTTTTTTTAAAAAGTTCATCACGAAAATGTTCAGAAGATAAGGTGGATATTATTCTTTATTATTCTCATTTTGCTAGCTCTTCTTCAGTGTGTTCAAATTTTCCTCTTGTAATTCTTTTCCTAACTGTGTCTGCCAGTGTATTCTAGTGCCCACACTGCTGAGAGCCATGGTTTAAAACACAAGGAGTAAACCGGTCTCTGCTTCTTAACAGCTTAAATCTGATTAGCTCCCATCTCTTGATTCTCACACTTCCATGGTTACTTTGCTCTTGTCATATCATTCTTTCTTTGGTTTCTATCTGGCTTCATGTCCTTCTATGTATTCTTCTCTCTGCCCACCTCCAGCCTCCCTCCCCTGTGTCCATACATAGAATTTTTTTCTTGCTGCAAGTAGCTACTTTTATCATTAATCCATGTGATTCCTGTTCAATAGTCTGCAATAGCTACTGACTGCATAACATTATGTTCACTCTCTACTTAGTACTACATAGTACTAGAGCTACATAATACGTAGGACCTCACAGTACTCAGGTAATCTTGGCCTCATCTCCTCCTAAAACATACTTTGGCTGGCAGGTTGGCCTCCCAACTCTTCTGTCTATCTCTTATTTTGCATTTTTTCACACTCATACAGGTTGTGTGTACATGCATGTATCCACATGCAAGAATAGTGACTCCCACTTAGAATCATAGGACATCAGGGCTAGAAGGGATCTTGGAAATCAAGTAGTCCAGTAATTTATCAATGAAAGTGAAAACTGAGGCCCTAAGATCTCTTTTCTGAGTCCTTCAAATATTTTACTTAAATTGATTTTACCTCTGTCTAAACTTCCTTAGTATTCATGAGTGGTCACTACCATCCTATTTATCGTATGATCTTCTATTATTTATTGTATTTAATTCTCAATTACTTCTTTCACCAAACTTATCTTTCAGGATTAACACAATTTTTTTTTTTCTCTAGGATCCTCTAAAGCACCTAACATGAGGTCTTTGTTTCCTTATTTTCTAGAGTTGTCTTATGGTCTTACCAGTTCCATAAAAAATTCCTAGTAAAAAAATCTCACGTACTGCTTTGAGAATTTTTTTCCTCCTCCCTTGTTTTTATAATGTAAAGCCCTCTTCTCCTTAAAGGGCTCTATATTTTCTAGCTGAATTTTGTCAAGGATTCTTTTTCCACCTGACTTTTGTCATTTAAAAATCTGTGTGTAGGGCTCCCCTGGTGGCGCAGTGGTTGAGAGTCCGCCTGCTGATGCAGGGGACACGGGTTCGTGCCCCGGTCCGGGAGGATCCCACATGCCGCGGAGCCGCTGAGCCTGTGCGTCCGGAGCCTGTGCTCCGCAACGGGAGAGGCCATAGCAGTGAGAAGCCCGCATACCACAAAAAAAAAAAAAAATCTGTGTGTAGATTAGCATTTCTCTTAATATTTAAAAGTAAATACAAATGATTCTTCCCCCAGAGGCAATGCCACTTGCTTCGCATATGGACAGACAGGTGCCGGAAAGACCTATACCATGATAGGAACTCATCAGAACCCAGGACTGTATGCTCTGGCTGCCAAAGATATCTTCAGACAACTAGAAGTGTCCCAGCCAAGAAGGCACTGTTTTGTGTGGATCAGCTTCTATGAAATCTACTGTGGACAGCTTTATGACCTCCTAAATAGAAGAAAAAGGTATTGGATATGAGTAGGAAACTGTAAATCTGTTCTTTATTGTTTTAAGCCAGAGTCCCACTGAATCATGGGATTTAATCAGAGGCTTTGGTACACTAATGCCCTTTTGTGAAATGAGTCTCCTGAATCAGATGCATATTTTTTTTAAACTGTCAGTTCAGCTAAAGAAGAATATAAATTAGCCTTCCATTAGTATTTTTTAAGTGATCAATATCCTAATGCTCATCAGAAAACTATATCCCTTTTATTTTGGTCTGAAAAAGATTATAATTTCAGGAAGTCAGGAAAGCAACATATACTTAAATCCCTTCCTATTCTTTTGACCTATTATTGCACTGGAAGAACTATGTTTCCTACTTCCTCTTGTTTTTCTTCTCAATAATCTTAGGGTAAACTTAATGATAGTTTTCTGATATCAGTAAAAAGAAAAGAAAATCTTTTCTTCACATTAACTCTTATAAGGCTTAACCTATTGCCCTTGCCACATAATACAATACTTTGGAAATGTATTCATTCAGTAACTGATTTTAAATCCCTATTGTATTTTTCTGGCATAAAGTTTTGTTTAGGTTGAAACAGATGATTTTAACTGAGTAGGAGGCCACAAAGTTGTGGAGGTATCAACTGACTGGGAGAACAGGGAGGAGAGAGAGGGAACAGGGGAAGTGGAAGGATAAGAGGTTGTCAGGACAGAATTAACCAGACCTGAGACATGTTGGGAGCAGCCACACCAGGTGAAGAGGAGTGAGTTGAGGCTGAGCATGGTGGAAGTCTGGGGAAACCAAATCAGTGAAAGAGACTAGCCCCCAGCAAAGATATCTAAACCCCTACAGAGCTGTCCAAAAGGTCGTGCAAGTTTCATGTGCTCCAGGAAAGCACTGGAATGGGGAGTAGGGGTGGAGGAGCAGTTCTGGTTCATGGAGAGCATTGATAGGGCGGCCCCCATCATAGAGGGGCACTAGAGTATTGAGTAGCATAACTGGAGAAGTCACTGGAGTGGGCTTAGGCAGGCCACCATCCTATGGACTATTTCAACAAAAGGGACCTTCAGTATGCCACAATTCAGAGAATGTACAGGTGTTGGGGGTTCAGTCATGACACAATTGCCAGATAAAGAAGGGTGCTACTTTGGGGTTGCTTTGGGGAAGACTTGCTTTTCTTTTCTACTCTCTCTGTGTTGGTTTTGAAGCCTCAAGTTAGCTCCATCACAGCTTCTCTTTCAAGCCTCAGTACCCTTATTAGGAGCCCTTTCCAGTCAGAATGGCCACTTCCTTTAAAGAACACTTAGCATGAAAATAAAAGCCACTGTTCTCTGTGTGTGTGTGTGTGTGTGTGTGTGCGTGCGTGTGCGCGCGTTTTGTTTCTTTGTGTGAAGGGACAGTCAGGATATCCAGCTGTTTTTGAGTGCAGTTCTTTAATGAATGACCCCAATATACTGTCCTGTTATTTCTACATTCTTTAATTATAGCCAAGGGGATGGGAATATGCTAACTCCTGGGTTTCAAGTTTCTCTAGGGCTCACTAGGGAATACCCACACTTATTCTGCAAGTGTCTTGAGCTGTGGGATTTTTTTTTTTTTATGTCTCTGGTTAATTGTCTAATATCTCTTTATTTCCTGCCTTTCTGAGACTTCTGAAATGTCCTGCTCCATTGATAATACTCTTTCTTGTTTGCCTAGAGCTGTTATGACTTATCCTGTTGTTTTAAAAATAAAATATATTTTCTATAAGAGGGGCTTTGTCAAAGGTAGATAGAAGTATATGTGCTCAGTCTACCTCTTAAACTAGAAACCAAAGTTTAAAGATCTTAAAATTAACACTTTAAAGTAGAAGATAAGTTGTCTTTACCTTTGCATAAAAAGTGATAAAAATATACTTCTTGCTTCTATGATTTAAAAATACAGCAGTGCATTTTAGGCTATTCATTAGGAACTTTTCTGGGGCCTGGGAAGTATGTTCAGGAGTGATGTGAAGGCTCTGAAAGCTAGATCTTTCTTTTATTCCAGAAGCCTAACTGTTCCAATAGAGTTGTCTTCTGAGAGATCAAGGGCATTGGTGAGGCTGTTTTCCTATCCTTCTGTAAAAATTTGGAAACTTGGGGTAAGGTTTAGATGGAGAAAAAAATTTTTTGAGAAAATATTTTTTTGGCTGTGAAGTGAAATTCCATTATTTTATTTTACTTTACTTTACTTTTATTTTATTTTATTTTATTTGGCAATCAGTATCTTATTAAGGGAGAAAATAATCTTAGAGTCTTTGATAGATTCAATACATGCCCCTTGGTAGATCTGGTTCAGTGATGATAGTAGACTGTAACCATTCATTTTGTTACGCGCAGGCCTGAGACTTTCAGGTGCAACACCAGCTCTTCCTTGCTTCCTTAGAAAATGTATCAGGACTCCTTATGTTGCAAGTATTTAGTAAAATAAGACCCCACTCTTACTGGCTTATGCATTTAGGGAAGCCATTGGCTCGTATAACTAGAAAGCCTAGAGGACAGTCAAGCCTTAGGGTCTTTATACTCTAGCAGTTCAGTGATGTTATAAAGACCCGGTTTCTTTGCATCTCTCCGCTCTACCTTCCATGGTATTAACATCATTCCAAAACTGTCTCTTTTGTGGATGTAGAATGGCTGCCACTGCTCCCAGGGCCACATGCTTTCACTTCTAGAGAGAAAAAGAGAGCACCTAACAACCAGAGACTAGGACTTTATTTTGATGGGACCAGCGAAGATCCCATATCCACTCCTGAACCAATCACTGTAGCCAGGAATACACCATCCATTGATTGGCATAGGTCTGGCTTAAATGCTCATTCTATTCATTGTAGCCAAAGATGCTGATTTGTTTAAAACAATCAAAGACTGCCTCTGAAGCCTGGGGCTGGAATCAGGAGGTGTGGGGGGTGGTGAGGAGAATGCGTATTGATCCCACACAAACAGCAAAACTGCTACTTAATGGGGAGTGGTGGGTTGGGTTCTGGGGAGTCTGTTACTGAAGCTCTGCCAAACCAACCATGTTCTTGCATCCACAGGCTCTTCGCAAGAGAAGATAGCAAGCATGTGGTACAGATAGTGGGACTGCGAGAACTTCAGGTGGATAGTGTGGAGCTTCTCTTAGAGGTAATTCTTCCTCCTTTACTACCCCACTGTAGCAGCCTAAGTACTAGGGAAGACTTCATTTTGCTATCTCCTAAATAATGGACTCAGGTTTAGGCAAAGGGCGATGACAAACATACCATTTCACACTTATAAAATATGAATCCTCCTCTGAGAGGTTGGCTCCTTTCTCTACAAGGTTGTTGTCTCAGTGCCTTGATAGTGGGAAGTAAGGCATGTGGGAGAGCCTAATGCATGAGAGGATACTTCTGAGCCAGTTTCAAAAGCTGCTAATGTGTATTTTTAGGTAGTGGGCTCTGGTAAAGGCTGCTGGAGAGAAATATTCTATTTTCAGTAAACATTTTAATGGGTAATACCTTCACATGAATTCAAAATTCAGAAAGTACAATGAAAATATTCCTTCCATTCCCTTTTCCTGAGGCAACTAATATATTTTTTAGTTTTTTGTGTATCATTCCAAAGGTATTTTAAAATCTGCTTTTTTCACCCTTTTAAAATATGTAATTTAGTGATTTTTTTTAGTATTTTCAGAAAGTTGTACAGCTATCACCACTATCAAATTCCAGAACATTTTCATCACACCAAAATGAAACCCTGTACCATTAACAGTTGCTCTTTATTTCCCCTGTGCCTGGTGCCTGACAACCACTAATTTCTGTCTCTTTGGATTTACCTATTCTGGCCATATCGTATAAATGTAATCACACAATATGCAACATTTTGTCTCTGCATTCTTTCACTTAGCGTAATGTTTTCAAGGTTCATCCATGTTGTTGAATGTATCAGTATTTCATCCCTTTTTATGGCGGAATAATATTGTGTTGTATGTATATACCATATTTTATTCATCAGTTGATGGGCATGTGGGTTGTTTCAACCTTTTGGCTATTATGAATAATGCTGCTATGAACATTCAGGTACAGGTTTTTGTATGGATGTATGTTTTCAGTTTTCTTGAGTATATGCCTAGGAGTGGAATTACTGAGTCACTTTTTGGGGAACTGCCAAACTGTTTTCTAAAGTGGCTGCACCATTTTATATTCCCACCAGCAATGTATGAAGATGGGTATTATTTTAAAAGCTCCCAAGGTTATTCTAACATGCAGCCATCATAGTCATGCTAGTATATCCAACAAGCCTGGCTAGAGTCAAAGGGAGAGGGCTCGAAGGACAGGCTGGTACTTGACAATACCCACCTTTAGAACAGCTTCACAGTACATCCCTCCAGGGACTTGGGTGTGTGAAATGGTGAGGTGGCCCACCATTAATACGTGTCTTTTTCTAACAGTTTCTTTTTTTTTGCGGTAAACGGGCCTCTCACTGTTGTGGCCTCTCCCGTTGTGGAGCACAGGCTCCGGACGTGCAGGCTCAGCGGCCATGGCTCACGGGCCCAGCCGCTCCTCGGCATGTGGGATCTTCCTGGACCGGGTCATGAACCCGTGTCCCCTGCATCGGCAGGCGGACTCTCAACCACTGCGCCACCAAGGAAGCCCTCTAACAGTTTCTTTTTCTTGGGACAATTAGGTAAATTTTGTTTAAGGGCTGGAACCTTGTATTTATGTGATCATCAGCTTCCTGAATCCTGGTACCCAAAATCCAAGGATGGCACCTTAGTGTGGCTGTTCTAGACAGGCACCTAAGAGCCAAGAGCCCCTTTCTAGTGACTGCAAAGGCAGGCACAGAACAAAGGTGTGTGGGACATGTTGAAGGGTTCTTCTGAGGCTGTTGACCATTCTTAACCTGTCCAGAGCTCCCTCCACTGCAGAGTCCTGAGGAAATTGTTTCTCACACACCTATTCCCTGTGGTCCTCTTGCAGCTGCCTCCCCTAGTCGTTCCTTCATTTGGCTGGGAGTTTCAGGAGAGTTGGTCCTCATGATGCTGTTGTCCTTGGAAATTAGACCAATTGAATGGGAAAGGATCAAACACTAAAAAGAAGTCCCTTTTCCTTGGCTATGGGTCATAACTATGTTAGTGGGCAATCTGGTGTCAAATCACTCTCACCCTGGAAGAGTTTATGGCACTGCTCTATCCTAAGGTGTGTTTTCTAAGACAAGCAGAAGTTTCTTGTTAGTGGACATATTATTGCCATTGATACCCTCAGTCTGTAATACATACGAGGTTGTACAAGAAGAAAGCCAGCTGAGATCAAGGTGGAAAGTTGATATAAATTATGGATATCTGACATGGTTACCCTCATAAACATTTACTGACTTGAAACAACAGCACTTGCCAACTCAGGTGTCACACTTTCACTCTCTCTCAGATGTCACCATTCACGCTCACTCAGGTATCACCTATGTGTTTGCTCAAGTGTCACCCTCAGGTGTCATCTTCATGTATGTCACCATCGCAGATCACTCTCAGGCTCACTCAGGCATGGCTACTTGTTACCTTCCTGCACAACTGGCAGCTTCATTTTTCACACAGGATTGTCCTTCCTCCAAGAGGTTTCTCCTTCCAGGTGTATTTTATTACCCGGTCTTACCAATGCAGGGACCAGGACTTCCCTGCCTTTACAGAGGACTTGCTGATGCAACCAGATTTGGAATCAAGGTTTTGCTTGTCAGGCAAATGATGGACATTTTTTCCCTTGTAGAGTTTTTTGGGCTTTTAAGTCATTCCTACAGACAGTTCATGTACTTATAGGTATCCATTCCTGAACTTCTAATAAGTCTGCTTCGTGTTTTAACATTGCCTTGGCTGTAGTTGGTAGCAGAGGCCCACAGAGTAAGAGCTTCCCCTAGATAAGCCTCAGTTGTATGCCGGTGATAGAGACTTAGTCTATACACAGTGCCTACCCTACTGAAGTGCTCATAGCCTGTCTTTGGTATTTGTGCAGGAAGCTTCGTGATTAAAGTCTGCATGGAGCTGGGTCCCAGTGCCGTGTGTCCTTGAGCACATCCTTTACCTTTCTGAGCCCGAAATATGTGGATGTTAGCAGACGATTGGATTGTGTGACAGAGAAGGAAATGAGATAATATACATATAATGCTTACTGTGATGCTAGTTAAATTTGTCATGTCTATTATTCTTATTAATAAGTCCCTGGGGCTTCCCTGGTGGCACAGTGGTTGGGAGTCCACCTGCTGATGCGGGGGACACGGGTTCGTGCCCCGGTCCAGGAAGATTCCACATGCTGCGGAGTGGCTAGGCCCATGTGCCATGGCCGCTGAGCCTGCGCGTCCGGAGCCTGTGCTCCGCAACGGGAGAGGCCGCAACAGTGAGAGGCCTGCGTAACACCCCCCCCCAAAAAAAAAAAAGTCCCTGAATATTTCCCAGTGCCACAGAATTCCATAGTTGTCTCTACTTTCTATTGTAGCAGGTCCCCATTTTACTACTCACATAACATGATTTGTCTAAAGCAGCGGTCCGCAACCTTTTTGGCACCAGGGACCACTTTCATGGAAGAGTTTTTCCATGGATGGGTGGGATGGGGGGTGGGGGGAGGATGGTTCAGGTGATAATGCGTAATGTGAGTGATGGGGAGTGGCAGATGAAGCTTCGCTTCCTGCTGTGTGGATCCTAGTTCCCTGACCAAGGATCAAAGCCATGCTCCCTGCACTGGAAGCACCGAGTCTTAATCACTGGACCACCAGGGAAGTCCCTACATTTTTTAAAAGAAATAGTTTAAGTTTTGGAAGTTTACACAAAGATGTTAGTTCTTGGGACTTCCCATGTGGCACAGTCCGCCTGCCAGTGCAGGGGACACGGGTTTGATCCCTGGTCCAGGAAGATCCAACAGGCTGCGGAGCAGTTAAGCCCGTGTGCCACAACTACCGAGCCTGCGCTCTAGAGCCCGTGAGCCAGAACTACCGAAGCCTGCACGCCTAGAGCCTGTGCTCCACAACAAGAGAAGCCACCGCAGTAAGAAGCCTGCGCACCGCAACAAACGTAGCCCCTGCTCACCGCAAGTAGAGAAAGCACGCGCCCAGCAACGAAGACCCAATGCAGCCAAAAATAAATAAATACATTAAAAAAAGAAAGAGATGTTAGTTCTTTAGTATACTTTCTTTTTTTTTAAATTAATTAATTAATTTATTATTTTTGGCTGTGTTAGGTCTTCGTTTCTGTGCGAGGGCTTTCTCTAGTTGCGGCGAGCCGGGCCACTCTTCATCGCGGTGCGCGGGCCTCTCACTATTCGCGGCCTCTCTTGTTGTGGAACACAGGCTCCAGATGCGCAGGCTCAGCAGTTGTGGCTCACGGGCCTAGTTGCTCCGCAGCATGTGGGATCTTCCCAGACCAGGGTTCGAACCCGTGTCCCCTGCCTTGGCAGGCAAGTTCTCAACCACTGTGCCACCAGGGAAGCCCAGTATATTTTCTTTAATTAATATTTATTGAGAACATATAATGTGCCAGTCGTAGTACTAAGTGCTTTACATACTACGTATTATCTCTTTTAGTCCTCTCTTTTAGTCCTCAACAGTAACCTATGAAATTACCATTTTATAGATAAGAAACTGAGGCCCTGAAAAGTTAAGTGATTTGTAAAAGTTCTCACAATGCAAAAGTTTAAACAACCGTATTGTCAGAGCTGGCATGTAAACCCAGACAGTCTAACTTCAGATTTCACTCTTAACTGCTACACTTGAGTTGTATGTCATTTACAAAAGTCTATCTAATGATCTTCACAGACTGCCTCATTTTTACTCCTCAGAGCTCAGCTGCTTTATACCACAGTTTCTGAAAAACATGGTGACAGACTGTTACTGAAGCTGAGGAAACTGGACCATGGACCAAAAATTCCTTCATGTTTTCTCTAAAAGGCATTTAGTCAGGAAAAGTCACCTCAACATGTTAGATTTTCTGAGATGCACTCACAGGTATCTAGTACATCATGGCACAATGAAAAGCCAAGTATAAAACTCTATAATAGAACCTCAGAAGACAGTCTTTCTTGACTCCCCTGGAGATGAACCACAAGGTCACCCCTTGAGCTTCCTGTCAGTATCCACAGTTCCTGACTAGGTATGGCCTTAAGGCCTCTCTGAGCTCTCATCATATTCCAGCAGAAGTAGCATCATTGATTACATGTGGCAGAGGGTGCCTGGCTTCTATCCCTAGCCTGACCATATTCTGCCTGTGTGACCTTGGATAAGCCACTTAACTTCTCTGTGATTGTTCCTTTATCCATCAAGCATATTGCTTACACAATTCACAAATGTAGGCATTTAAAAGATCTCCCCTGTCTCTTCATGTGGTTTGTAAAAGACATATATATATATATATATATCAAAAGAGCTCTGAGACCCCTAAAACCCTGGGAGGAAATGCACCAGAATCTTGTTAACTCTGGGGTTATGGAAGGTATATATTTTCTTCTTTATATTTTTCCTGTATTTTCTAAGTTTTCCCCAGTAAGCATGTCTTTCTTTTCTAATGAAAAAGAAGTTTGATAAAAAAGACTAATACAAATCTAAAATAATCCCTCATCATTGCATTGTAATCTATGAAAATATGAAATCAGAGTGATAGAGAAAGGCCAGGATGAGGAAGTGCGTTTAAACTAGATAGTTCATGGGAATTCTCTGGCGGTCCAGTGATTAGAACTTTGTGCTTTCACTGCAGTGGCCCCGAGTTCAATCCCTGGCTGGGGAACTAAGATCCGGCAAGCCTTGCAGCGAGGCATGGATGGATAGGTGGTTAGATAGATAGATAGATAGATAAATAGATAGCCAGACAAACTAGATGGTTCAGTCATAGATTTGGCCTTAAGTGACCTAGCCAGCATCCAGGTTTAGTTATCAGTGGCAGTTGCCCCACCCAGTATAAGGGATTACTGCTCTAATTCTTCTGATTTCTGATTAGCAGCAACATGCTATCCATGCAGTTGATAATCCAGTTTTGTAAATTAACAATTTCTGCTCTTTACAAAAGGATTCATCAGATAGTCCCTTTAAACTTTAAGCAAGCTATATACAAAATGAGTGCATTTAAAATTTGATTCTAAAATACAATTCTGAATCTCACTGATAATCTTTAGAGACATAACTATTGCTTAGGCCATGGAGGAATTTATTATTAGTTAATTTTTTAAAAAGTACCTACCCCTGTTTGTTAAGATATTTTATGGACTATTGTTGAGAGTTTGACTTTGTCAACTTTTGGACTCTTTAATCTGGAAACTGTAGCTATGTTCAATACGATAAAAATTAAACTTCTGAGAGATTGAGAAAAAAATTAAATAGGACTTTCTTAGTCTAATTCACTGCAAAATAGATGAATTTGTCCTAAGTGCCCCACAGTGTAGTAGAAGCTACATGGGCTTTGGAATCAGACATACTAGATGTGGAATTTGGTTCTGCCACAAAACAGCTGTTTGTGAGCAAATCAACCTTTGACTTTATTCCTCAGCTGTGAATTAGGCATAATAATCATGCTCACCTCACCTTAGGCTACTGTGAGGATTCTGTCAAATATTTTTAAAGTTCTTCACCTTTTTGATTCTCAATAATCAACACTCCCCCAAATCAGGGCAGGATATATATATTTTTTTTTTTACATCTTTATTGGAGTATAATTGCTTTACAATGGTGTGTTAGTTTCTGCTTTATAACAAAGTGAATCAGTTATACATATACATATGTTCCCATATCTCCTCCCTCTTGCGTCTCCCTTCCTCCCACCCTCCCTAGGATATTCTTATATGGCTGTGTTTTCAGTGGCTTGAGGCCATTCCTGAGGCTTCACCTCTTCTCCCCCATTCCTTTGTGGCCAGAGGGACCCGAGTTAGGCTTTACTCCCATTTGGAGGGGCAGTGGTCTCAAGGGAAATCATGGGCTCATGGCAATTGTGATAACTCATCACTTCCATGTTCCCACACATCAGTCCTGGTCTCCTTTATGACTGCATCGTGGTGGAACAGGTGGATGTGATCATTCATTCTGTGATGCACATTTCTGTCCTTTGCTTCGGTTACTACAACAGATGGGTATGATGGGACCTTACTTTGGAGCCAAGTTATGCCCTGGGGATTTTAGTCAGGATAAATCCATCAAAGATATTAAAAAGAGTATATGAGATCAAGAAGTAAATTAGCTCTTGAGCTATTGAATGTTCTCCCCCAAGATTAGTATTCCACATTGTTTTCATTGCTCTTGGGTACTTATTCTGTATGATTTAGAGTTTAGGCAGCTTTCCTCATAGAGGGAAAAGACTGCAGTCTACTGACAAAGCTATATGTCTGGTCTCTACTGCTCTCAGCCAACTCTTAGGAGCCAGAGGGCTTTGTTTACTCCTTGCAGAAGTCACCCTGTGGATTTTATTTTCAGGTGATCTTGAAGGGTAGCAAGGAGCGCAGCACTGGGGCCACTGGAGTTAATGCAGACTCCTCCCGCTCTCATGCTATCATCCAAATTCAGATCAAAGATTCAGCCAAGAGGACATTTGGCAGGTGAGCTGGAAATACACAGGGAATCGCATTGTGTGCCTTTCCATAATGTGACTTTGAAATATGTGTTGTCAACAACAGGACATCCTGCCACTGTGGAGTTCTTTATTTATATCTTACAGGGATACACAGTAGAGTTATTAACTCTGAAATAAATCATTGTACTAAAGTGCCATCGGTTGATTAACCATGAAGTAATGACCTATTGTTGGTCAACCCTAAGTTATTAAAAGGGACATTGATTGCTTCTAACGTAAAAAACAGTATCAGCAGAGGAATAGTAGGAAATGCATCTCAGAGAGCTTACAGGCAAAAAAAAAGAAAAAAGAAAGAAAGAAAATTAATCCATCCTTCCTGAAAGAAGCCATAAGACAACTGGGTACATTCATTGCCTTTCTGATGCTATCTTAGCAAACTCTGCCACAGTGATGGATGAACCTATCTCACCTCTGAGTAATGAGTCTTTTTTTTTTTTTTACAGGGAGGGGGGGTTTGCTGGAAAGCAGCCCACGGAAGTTTCTATTTAATTATCTAAGTGGTCACCTAAGTGATTTGCATTGTGGTCATTTAGCCTTATGGGAAGAATGTTTAATTAATTTCAGTCATACTTTCTCACAAATGATTAAAACCAACAGAAGGGTCTAAGTGAACAGTGCCAGCAGTAACTGACAGATTAGAATCTTGCAATACTTTTGGAAAGCTGACAGTAATATCTTTTACTTTCCTGAGGATGGGTCAGCGCTGATTTCTTGCTGGGTTCACAAAATGCTGGCTGATGTAAAAATAAACCAAAGCCCCAAAGAAGTCATCCCTGCTGTGTCTTTTCTCTAGGATCTCTTTTATTGACTTGGCTGGCAGTGAAAGAGCAGCAGATGCCAGAGACTCAGATAGACAGACAAAGATGGAAGGTGCGGAAATAAACCAGAGTCTTCTGGCTGTAAGTTGTTCAAAACCTTTAATCTAAAAATCATTCTTGAGAGATTTTGCCCCTCTTTACATGCAGCCAAAGTAGGTGAGGGGGGGGTGGAATAAGGCAGTGGAATTCCAAGGTTGGAGACGGAGACGAAGGGTGCCCAATCAGATTCTTGGCAGTTCTCGACAACTCTTCTTTCTCTCCCTGCCTTCTCTTCCTCTGGTCAATCCCTGACAATTAGGAGCAGAGAAGTATTTCTGCAGTTGCTTGAATGGTTAACTTAGGTACACTTTATCCCTCTCATCAAGTCTTAAAATTATTTTTTCAAACATATAATAGTAGAATAAATAGTATAATGATCTCCCAAATACTTGTCTCCCAGCTTCAACATGTGAAAAATCTAACCAACCCTTTCCTTCTCCTGGGTGGATTATTTTAAAACAAATCCTGTCATCATGTCATTTCTTCCACAAATATTTAATGATGTATTTCAGAGATAAGGACTCTCACTTTTTAATATAACATAATACCATTGCACACCTAAAGAAATAATTATTTAATGATACCTGTTACCCAGTAAGTGTTATAATTCTACCAGTTCTCCCATAAATGTCATTTTACAGTTGATTTATTCAAATCAAGATACAAACAAGATCCTCGGATTGCTTTTGGTTGATATTCCTCTTTCATGCCGTATCAGTTCTTCCCCTCTCTCTCTCTTTTTTTAATATTAATGTATTTGTTGAAGAAAACTCAGTCACTTGACATATGAGATTTCCTACATTCTGGATTAGGCTATCTGCATTCCATGTTGATGTTTAACATGGTACTCTAGCCTCTATTTTCTATAAAGTGGTTAAGATTTATATTTGTGCTGTCCAAAATGGGAGCCACTAAGCCACATGTGGCTGTTGGGTACTTGAAATGTGGCTAGTCTGAATTGAGATGTGCTCTAAGTGTAAATTACACATTGAAGCATGTAAGATATCATTAATATTTTTTCATACTGATTACATGCTAAAATATTATCAGATGTGTCAGATTAACTAAAATATATAATTAAGATTAATATAATATACAATTAAGATTATATGTTTAATATATAATTTCATCTGGTTTTTTAAATTTTTTTCTCTCTTTTTTTTATTGGGGTATAGTTGTCTTACGATGTTGTGTTAGTTGCTACTGTACAGCGAAATTAAGTAGAGTTCCCTGTGCTACAGCAGGTTCTTATTAGTTCTCTATTTTATACATACTAGTTTTATCTCTTTTTAATATGGTTATATTTCTTTTTAATATGGCTATTATAATAAAATTACATATATGGTTTGTATTTGTGGCTCACATATTTCGATTGGGAAAATGCTGATCTAGAGGCTTGATCAGATTTAAGTTCTGTTTTTTTTGCAAGAATAATTCATGAGTAGTTCTTAGACTTTCTATAGGAACACATCAGGAGGTACAGAATGTCTGATTATCTCTTTTTGTGATTTTGAAGTGTTATCACTCTAATTCCTCCATTACTATGTTTCCCATCAACCTTTTTCACCTTATGGTTTTAGCAGCTGTCAATGAGCATTATTACCTTTATCCATTCCTTCATTAGGGATTCCAAAATGATGATATTCTAATTCTAATATTCCTTCTGTATTTATTAACTGGAAGGAACTTTCCCCCAACTATCTGATTATCCTGAAATATAATTCATACAACGGAGGCAAGATAAATGCTTGATATTTTGCCTTCACTCACCAGTTTTCAGAATGAGTTGATGTCCTGGTAACCTAAACATGACCATGAGTTTGTTGTTGTTGTTTATTTTTTTGTTTGTTTTCATATTATTATAAACATTGTCATCTTTTTTTCTTCTTCTTCTTAAATTACACATTTTTGGCCAGTGGGAGTCTTTTCAAATATGTTCCTACTAGTCTCTGGCTTTCTGGTATGACAAGATGTAGGCTCATCTTGTACATTTCTTTCCCCAGACCTTGAATCAGCCGTTTCTTCAACAAGCCTTGGTTTTTAGAGGGAAATGGTATTTAGAGACCATTTAGAGTGCTAGTGGTACTTACTACCACTGTTAGTCCTCGCTACTAGGCCTTTTTGGTGGACAGAGCTTGGAAAATTTTTTTTTTTGGCTGCATTGGGTCTTTGTTGCTGCGCGCGGCTTTCTCTAGTTGCCTCAAGCAGGGGCTACTCTTCGTTGCGCAGCTGGGCCTCTAGGCGCGTGTGCTTCAGTACTTGTGGCTCGTGGGCTCCAGTGTGCAGGCTCAGCAACCGTGGCGCACGGGGTCAGCCGCTCCCTGGCATGTGGGATCCTCCCGGACCAGGGCTCAAACCTGTGTCCCCTGCATTGGCAGGCAGATTCCTAACCACTGCGCCACCAGGGAAGCCCTAGATATTTTTTTTTAAAGGTAAAAGTATATCAGGGATTCATACTAATAAATTAATTCAAAATTAAGACTGCAGGATTTTTGCTTAACTTTTTAAAATTTGTATTTCTCTCCCTTTTCTCTTATGCTAAAATTCTTAGTTCCTAACAACATTAATATAATTTATTTGCTCTACTTCAATATATATGTATACCCAAATCATGTTAATATTACTCATAATATGATTACTGAATTCAGATTAAGATTTCTTTGCAGTTTCCTTTTTACCCTTAAATTGTATCCCACTAGGGATGTACAGTCATAATACTGTGTTGCAAAGTCACTTGAAATAATTCTTCTCTGTGTGTTTAAGCTTACCAATTTTGTATTGAGTTAAAGTTATAAAATAAGCCACATTCAGAAAACTCTAGTGTTCAACCCTGTCCTCTCAATCCTGTTACCTCCCTCCCCTTAGATAATGATTTTCTACCAATATATATGTTTGTATTCACCCCTTTCTCAGGAGGGAAAAAAATAAAAGGTAGCATACTGTAAACACTTTTACTTTTTTCACTTAACAGTATCCTGGAGCTCACTCCATGGCTGTGTACAGAGACCCTCATTCCTTCTTATAGATGCATAGTCCTGTCTTGTGCCCCTCCACAGTATTTAAGTCCTTTTGATCAGAACTGAAATCTCCAGCTAGACACATTATTTCCAGGCCTCATGAGGGATAAATTGGGAGGCTGAGAGAGGTGAGAGAATCAGCATCTTTTTATTATCGTTTAAAATTTTTGAATAATTTTAGATTTTAAAAAAGTTACAGAAATAAACATGTAGCATTCCTTCACCCAGCCTTCCTAATGTTAACATCTTACATAACTATAGTAATCTAAATCAGGAAATGAACATTGATATAATACTATTAACTATCTACAGACCTTGTTTGAATTTCATCAACAGTTCCACTAATGTCCTTTTTCGGGTCCAGGATTCTATGTTACATTTAGTTATCATGGGTCTGTAGTCTCCTCAGTTTTTGTCAATTTCGACCTTAACACCTTTGAAGAATGCTGGCCAGTTATTTTGCAGAATGTCTCTGAATTTGTGTTTGTGTAATGTTTTCTCATTATTAGATTGAGATAATGAATTTTTAGCAAGAATACCACAGAAGTTGTACACTTCTCAGTGTATTGTATCAGTCAATATGTCTTATTACTGGTGATGTTAAACTTGATCACTGAGTTAAGGCGGTTTGTGCTAGGTTACTCCACTGTAGTTATGATTATTCCCTTTGTAATAAGTATCTTATGGAGAGATACTTTGAAACTATGCAAATATCCTGTTTACATCACACTTTTGCTGCCTAATTTTAGTATCCATTGATGATTCTTACCTGCAACAATTATTACTGTGGTGTTTACCTGATGGGATTTTCTATGTTCATCATTCTACATTAATTAGTTAGAATGCTACTGTAAGAAAGAGCTGTTTTTTCTCTTTATTTATTTGGTTATTTAGTTATAATAGTAAATGGATATTTCTTTTATTTGCTAAATTAGAATCCATTTCTATCATTATTTATTTTCTTGCTCAAATTATCCCAGATGGCCATTGGGAGTTCTTTCAAGTTGGTTTCTGTATCCTTTTGACATGCCCCCATCATTTTTTGAGCAGCTCCTTGTCTTTTGGCACTATAAGGTGTCACACACTCTTCCCTGCCCTAGCCCTGGAATCAACCATTTCTCCAAGGAGCCCCAGAACCAATATACTTGAGCATGCACTATATGCTAGTCAGTTTACTCTTTACAACAAAGCAGGTTCTCTTATTCCCACTTTATGGATCAGGATTCTGAAGCTCAGGTTAAGTGAATTGGCCAAGGGTCCACAGCCTCTAGCTAGAAATCTTTGATTCTCATATTTAAATTTATGGTCCAGGAATTAACCAAGAAACCCAAGTAGTACCTGTGAAGTTGGAGAACCCTCTGGGGCTTGACTGTGTCTGTCTCACATGGGCCATAGCATGTAAAGGGGCCTGAGAACAAGCCTTATAGAATAGGATCAAAATCTTGTGCTTTGTGAGGTGCACAGAGGTGCCCCTTTTTCTTTCCTGGGTACTTCTCTTGGTTTTCCCTTAGAGTTTACTAAAGTCTACTTTCCATTCTGATTCAAGGCTAAAGGGACCCAAAGGCTCATAGAGATTGATAGCCACACTTGGATTTGAGTACATAAGGGGCAGGTGTAACTCAGGGACCAGGTTTGGGTACCTGCTTGTCCCTTCTAGAGAATCTTCCCAGTGCTAAAGTTTGGGGATATTGGACTGATTTGTAATAAAAGAGGAAATTCCCTTATACCTTCTTATAACCCGGCAGCTTCTTAGATAGAGAGGGGTTAGTTGTGGGCATCTGTAGCTGCTGCCAAGAACAGCCACAGCAGACTCTCAAAGCTAATTACCTGTTCTTGGTGAACTCCCAGAACTGGCACTGCCAAGGGATTCCTTCCATTCTTTTCCCTGCCTTTCTTCTCATTTACTGCCGCTTAGCGGAGATGCAGGACTCAGAAATAGAAGATCTCTCCTCCCTGATCCTGTCCCCTCAACCCCTGCTCTTTCTGATGGGCATGTTGCCCCTAGAGATCTACATATGCAGGTTTCTGCTAGCACTAGTGATATCCAATGAGCACTTCTTTGAGGGGCTCTGCCCAGGAGCAAGTGACATGCCCTTGCCTTTGGGCCACAGTCCCCCCTTGTTTTTAAATGAGGAGGTAGACCTAGATGATTTCTCAGTTCCTTCCCAGCTCTGACTCTAGAATTCCTCCTGTCCCATCCAGACAACTTGAATCTGCACTTGAGTCCATACCTATAGGTGTGCATGTGTGAGCAGGCAGGCGGGGGAGTAGTATAGTATCTTTCTATTTAAGTGCATCTTGTAGTTGGGAAGAGTGTGAGAAGAGGAGAGAAAGGGAGCTGGCAAGCCAGAACTGCCACCATGTAAGCTGAACTCTGGGACCTGTGGGAATGTCCCTGGGTTTGTCTGTTCTACACTATCAGGGCTAATTCTAGGATCACAGCCTTTAAATTGCGGGGGGGGGGCCCTTAACTAGGCACAGCTAGCACAGGATGATGTTTCCCAGTCTAGCTTGATTTTTCTTGTTGCACGAGAAACTAGCACGGCATTTTGACTTCCTTTTGGGAATTGCATGACTGTGATTTACTTAAGAAAAATATGATCTGTTATTCTTACTTTGCATGTGATATTTGATGTGCTTATTATTCTACCACTTTGCAGCTGAAGGAATGTATCCGTGCATTGGATCAGGAACACACTCACACTCCTTTCAGGCAAAGCAAGTTAACTCAGGTAAAGTTATATATGAGCTTTGAGTTCTGGTTCACGCATGTGTTCCTCCTTCTATTCATTTATTCCTTCAGCAGAGCATCCACTGCCAGCAAGGCGTGATGCTCCCTGGAGTGGGGGAGGGGGAGGGGGAAGGGAGGGGCAGAGAGAGGAGGGGGAGGAGTCACATTCCTTCCAGGAGCTCTCAGTCTTGGAGAAGAAAGAGGCGTCCTCGGGCAGGGATACCTGCACTACGAAGCAGCCAGGCTCCCTGCGGGGCAGCAGTGGTCACCATCCAACAGCTTTCTGCTTATTTCTAATGTAAAGAAACCTTGTTGATTTAGTGGAGTCTCTGAGCCTTTGAAGGGGATGGTAGTGCAGCTGTACTTGGTACTTTCTTAGTTGTAAGACTTAGACCAGTGTTTCAAGACAAAAAATAATAGCTGCAGTTAAAAAGAATGAGCTAGACTTTTGACATGTCCTGACAGGAAAGATGACCAAGATCTATAGTTTAAAAATATTAAATGAGAAGAAAAAAACTACACAGAAATTATGCATATGTTCGCTGATTATTTTGAGTGGTAGAACCATAGGTAATTTTTTTCTTCCATTTTTCTGTCACGAAAATGTGCTTCTTTATTAATGGGAAACGCCAATAAGTGTGCATCTGTAATGGCTGCAGAAGAGTGGCCCACGGAGGGGTCTGCCTAGGTACAAACAGCTGTGAAGACAGTAATGGGTGCCCCTGGTTCCCTTCTGCACCAAATCCTATGCACAGTAGGGACAGACTAGATAGAAGGCAGTCTAGGTGAGGATCTTTGTATTCTGGGAGGGATTTTCACCCTGTGCAGCTAGATCGGCAGCCCCACAGGACCTGGGGCAGAACCTATAATAACATAGCTCCTTACTAGTCAGAATTGGGTTAGATTGTTTCTTCTCAAACATGATTTCAACCAGGGATCCAGGAAACCCTTCTTATAGGTGGTTAGTCCTGATTCTGACATTGGCTTTGTTATTTTTCAAAACATGTCCTCCATCCCCAGAAATTGTGTCCTATTTAATTAAAAAAATAATTCCACACATGGATCCACTTACAGAATAATATACTTTTTCACTCAAACGTAAGTTTTAGATCTTTCCAGGTACCTAAGTACATATATACATAATTATCTTTTATGGTTGTATGCAGTTTACAATTATTTAGTTTGTTACCTGTTTATAGACTTGTAGATTTTCCAAATTTTACTATTATAATAAGGTAATGAATATCCTGGGTATACTTTTTTTGGGGGGGATCAATTGAGCAATTATTATCTCTTTAGGATAAAGTCCTGGAAGTGTGATTGCCAAACCAAGAGTGTGAACATTTTTTACCAAATTTTTACCATATTGCCAAACTGCCCTCCCAAAGGCATGTACCAATTCATGCTACACGGTATACAGGCAGTGTAGCAGTGTACAAGAGCGCCCTTTCCCTAGACCCTCAGCAGAGCAGGGTAGTATGAGTCTTAATCTTATAGGTGCAAACATTTTAGTTTTTTAAAATGGTTTGTTTGCATTTCTTTGATTAGTGGTGAAGTGGGTACCTTTTGTTTATTGACTGTGTTTCTCCTTTTGTGAATTACCTTTTCATAGAAGGGGGTTAGGGTGCCTGTGGCCCAGTGTCCTGCACACAGTAAGTAGTCAGTAGGCCCTTGGTTAGTTGACTTCATTGACCTGCCTTCTGTTTCAAACAGGTTCTGAAAGACTCTTTCATTGGCAATGCCAAAACCTGCATGATCGCCAACATCTCGCCAAGCCATGTGGCCACCGAACACACTCTGAATACCTTGCGCTATGCTGACCGGTGAGTCCCCCTCAGGTGGCGGGTCGTGTGTGTATGTGTGTGATACACACACAAGGATCTGACCTTGAGCTCCACAAGCCTGTTCTTGGGACAGTAATCTACTGCCAGGGGAATGTGCAATTGGTCATTTGAAGAATGTGACCTAGGAGGCCCTGCCATTTTACAAGCGTGAATGTGACAAGAGGAAGGTGACACGCTCCTTTGTTTAGGAGACAACTCCATCAGTGGCTTTTTTTTTTTTTTCCGGCCACGCTGCGTGGCATGTGGGATCTTAGTTCCCCAACCAGGGATCAAACCCACATCCCCTGCATTGGAAGCGTGGAGTCTTAACCACCGGACTGCCAGGGAATTCCCCATCAGTGGCGTTTAAATGGCTAGCGGGAGATGAAATATTTCTCCAGAGTAGAAGCCTTAGTGAGGTTTTCTTCCTGCTAGCCTCAGCTCTAATTATTAGGGATAGAATACCTATTACTTGTCAAGGCAGAAGTACCCAGAGCTGTGTAGGTCCAGAAGAGACCAACCTTGTGTTATAGAAACTGAGGCCCAGAAAAGGGTGGAAACTTTAATCGGGCTCACTGGGAGTTGGTGGCAGAACTAGCACCTCTTATTGCCAAGTCAGGGCTCTAGTGACTTTGGTATCTGCCAGGGTCCCTCCCATCTCTTACCCTGGGGTCATGTGTCTCCTTCACGTATGAAAATGCTCTCATTATCATTCTTTCCTCTGGCTGCTTTGCTGCTGGTCCTGTCTTACAACACCTCCTCTTCAGTCTCCCAAGAATCCATCTCCAAAGTTAACAGACTATTTGAGAGGAACCTGTTGTTGTTGTTTTTTAATTACTGTTGAAGAATCTTTAGTATCCATAGCATTTAATGAAACTCATTGGGAAGGAAAGAGAAGCTACCATCTAAGTTCCGTGAGAACAGGAACCTTATCTTTTTCTCCACTGTATCTCTCCTGCCCAGACAGTACTTGGTACCTAGTAGATGTGTAATAAATATTTGTGAATGAAAGGAGGAGCTCCTCCTGGGCTTGGGGGCTTGAGTGAGGTTCTCTGTGTACCTTATCTCATTTAAATAGGAGAGATCATTTACAAAGTGGCTACCAGAGTGGACTCTGGAGTTAGACTATCTGGGCCAATACCCTGCCTCTGCCACTAGCTAGCTGAGTGGTCTTGGACAAATTTGCAACTTCTCTGGGCCCCAATTTCCTTAATGTGAACAGGGATAATGATAGCACCTATCTCATATAACAGTTATGTGGAATCACTGATGCGATATGTTTGAAGGGCTTAGCACCACACCTGGCAAATAGTGAACACTCATTATATGTTAACTTTAACAATAGTAATATTACAGGCATACTGTGGAGATAGTGCAGGTTTGGTTCCAGGCCACCACGATAGATCAAAGATCACAGTAAAGTGATTTAAAAATATATATATACATACCTTAATTTTAAAATAATGCTGTTGGAAAAATGGCACCAATAGATTTGTTGGGAAAATGGCACCAATAGACTGTTGGAAAAATGGCACCAATAGACTCTATGCAGGGTTGCTACCAACCTTCAATTCGTTAAAAAAAAACGCACTATCCAAAAAGCAAAGCACAATAAAATGAAGTATGCCTATAATACGCATAAGTTTCCTCGAGGAGGTTTTCTTGTTGCATGGTTTCCTAATGCCAGCACCCTAGCACTACTAGAAGACAGCGAAGACTGAGATCAGATAGAAGACATGGGATGATCCAAAATTGTTCCCCAAAAACCAGTATGGCTTCAGGTTCTTTCCCCCCATGTATCCATTACCCAACTTCAACAATTATTAACCCTAAGTCAATCTTGTTTCATAACCCCATTCACTCCCCAAATCACAGACATATCAAGTACTTGAAGTAAGAACATCACTAAGGAGCAGAGAACAAGACTTTCCTCTCAGTGCCTCAGTAACGGAGGATGAAAGTAACCCTTTCTCAGAGAGGATGCATTGAGTACGATTGAGAAATTATTTGAAATAATTTTGGTTAAAAAATAGAATAAGTATAATAGAAATAATCTCTTCCATTTAAAGCAGTCTGACAAATTATTGAAAATAAATATGAGTCATTTGTTTTATGTGTTTAAATTAATTGTTGGTAACAATCCATACACACACAGGAAGAGGATGATTTTATTGCTTATTTAAAATTTTCCTTTGATTTAAAATTTTCACCTCTGCACATACTAGAAGAATGTTGCTAAATAGTCCAAAAATAAAGTTCCAGCTGGACCCCTAACAGGTGTATCAGAAGAGAACTCAGTAACAGGAGTGATTTTAGTAAAAGGTAGAGTACACTGGAAGCCTTTAGCATCAATGACCAAAAATTATCTGTAAGATTTTTTCTGGCACCCTCAGGTTTCTAGAATTATTTACTATGACTGCTAGGAGGAAATTTTGGTGTTTCTCTTTTAACAAAACTAATAGCTCAGATTTTTATAACAGGAAGTAATTTGGAACCATCTAGACTTGCTGTGGGACCTCTCAACCCATTCCGTGGATGTATGCCCTACTGCAATACCTCAGCAAAGGCCCAGGGACACAATTCACGTGTCTTTAGTCACATCCTATGTCTCTTTGCTTACTGTGTTATCTGCTTGCCTTGCCTCTCAGACCTAAAAGGAAGATTTAAGTCAAGTCTCAGTGTCAGGTTTACTATATTGGTCTTCAGTAATGGCCAGAGGGGTCATTTGGCTACTATTGAGTGGATTAAAATCAAAACAATGGAAAAGACATTTTCTGGGAGCTCCCAGGCAGAAGTACTGCTCCCACCTAGGGGATTTCAACGCAGAATCTATGAACAAACTACTGGAGAGTCACATTTTACTTGATGTCTCCTTGTAAATCCAAATTCTTACACTGTTTGTATTTTGTTTTAGATACCACAGAGTGAGAGACTCTGATCTTGGCAACTGAATCCTAGCAGAGACTTAATTCTGGATTTTTCCATGCTCTCTAAAATTCCCTTGTAAAATAGAGCATGGTTCTCTATTTCTCTATCTACGGTGCGATTTTGCCTCCTAGGGGACATTTGGCAATGTCTGGAGACAATTTTGATTGTTCTGACTGGGGAGAAATGCTGCTGGGATCTCGGGTAGAAGCCAAGGAGGTTGCTAAACACTCCACAGGACAGCTCCCCACAACACAGAATTATCTGACCCCAAACACCACTACTGCTAAGGTTGAGAAACCCTGTGAATAGACAGGTCATTTTTTCCTTAATGGAATTAGCACAAGCCTGCTTATTTCCAGAGGGCTTTTGCTTCTTGAAGTGCCCAGCAGGTTCGAGGGAACTCATTTTCTCAGAGAAGCCTGAAAGGAGGTGGTTGCAGGGAAAAGAAGACTCTGATTATGGAAGACTGGGTAAGGGGTAGACACTAGGCTCCTGAGTTGGCCGATCTTCAGGAAACGTGGCATGGGCCCTGCGTGGGCATCGTTCTGAGACTAGCTCCTCTGGCCTGGCCCTCACATGGGACTGTGGTATTTCCAAAACTCTCCTGATCATGGAATACTGGATGCACACTACTATCCTGAGAGAAGACACTGGTCTTCTTTGTTCAGGTAAAGAGAGGTATTTCATGCTGAAATAGAATCTCCCCATTTCCTCCAATTCTCTCCCAGATAAAAAACTAATTCCCAGGGGCTTCCCTGGTGGCGCAGTGGTTGAGAGTCCGCCTGCCGATGCAGGGGACACGGGTTTGTGCCCCGGTCTGGGAAGATCCCACGTGCCGTGGAGCGGCTGGGCTCGTGAGCCATGGCCGCTGAGCCTGTGCTCCGCAACAGGAGAGGCCACAACAGTGAGGGGCCCGCGTACCGCAAAAAAAAAAAAAAAAAAAAAGTAATTCCCAGTCCTTGTAATAGTTTTCTTTGGTTTTTGTTTTCCCTGAAAGCTATAGGAAAGAAGTTACAGAACATGCAAGAATGCACATTTAACATAAAATGGTTGTTTACAGGGTCAAAGAACTAAAGAAAGGCATTAAATGTTGCACTTCAGCTAGCAGTCGAAATCGAACATCTGGAAACTCTTCTCCAAAACGAATTCAGAGCTCTCCTGTGGCCCTGCCAGGGGACAAGTGTTCTCCCAAAAAAGTCAAGCTGGGGCTCCAACAGTCACTCACAGTGGCACCTGACTCCACGAGAACGAAGGCCCATCCTCTGGCCAGTCACCCAGCCAATATCCCTTTTGCTTCTGTACCTAAGGCTCCTGGTAAAAGGGGTGGCTCTAGAGGGAGTCCTCCCCAAGAGTGGGTCATTCAAACTAGCTCTATCAAAGGAACCATGCGGCCTGGACATTTAGCCAAAAAAAGGGCAGAAGAATCAGCTGCATCATGCTCTGAGAAGAATCCAATCGGCAACAAAACTGCCCTCGGGTGGGGAAGCAGGGCCCCTGGCCCAGGAGAAGAAGCAGTCCGTGGTAAGCTGCCCTCCCGGTGCAAGAAAGTGCAGACTGTGCAGCCAGTGCAAAAGCAGCTTGTGTCACGAGTTGAACTCTCCTTTGGCAACGTCCATCACTTAGTAGAGTACAGTCAGGGCAGCAAGGGGGGCACACCTACTAGGCCTGCCTCTGAAGCTTGGACAGACATCCCTCCACATCAGAAGGAGAGGGAAGAACATTTGCGCTTCTATCACCAGCAGTTCCAGCAGCCACCTCTCCTCCAACAGAAGTTAAAGCACCAACCACTGGAAAGGTTTTTATGCCAGTCCCGGCCTCCAGAGGGGCAGCTCCAGAATGACACCCCTCCTCCCTTCCACTCTTGTTGTGAGAGCCATGATGGAGCCCAAGCTGAGGACCTTGATGACAGCGATTTCAGTGAAGATTCTTTTTCACATGTTTCCTGTCAGAGGACCACAAAGCAGGGAAAGACCCTGGAGAGTAGCGAAGGCTCGTTCTTCCTTCATCAGAGGGAGCAAGGTCCTGAGGAACAGGTAGCCGAAAGGCGGCAGAGTCTGTGTTTTAGCCCCAGGACAGAAGGTGACGAGAAGGGTCTAACTGGAAGCTGGATATACTCCAGGGACCCCGCAAGCCACAGGATAGCACTTGATCACGGCCACAGCCCAAGTCAGGTGCCCTTGGACCGGAGCAGAGAGGAGGACTCCACCTCCTCAGGGCCTCCTCCTGGAGAAAACCTGGCAGAGAAGCCTTACTGCTCACAGGTAGACTTTGTATATAACCAGAAAAGGGGGGGCAGCCCAGCCTTTGACCTCAGACAGGATGCCTTCAAAAATGAGGTTCCTCGGCAGGCTGAGGGCAGCTCACCATCCCTGGAGGAAGATGGTTGCACTTTCTCACTATCCCACATCACAGTTCCTGGATCCCCAGACCAAAGAGACACAGTGAGCACACCTCTGAGAGAAGTCAGTGAAGATAGCCCAACTGTGGTGACCGGAACAATGAAAAACAGTAACCCTTTCCAAGGAGAAGACTCTAGAGGGGAACTAGGCACACGCTCTGAGCATGCTTCTGGACTGATGGCTCCCCTCACCGTGTCTCTCCTGGAGAGCCCAGATGATGAGGGCTCTCCTCCCTTGGAGCAGTCGGCCCGGGATGGAGCTGCACACAGTCTAGTGGCAGCAGACACAGGGGGGCCAGCTGTGGGCCACACAGTGTCATCCGGTGATCAAGAGGCAGACCTGCCAATGTCTTCAGCAACTGAGCACCTGTGGCTCTCATCATCTCCCCCTGACAGTAAGCCTGGGGGTGATCTTCCAGCTCTGTCCCTGTCACCCATCCATCAGCACCCACCTGACAAGCTGCCCAACAGGGAGGCTGACCTGGGGGAGCCCTGTCAAAGCAGAGAGACTGCACTCTTCTCCCAGGGGCACTATGATGGCGATGCTGAGACAGAGCTGGGCTGCTCCCAGGGTTTCCCAGAAAAACCCTGCCTCACCATACATACTGGGGGACCCCACTCTGGGCCTACACTCACCCCCCAAACAGGAAGTAGTGATGTGGCTGACCAGCCCTGGGCCCAGGAGAGAAAGCACCTGACAGGGCTTGGCTGGCAGGAGCTGGATTTGTCCACAGACCCCATCAAGCTGTCTTGCTACAATGAGGACATCGCGTGGCTCAAACGCAGGCCAATCCCAAGGTACTTAGCAAGGCTAGGCTCTCCCAAGACTGGCAGGACACTCCGTCAGCCCATCCTGGGGCACGCACAGTAAGTTGGACTTTCCTACCTAGACTTGAGCCCCTTTGGCACCCCTACTCCCACTACAGCTGAATGTTTTGTCTGTTCTGGGAATGGCTGTGGTTGGCTCAGAGAAAGGCTTTTTGTCCACCTTATCAAGGGAGCCTGCCTAGATGCATCTGACATGAACAGCAGGAATAAAATATATTGGAGCAGGCCAGCCAGGTAGGGTAGGTGGGATGTGAGTGAAAGAAGGGAGGATCTGACCCTATAAGTAAGCCTAAGACCTATGGTGAGATCAGAATCCTCTTCTTCATTCTGTTGGGCCCGTGCTCCTGGAAATGCTCCCCAGGGACACAGCAGCAGCAGCCTTGTGACCCCAGAGCCAAGGCTGGCTGGTCACCTTCCAAGATGGTGAAGGTAAAAAACAGGGGCTGGTGATTTGTGCTGCTTTCCCCAAAGGAGGCTGTGGATGGTACAGCAGAATGAGAGAGCCTTTGAGAATGTGAGAGAAAGGAGGGCAAGAGGTCTAGCAGCATCAGAGGCCCAGGAGCAGGAAGGCAGGGCAGGCCTGTGGGAACAGATGCTTCCTATGTGAGGCTGCGGCCCTCTGCTAGGGCTCCTGATACCTGGGCAGACCGTCTGCCTGCTGCTCGCTGGGGCTCAGGCCTGGGCCTTAGGCGAAGAGAAGGGCGTGTAGGGATGTGCACCTCTACAAGGTAGACAGTCTTGCTGTTTCCGTGGTCTCTATCCATCAGTGGAGTCTGACACAGTCAGGTCTAATGACCCTGTAGATGTTTCTAAATTTGGGGATCAGAGGATGGGGGGATGGTCAGTGGTAACCTAGAGGTTGGAGGTCACAAGCTAGGGAAGATAACATGCTGAGCCCAGAGGTTTTATTAGCTGGATTCTTCTGACAGAAGGCAGATCCTCCAGCTTCTAGCTCAAACCCCCTTGCTTTGGTCCCTGAACTCCCCGAAGAAAGTAGAAATCACAGCAGGCTAGGTGGCTGGCTCTACCTTGTGCCAAGTGTGCCAGCTGCAGTGGCACAGCCTTGAGCTTTCTTGCAGGGAAGATGTGGGCAGCTCCTGTGGAGAAGCAGCATCCAGCCCTGTGCCTCAGTGTATCTGGAGGCAGGGCGCTGCTCCAGAAGCCCATCTTTTCTCAGAATCTCATTTGTATCCCCCTAGCCCCTTGACAAGGCCTGAAAAGAATGGGTGAGGGGCAGGAGGTGCTGGGGAGCTGGTCCTGGTCACAACCTCGGCCTCTTTGGGCAGAAGCAGCTCCTGGCCTGGAAATGAGGCTCACTTCCAGAAAGCTGCCCAGGAGAGACGGGAGGCCCGGAGGACCACAGCATCCCCTCTGGTTCCCAGGCAGGTACTCATCCGAGCACACCAGGAACAGCTGGATGAAATGGCCAAGCTGGGCTTCAAGGAGGAGACCCTGATGAGCCAGCTGGCTCCTAATGTAAGTGGTCTTGGCCGGACTCTCAGGGGTTGTTGGGAATTAGCCTGCAGCTAGTTTGACAGTCATCCTTTTTTGATGTAGCTGTGTGTACAGAAAGGGTCTGCTGTCACACTCTAACCTTGTTGAGGCCTTGGACCTGCTCTTGCCACCCCTCTGAGTTGGCTTGAGGGCGTGCAAGGACAGGTGGGAGATGGTGCTACACTCCCCATTCCCAGGCCAAAATGTTTCCAGCCTCTGTTCTTTGCCATTCTGTCCTCCTAGTGGCTTGTTGGTGCCCCTCCCTGTGATGGTAACAGTGACTTACTTGCCTTATGCAGACCAGAGGTACTTCTACAAAACCACCCTTCTGCCCTGCGAAATACCTCTCTGCGTAGAAAAGTGGTCCCACACTGTGCCATGGTGACTGTCCAGATTTTCCAGCTGGAGGAAGGGCCTGGGCTCTGAAATCTTCATACAAGAGAAGGGACTAGAAAAGCTGATCTGGCAGCAACAGCAAAAGCTCCACTTGTCCTTTGTTTCCTTTCCAGGATTTTGAAGATTTTGTGACCCAGTTAGATGAAATCATGGCTCTGAAGTCCAAGTGCATCCAGAGTCTGAGGAGCCAGCTGCAGCTATACCTGGCCTGCCACAGGCCAGCTGCGGCCCCTGAGGGGAGAGCGGTGTCTTAGAACAAGATCCAGTATGTGGTGGCTGGGCTCTCAAGAGGTGGAGGGCCTCTGCCAGGTCCCCCTACAGATATCAGAACCCACTCCCTGGTCCTGCCCATGCTAGCCTCTCCCTAGCCACATGTGGCCTTGGCTGGGCCCCAGCCCCTCTCTCAGGGCCAAGCATCTGTCCCTCAATTCTAAGCACAGGAGCATCTGTAAGGAAGGACAGATCAGCCTGAAAAACTTAATAGGCCCCTCCCTTTTCTTTGGGACTGGAGAAGGATTTGCCTTTACTGACCCCTTGTCCGAGGAAATACAGTTAGGTCTAATAACCCTGTAGATGTTTCTAAATTTGGGTATCAGTGGATGGGGGGGATGGTCAGTGGTAACCTAGAGGTTGTGTTGAGGTCACAAGCTAGGGAAGATAACATGCTGAGCCCAGAGGTTTTATCAGCTGGATTCTGTGCCTTTCTCCAGGACTTGGTCAAAAATGAAAACATTGGTGCTAGTGGGGTGGGGGAGGGTGAGCTCTGCCCTATCAGCCCTTGGAGATTGATTTGGGACTTTAGTTAGCTTTTGAAAATGTAAAATGAATAAACCTTGATGTCTTTAATAGCAGCAGATGTGGGACAGGCTTTATGCTTCCAGTTCCCCTCCCTCCCTGCAATCCAGTATTTAGACAGAAGAGGGTGCTCGCGTCACTGCATTATTCTTTTCCAATCTCTACCTTGTGCTGGGACCATCCACCTGCGTCATGCTCTGGCTCCTGTCTGTGAATCCTCACCCCCACGCCCTCACGGAATAGTGGAAGAGCTGCAGTTATCTCAGGCAAGTCTGTCTCCTAGCCTCACCCTCATCCGGGACTGCCCTGGCCATCTACTCCCCCCTCAATGGCCTGTGTTCAGGGTCTTGGCACTGAGTGCTCTGGTCAGTAGTGTGAGATGAGAGTGAAAGAAGGGAGGAGTAAAGCAGTTCTACACACATACACGCACACCTTCATGTGAGTTCTTTCTGTATCTTTTTAGCAGAAAGAAGCTTAAGAAATACCAAGTGGCCTCCAGGTGGCCCACTTAACCAAGGCCACCCTGGATCAAGTTGAAATTCATGTCAAAGCCCTTGGCCCTGGCACCATTTTGGTATGAAACTTTGATTTCCTACAGGTAAAGGATAACTTTTACAGGTTTTAAAAGAAGGGTTTAATTAATTTTAAAGGCCAGAAGAGGGGCTTTCTGAGACAATGGCCATGCCTGACCTGACCACCAGAGGGCAGCCTCTTTCCAGCTTGGTGCTTCCCAGCCCAAAGGTTCTGTACCCGCTCCTCACGTGATCACTAAAAAAAAATTAGAGACCCATCCAAGCCAAGAGCACAGGAGGGACTGTGGGGCAGTATTAAGTATAAGGACAAGAAACTCTAGGGATAAATCTAGTTCCATCAGATACATCAGCACTACTGAGAGCTAATAAAGCAGTCTGAATCCCAGTCCTGCCTGTGGAACACGTAATTATGCGTGATGCTGCTCAGAGGACAAGGGGCTTGTTCCTCATTTCTGAGTGATTCCCCTGAAGGCCCAGCCTGTCTCACCGCCACAGTCAGTCTTGCAGGAAGGCATATGTCTATGTCCTTGACCCAGAGACTGGGCTAGGTCAAGTTTAAACAGACCCTTGTCTACACCTGCCTTTACAAACCGAAAACCAGGGCAGACTGGGGGGGGGCCAGCTCCTGGGTCCCATGGGCCTAAGAGTTGGAAGAAAGTACTGAAATGACAGAAAATGGTTAGCTCCTGTTCCATCCCCAGCAAATCCCTTTACCACTCACTCACCTCCACCCAGCAGTATAACAGTCCTTGGCAATAAAGAAGTTATCACAGCAGGATATACCTTTTAGATTTTTATTAGTAGTTCTCTCTGAAAAATCAAAATAGTTAGCAAATTACTTTAGATTCATCAAGACTGTATATCCTTTGTATTTAGATCTTTAATGATGTACAACATGATACAAAACAAACCAAAGACTGATATCTATGACTAGGTGTTATTCATTGTGTCATCCTAGAGCAAGGGGCTGGAGGGAGAGGCTGTTCTCCAGGGAGAACTGAGGTGGAGTTAGTGCTGGGTGACTAAATCACAGCCTCTTTCTTCCCCCCTTGATGTGCTGGGAAGGGGCCAATGACTTCTTAAACTGACAACTGTTTTCTAGAGCAGGGGGCCCTAAAATCTCGGGTAGCAGAAGACTGTGGTCCAAACCAGGCCAAAAGAAACAGGCTGGGGCAGGGAAGTATGGTAACTGCCTGGCAGAAAAGGCAAACTCAGGGCCCCAAGGGGAAAAGGGCATTCTTTGCACCTCAGAGACATTGCAGAACCAGTGTTAACACTAAGTGACATCGTTAAAAGGGGAAAAAAACAAAACCCTGGAAGAACCTTTCAGCTGCACTCAACTTGGATTAGAGGTCAGTCCACCCTTGCAGAGAAGGGAAACATCTAGCCCCAGAGCAGCACTGAGTCTGGCCCTCCCACCTCCTTCTCCCCAACTCCTTTTGGCAGCTGGGACAGGTTTCGGCTGAGGCCATACAGACCCCAGAAAGACCAGAGAAGTCTCTCTGAATGGCCAAGGTGGGAAGGACACTTCTCAGAATACAAATACTTTTACTGTGGAAGGAGCCGGGACAGTTCCGGGGGCATATGCACGCCCAAATCTTCCCCACTTTCTCCCCATCTCAGGACCTAGGCTCATAGAGACTTGGCAAACACAGTCTCTACACCTGACCTTCCACCCCCAAAAGAAAATCCGGAAGCGTGCCCCTTCTTCCCCACAGGTGGTCTCCTCAGGGCCTTCAGCGGGGGGCGGGGCGGGGGGGCTCCGTGGCAGGGCCTAGGCAGGGCCTGGTCTCAGCTGGCTCCCGCCCGAGCCATGAGGTCTTCCAAAGCATTGTCCTGGTCATTGTTGTGTAATAGCAGAACTTCCTTAATATCTGTCAGTTCAAAGCCCATTTCCTTAAATTTGCTCATTAACTGAAGAAACTCCATCATCTAAGGGAAATAAGAGAATACAGACTCAAGAAAGGGGTCCAGCCACACAGCACAGCTGAGTGGAAGAATATGTGTGTAAGGGGGCTGCTTGGGGGAGCGTTCTTTGCCAGAGCCTCATGAGCCTCTCTGAGGTCCCCTAGCAAGCAGAGGAGGGCCGTAGAGGAAGCAAGGCCGTGGAGGAAGACAGGTTGATGCCATGGCCAATCGTCCATCAGGAGCCATGCCCAGTCCCAAACCTTGCTGACCTTCACTCAGGTCCCACCATCCACATCTGTGTTCCCACCCAGCAGGATACTGAACCCAGAAATGGCTGCTCTCTGGCTAGCAGCCTAGGTGAAGTGACTGGCAATCTCCCCCAACATCCAAAAATATGGCTTTTTGCCCAGGTCATTTTTCCCGTCTCTTCCCTGGGATTCTAGATAGTCTTCAACCTGATACTTCATCTGAGCCAAACTAGCCAAATGCCTGTCTGGACATGGGAGATTCTGTGCTTCAACTACCTCTGCCTACAGTCACTGGAAGGGATGAAGGCTGTAGTCCAGGATGACCCCCAAGACAGACTACTTTGTCCCTTCTTTCCAGAGGGTTCCCGTGAAGCATGAAGGTTCCTACCTTTTCCTCTGAACACTGCTGCATTTCCAGAGCCTCTTCCACTAAAAGAGGGTCAAAGCCCTTCTCACAGAGCTGTCCATGTGCAAAGAGATAGTCGAGAATCTAAGAAAAGAGAAAGGTTTAAGCACCTATTGCCACTCGTCTGTGCTTCCCAAAAGTCTTACACAAACCAACAAGTGTGACATCTGCTCCCCACCCTGGCTATTAGATCCTAGATAGGACTTGATTTTGTGCCTTGAATTGTGTCCAACACAGCAGTACCTCAGTGACTACTTGCTGATAGGTACACCCTTCTAAACATGCATAGCCATTTTTCAAAGGAGTTCCTGTCACAGCTGACTCACATCTCCCAGCTGATGTCAATGTCACAGCCTGGGCAGGATGTTCATTTTTTTTTTAAATGGTGATTTTTCTTTTTTCTAAATTTATTTATTTATTATTATTAGCATCATTATCATCATTGGCTGCACTGGGTCTTCACTGCTGCGCACAGGCTTTCTCCCTAGTTGTGGTGTGCGGGCTTCTCACTGCAGTGGCTTCTTGTCACAGAGCACGAGCTCTAGGCACATGGGCTTCAGTAGTTGTGGCACGTGGGCTCAGTACTCGTGGCTCATGGGCTCTACAGCACAGGCTCAGTAGTTGTGGCGCACAGGCTTAGTTGCTCCACGGCATGTGGGATCTTCCCGGACCGGGGCTCGAACCCGTGTCCCCTGCACTGGCAGGTGGATTCTTAACCACTGCGCCACCAGGGAAGTCCCAAGATATTCTTCTAAGAAACCACCCAAGTCAGAAAGTGCCCCCAAGGTTTAGGACTCCAGTACCCTATTTTGGAACTCCCTGGGCAGTCCTGACAGGATAAACATTTCTGGAAGAAGACATCTGACCGTACCTCAAGCCTAGAATGCTGTCTCAGGAGAGGCAGAGAAGGGGATAACTGGGTAACAGTCAACAACTCCAATACTCTCAAAGCTCTCCTTCAGCCTAGGTCTCAGAGCAGCCCCCAAAGAAGCTGCTGCAAAGCACTGCTGCTGAGGCTGCTGGTTTGCCCAACAAAGCACCCTGAGTTCCTCAAGTCACAGGAAAAGACAATGGTGCTGTGAGTCTGAGAGACTAGGATAAAGGCAAGACACTATTCCAGCTCCAGAGATGTGGGACCTCTCTCCTACCCCCGCCCTGCCCCACGGCTGACTAACCGCTCACCTGCTCAATATTCTCTCCTTTCTTCTTCATGGCTTTCAAGACACACTCATATGAGTAGCCCATGCTGACCACCGTCTCCACACAATGCCGCTCACTGGGGGACAGCGTCTGCAGTTCAGAGTAAGCCTGGGGACAGCTGGGAGTGTTGGGCACTTGTGACATTGAGAGATTAGGAGGTGTGACCTGGTGGTGGAGAAACAAAAGGATTAAGGCAAGAAGAAAGACATGTAGCCCAATCCAGGGGCTTGTCGTTTCTGACCTAATGAAACCTCCCAGTCAAGCAACCTGCCTGCAAGCAAGGACCAGGTTTCTGGCCAGACATCCTGAAGAAGACTGAAGAGTGGTAGGGGAGCTCCAGCTGAGGGAGAGAAAAACTGGGAAGACACCTGCAACTGTGGCTGTCCTCTGCCTTCATCCCACCCTGCAGAGCGAGGAAGCACCACAAGAGCCACATGGCCTTCCATGCCCAAATCCCCTGGGCCTGAGGTGGAGAAAGTTCTGAAAACTACATTCGGGACTGATGCCCACGCTGGCTGCTGTTATTTCTCTCCAGGGCTCCTTTATCCCTTTCCTAGGCTGCCGTATCTGAGTCCTAAAGGGATCAGTAACCTTAAACACCCCCACTCTGGACTGACTCTGCCAGTAATGTGTCCATCCTCGCTTCTACTATCGCTGGCTGGGCAGAGACTGCCAGCGCAATTCCCACACTTGGCCAGCTCAGGGCTCCCGTTCTCTGAGGGCACTCCATCTCTGCCCCACACCATGCACTGTGCTTTGATTCCCTGCAATAGCCGCTGTTGTACGGAGCCAAGACTGAAGGACTACTACCCACTCCAGGCTGTGCCCTCAAGGACTGGTCTGTGGTCTCTAGGGCCCTGCTGCTACTGGACCTTACTAACCCCAGCCTGACTGGTGGACAGATTCCCAGGATTAAATCCTCCCACCACTTCTGATAATGAGTCAGCCCCAAGGCAAAAAGGCAGCTCACTCCCAGGCCAAAGGACAGAACCACCATGGGAACAAGGTCACAAGCTGTTTGACAGCTTGGCCCAGCTCTGAAGAACCAGGGAAAGGTTTTCAACAAAATTTTCTTTTTTTTTTTTGCAGGGGGCCGGGATGGGGGAGGGAGGAGGGAAAGGAGCCTGCTATACTAAAAGCATGTTCAAAATTATATAGTTAGGGGACACAGGTTCGAGCCCTGGTCCGGGAAGATCCCACATGCTGCTGAGCAACTAAGCCTGTGCGCCACAACTACTGAGCCTGTGCACCAGAGCCCACGAGGCACAGCTACTGAAGCCCACGCTCCACAACTACTGAAGCCCACGTGCCTAGAGCCCGTGCTACACAACAAGAGAAGCCACAGCAATGAGAAGCCCGCGCACCACAATGAAGAGTAGCCCCTGCTCGCCGCAACTAGAGAAAGCCCGTGCGCAGCAATGAAGACCCAACGCGGCCAAAAACAAACAAATATTTTTAAATATATTATTAAAAAACTAAAAATAAAATATTAAAAACAAATTATATAGCTATAACCAGATGCTCTCCTCCAAGTCAGCTGGGAAAAACCAAGAAGATTCTACAGGCCTAAAAGCCAGTAGTTTCTGCTTAACCATCTCTCACCCACAGCATAGTCCAGGCAGTCCAATCGTGGGGCTCAGTCATTAGGTTACAGGAGTCACGACAGGGCATGGGAACTGCATCACACCCTCTGGCCACTTTGCAGGCCCCAAGATTGTCTCTCTCTTTTCAGGGGCAGGCTGTACATGGGCTTGAGAATACCAATAGCCAAACAGCATTTTGGTCACACTGCTGGCACAGTACTTATTACACACAGTATGAGCTCCTAGAGGTTAGTTACCATGTCACATGCATTTCTAGATGCCTAAGGCCTGGCTTTGAGCTTGAAACTTACCCCTAATCAACAGTTACTGAGTAAGTGGAGCTCTATTAGGATTTCAAAGGGGGGATTTTCATTTAACACAGCAAGTTGACACTGATTCTCCTCCCCTTCAAAACCCACTAAAATGATAATAAAACAATTAAAACTATTAACCTTTAAGGTCAAAGAAAAAGAGGGAACAGCAGAGGACAATATATTTCAATGAAATTTTAGAAGGTGGAACTGTTGGGATACGGCAAGAGACGAAGGCAGTGATCAGAGCAGAAAACCCTCAGGCAGACCTTCCCCACCTAACCTTTGCAGGAGGCAGAACGTTAAGTCTCTAGAAAACGTGAGCCAAAAAGGACTAAGGATACCAAGCACAGCATATGGCAGAGTGAGGTGCAAGAACCAAAAGGGACTAAGTAACTACACCAGCATTCCCCACCTTCTTTAGCATTCAAGCAGAACTCTCTAGATAAATTTTAATAGCCCCCAAGACCTTCACATGTTGATGTTTTGCAGAGCTCCCCTCAAAGCCAACTAACCTTCAACCTATAGTGAATCTTCATGATCAGCAAGCACACCCCAACATACACATTCTCCGTTTTGATTGTTTTATTTTAGTGCCTCACTCTTAAATGTGAATAGAAAGCCAAAGCCACCAACATAAGACCAAACCAAAAGAGGGAAAAGACAAAGCACTTGGAAATTTAAAATAAAGTAAAAATTTTATTTAAAAGATTATGAGATTAAAAAAAAAAAAAAGGGTTATACACAGGCAAGGATATATCCCAGAAAGTAAAACATAAAGTCAAAGAGATAGAAAATACAAAAAAGAAAATACAAAGCAACGAACCACATCAACCAGATTTTGAAAACTGAGCTGAGCCTTTGGATCCAGGAGGGCCAAGCACAATGAATGAACAAAGCCCATCACTGGTAAATTTCTAATCTCCAGAAATGAAGAAAAGAAAGCCTGTGGGAGTAGGGGAAGAAATCAGAATAGCACTGTATTGCTAGAAATCAGTGGAGCTTATACTTAAATTTGAATTTTTTTTTTTAAGGGAGCAATGTCTTAAAAATTCTTGAAGAAAAATGACCTCCAACTAAAATCTAAATCCAAAGTATTATTCACATGTGAGGGTAAAATTAAGACATTTTTAGATATTCAAGGACTCAAAAATAGGACTTCCCTGGTGGCGCAGTCGTTAAGAATCTGCCTGCCAACACAGGGGACACGGGTTTGATCCCTGGTCTGGGAAGATCCCACATGCTGTGGAGCAACTAAGCCCACGCGCCACAACTACTGAGCTTGCGTTCTGGAGCCCACGAGCCACAACTACTGAAACCTGCACACCACAACTACTGAGCCCGTGCGCAGCAACTACTGAAGCCCGTGTGCCTAGAGCCCGTGCTCCGCAACGAGAAGCCCCTGCACTGAGAAGCCCGCACGCCGCAATGAAGAGTAGCTCTCGCTCATCACAGGTAGAGAAAGCCCACACGCAGCAACAAAGAACCCCCCCCCCAAAAAAAAGACAAAATCAGACAGGTTGACCAACATGCTTGAATATATTTGAACAAGAAAATTATCATTAGGTCTTTGGCAGCTCTTTTGGAGCATTTGGACAAAATTAGCAACAGGCACAAAGAAACCATGCAGACTTTTTTAATGGGGCAGTTAAACTAGAGAAACAAAAAGCTACCAAAAAAATCATCATCATCACCAGAGTATACCATTTATTTATTACTGAACTCAGTAATAAATATTTACCCAATCATAATAATATGAACAATAACATTAACTGAACCGAAATTTGTGATATAAATATGATGGGAGATACAGGAAGAAGGTAGAAGAGGGGCTATTATCAGAGCTAAATCCTCAACTACTGCAACAGGAAGTATAAACCTGTGTAAAATTGATAAATTTAGAAAAATGTAAGCATCTAATTCAGAAATAGATAAATCCCAGCATAAACAGTTTAAAGGTCAAAAGTGCCTGACTATGGGAAGCAAAACTGGAACTGGGGAGAGGTGAGGCAGGGAGCTACTGTTTTTCAATACAAGCCTTTTAAATGCTACTTGATTTCATTAAAATATGCTTGTAGTACTTTGATAAAAATAAATTCATTTTTTATTTTTATTAAAAATTTTTTCATTTGTTTATTTCTTTTTTGAGGCTTCCTATTTCTTTTCTTTTTCTTCTTTTTTTGGCTGTACCACATGGCTTGTGGGATCTTAGTTCCCCAACCAGGGATCGAACCTGGGGCCACAGCAGTGAAAGCACCAAGTCCTAACCACTGGACTGGTAGGGAAGTCCCTCATTTTTCAAATCTAGAGATGGAGAAGGACTCTACTGTAAGTATTAAAGCAATGGCAACATAAGAAACGATCAACAGATTCAAACACCGAAAAGCTAAGAGATTGTATGTAATGAAAATTATTTAGAATACAATTTAAAAGCAAACTGGCACTACTCGTATGCTTCTTGGCCAAAATTAGTAAATTGAGAACTCAGAAGTGTAAGGAAAAAGGCAAATATTTTGCTAAAGTAACTGAAAGAGTGGGAAATATATATCCATAGCCGGAGAAAGAGAACCCAATGGCAGAATGAGCCTAACCTGTGAGCAGAGCAAGACCCCTTGAAGGGTTGAGGGGCAGTGGGAAGAGGCCCTGGTGCTAGGTCAGGCAGGTCTATGCTGGACACAGAATAAGGGCACATCACAAGATTGTTCCTCTTAACATGATCCCATGGAGTTCTCAACTTCTAAGATTAGTTTATATAAAACAGTGAAACATGAAATCAAAATCTAAAAAATGAGACCCAAACACTGGGCCTGAAATAGCCGACAAGAACCAAATTCCAGGAACACTTCCCTAGGAGTTCCTATTTGAAGGATGTATACAGTCCAGCTGACCACCATCACCACCCACCTGCCTCAAGTCCCTATCTTGGAGAGAAGTGCTTCTCTCACTGGGAAGCTCCTACCGTGGGCCTCAAAGACTCGCACTAAGGATAGAAAGCCAGGATGGGAACTAGGCTTTGCTCCCTGGAGGTAAGGGTCATGACTTCCTTAAAAGATCACCAGAACTCTGGGCTTCCCTGGTGGCGCAGTGGTTGAGAGTCCACCTGCCGATGCAGGGGACACGGGTTTGTGCCCCGGTCCGGGAAGATCCTGCATCCCGCATGCAGCAGAGCAGCTGGGCCCGTGAGCCATGGCCACTGAGCCTGCGCGTCCGGAGCCTGTGCTCCACAACGGGAGAGGCCACAACGAACGGTGAGAGGCCCACATACCGCAAAAAAAAAAAAAAGATTATCAGAACTCCAACTCTGTTTATATTTGCCCCGCAAAGGCAGTCAGTCCCCAGGCCAGGGTGAAGCATGGTTTCCACTGACACGCTAAGTCGGTGGGGGCGGGGGAACCTTTCAGAGTGCTTTTAATTCCTCTAAAGCACACAATGAGTCACAAAGCGAAGAGGAGTATCCTGCTGACCAAAGTCCAACCACAAACCAGGAGGAATTAGGATAAGGTCCACCCTAGGAGATGTTATGCACTCTATTTACTTTCTCTGGGCCACGGTCCATGGAAGTTTACGGGCAGCAGTAAGCTCTGACAATGGAAGCACTCACACAGAGAAAATCATTTACCAAGAATGTCACTGCTGGGAACTTGCACTCTTTGTAAGGCAGGCCAAGGATCATCTTTTCTACCAGCTAATAGCAGGCTTATTATGGTCTCTCAGAGATTTCCCACTAATACAATCAGGCTCCTTTCTGGCTCTAAATACTGTCTTGATATGCTGTCATTTAAAAAATCTGAACTGGTGTAGCAAAAGGTTCTTGGTCTTCTGTGATTTCTATTCTATAATGCAATTGTTCTGTGGGGCTGAAACAACCACATAAAGTAACCTCCCTGTATATGTATGCATCTCTCTTGTGTGACAAATCAGATTTTCTTCAAGATGATACCAATTACAACTTTCGTATCAATCCACCCTTCAACACTAAATCTGACTTCCAAACCTTCCCCTCTCCCTCCCTTTGGAGAAAACTGCACAATTCTTAGTAGTAAAAAAAAAAAGTAATTGCAGGATTAAAACCTATAGGTTTAAAAATGACAAATTTCTATCTTTTGCTGAAACTTCCAATACAAATTATGCCCCAGTTACTAAAGTACCGCCCAGTTTGAAGAAACATAACCCCAAATTAGTCAAACACAAAAGAGCCAAACTTCAAGGCAGAATGAGATGGAAAGAGGAAGGAGAGGGAGGTAGGGAGAAGATAAAAGGAGGAATACCAAGCAACCATAAAAAAATTAAGAAAGCTAATAGGAAAAAGTAAAAAGGTACAAAGAAAGCAAGCCTTTAAAAAATGCAAACACAAGACATGGCAGCACGGAAAAGAACAAATTGATTAGGCAGGAAAACATCATTCACATGATACACATTATCTTTTTGAAGGAAAAGACCAAAAAGATGCAGGGAGGAACAAGCCAACATTAACCAGGTTAGATGCAAAGCTAATAATCTCTGTCCTCAGAAAAATAAACAGAACTACATATACTTAATGTAAGCAAGGTCAATTTGGTCATGCCCCATCCTGCCCTAAACCTTGCAAAGAAGAATGTGAGGGTGGCAACTGCTGGGTAGAATTCAGAAATCTGTGGAGCTTTAATTCAGGGGGATTTAAAAGGCTTACCGTGGGACTTCCCTGGTGGCACAGTGGTTAAGATCCCGCCTGCCAATGCAGGGGACATGGATTTGATTCCTGGTCCGGGAAGATCCCACGTGCCGTGGAGCAACTAAGCCCGTGTGCCACAACTACTGAAGCCCGCGTGCCTAGAGCCCATGCTCCGCAACAAGAGAAGCCACCACAATGAGAAGCCCGCGCACCGCAATGAAGAGTAGCCCCGGCTCACCACAACTAGAGAAAGCCTGCCCGCAGCAATGAAGACCCAACGCAACCAAAAATAAATAAATAAATTTATAAAAGGCTTACCGTGGGACAGGTATTTGGAGGTGATGATTCTTCTGTGCACACAGACAAAACAGAGAGGGAAGGCATCTGGGAATGGGTGAGGGTTGGCACCTCTGTGCCACTGTCCAAGTTCAAAGCTGAAAGCCCAAGAGCATGATGCCCATTGAGCTCACTGGCACTGCTTTGGGTGGAAGGCTTTAGGGAATTCCAGAACGTGCCACTGCGGAGGCAGGATGTGCTATGGAAAGTGCTTGCCATCTTGGCTGTCTTCTGACTGCTGTCATCAGAGTCAAGTTTGGGGAAGGACAGGGACTTGATATTGCTTACTGCAGGGATGGGGGGAGGGACACTTTGGAAGACAGCGACATCTTTTCACAGTTGCCCAACTGTGGTAAGGTTATAAAGCCATTGGGTTTGTGAAGAGGCTTGAAATCTAGGGTTGCCCGCTCCAGGGATGCCAGGACCTCCTCATCCTGTAACACGGACCCAGAGCCACCTCTAGGCAAGTTACTGTCCAATAACTGGGCCATAATGGGTCCACTGGTTCCTACCAGAATGTTTCTCAGCTCTTCCTTCTCATCAATAGTTTTTAACTCCAGATTATCAAATGGGTCTTCTTCACACTCAAAGTCAGCAGGATTGAAATCTGCCTTTGTGTGGGGTGGGCTGAGAACTTCCTGTCTTGTGGCACTGCTGCTGACCCGAGTCGGGGTGAGGATGCTGTTGTGCTGTAAGCTGGCAAGGATGGGATTGATAGGAGGTGGCATTGTGGCTGTACCGTGAGTCTTGGAGAAGCTCATTTTGCTGTCACCCTCTGGGCCACTCTTAGAATTCACCTTAGCTTCTGCTTCCTCAGCCTTGCGCTCTGCTTCCCACTGGGCTTCTTGGATTTTCTTAATATCTTCAGCCCACTCAATGGTTTTCTTTTCCAAAGAGAAGTCATACTGCAAAGATATATCAGAGAAAGGAAGTGTGAACCCAGGTGGCTGCCCCTCCCCCACCCAATTCCTCCACCCAATTCACTTCTTCCTCACCCTGGCAAGGCAGCATTTATTAAGGTGTATGGGAGGATCCCCACTCAGGAAAACTAAGACTTCCTAATCTTACTTGATTTAATCAAACTATGCTCCCTGGTTACTTCTAGAAATTAACTAGAAGGGGCTCCCATCACCTCTAATCCTACATACCAGGCCAAATGTACCTTGCCACTTCCCTTGCTTCTCTCCCCTCAGGCCATTTCCCTTCTTAGAATTCTTCATTGGTGGCTCAGGCAGAACTCAGCTGCCTCCTCTATAAAGCTTTCCTGATGGCCCATTCCTTCCTCTGAACTCTTACATACTGTCTGTCTCTATCATTTGATGCTGAGCACATGTGACCACAAGTAGCTTTAGTCTTCCTCTAAACATTTCCCCAACACTATCACAAGCCTCTTGTGGGCAGCAACTGGGCTTTAGACCCTCTTAAGGCCTCCATTATCTAACACAATGCCCTAAATAGATCCCGCACTCAATAAAAACAACAGCCCCTAGTATTTAAGAAGCACTTACAAGGTGCCATGCATGATTCTAAGCACTTTTTATATATTAGTTCTCTAGATTTTTTCAACATTACAGGGGCTATGCTCAAGGTCATAAAGCTGTTAAGCGGTAGAGCCTGGATCTGAACCCAGGCAGTCTGACAACAGATTCTATGCTCTAAACCACTACCAAATTACAGTGAACAGACTGTACTCTAAATGTAGAAAAACTGCTTATTAAGAAATCTAGACATAACCAAATTAAGATTTTACGATGCAAACTCAACAAAAAGCAAACCACCTGATTAAAAAATGGCCAGAGGATCTGAATAGACATTCTTCCAAAGAAGCCATACAGATGGCCAAGAGGCACATGAAGAGTGTTCAACATCACTAATTATTAGGGAAATGCAAATCAAAGCCACAATAAGATATCGCCTCACGCCCAGCGAAATGGCTATTATCAAAAAGGCAAGAAATAACAAGTGTTGGAGAGGATGGGGAGAAAAGGGAGCCTTCATACACACTGTTGGTGGCAGTGTAAACTGGCGCAGCCACTGTGGAAAAGAGTAAAAGCTAAACAATGTGTGCACATTCAAGGCTGGAGGCACAATGAGAGTAAAAGAGGAGAAAGGAAGAGAAAGGAGGCCTACCATGACCTAGAGCCACGGTAGGCCTAGAGTTTTAGAGTAGAAGAAACATAATAAAGTGCCTCAGGTCATCCCTAAACCTTTCAGCTTCAAACAACACAAAAGAAGCCTGGAAACGCACATGTCAAGAAGTTCACTTACACACCCTGAGCCAGTTACTGGGCCCCAAAAAGACACTTGGGGGATCACAGGGCTTCCTTTCTACCACTAACTGAATAGTGAGAAAATAGCAATGGGCAAAGGTTGCTGCTTCTAACTGTGGAGGAAATCCAATTATGCAACTGGTTTCCTCCATCAAAAACTGAGGCTGTGACCAACTTCCCACTGCCTGTAAACAGATCTCTGAAGTTTTACTCCCAAAAACAAGTGTAAATTTCTTTCCTCTTTAGTACTTTGTTTTTTTGTAATTACCAAAGTAATGTAGAATACTTGGAACATAAGAAAAAACAGAAAGGAAAAAACAGCAGAAATATTACAGTGAAAAAGAATGTGATTTTTGAGTGTACAATAATAACATCATCTAACATTTATGGAGTACCAGGAACCAGAATAAGCATTATAAATGCATTCTTTTACTTAATCCTTATAAAAACCTTAAAAGATGTACAAGATTACACAGCTATTACACGGCAATTCCAGCCCATGAATCGCTGAACCAGAGTCTGCTCTAAACCGTGACACTAAAGGCCACCCTCCACTACTGTGGCCACTACCACCATTTCGGTGAAAACTTTCCGGACCTGGGTGCAAAGGTTTATGTATGTTTAACTGGCTCACTTTGATGATTTTTAATCTGAAATCTCAAGTTTGTATTGTCATGCAAGGGCAAATATGAAAAAGTTACAGGAAGCTTCAAGCTGTCTAGGGCTCTAGGTCTGACTCTTCTCTGGATAGAGAGGGAGCCAGCGCCAACACCACACCAATACCACAGCCAAATCCCCCACTGGAGACCCTAGGCAGTCAAAGTTTAAGGAAGCTATCTGCAATTAGAGAACAAAAACACTGCAGCCAGCCCACACAGGAATGGAGCTTGGAGCCTTGATCTCCTCTTTTGTTATTAGTGGGTGTGATGAGTATGACAGGCACAGTACCAGGCACCCATTAGTGCATCACACTGATCAAATAGAAAATTCCCAGCAAAGCCTATTAACAGCAACGATGTGGGATTCCAAACAAGCCTTCTGAATGAATCAATGAGGCAGCAAATAATATGAGGACTACTGAAATAAAATGGAGGTGTTTTTAAATCATATTGCTAGCAGTATTCTGCACACAGAGTGGTAGTCACTGAATATTTGTTGCTGCCAATAAAAAAGCCACCAAGGAAACAGAACAAGGTAAAACTTCATAAGGGAAATCTCTATCTCTTCTGGCCCAATAAAGTCTCCATACACAAAAGGAGTACCGATTCAGTATTCAAAAACATCTAAGATAGTCAACATTATTAGTAGCTAGAGAAATGTACATCAAAACCGCCATAAGAGAGGTAATTCCCTGGCGGTCCAGTGGTTAAGATGCCATGCTTCCACTGCAGGGGGCGTGGGTTCAAACCCTGGTCTGGCAACTAGGATCCCAAATGCCACGCGGCCAAAAAACCAAAAACAAAAACCGTAAGACCACTGCACACCCATTAGGATGTATATAAATAACTAAAAAGACAGATGATAACAAAAGTTGGCAAGGATGTAGAGGAACTGGAAACTTCATGCAGTGTAGGTAGGATTGTAAAATGGTGCAGCCATTTTGGAAATTAGTCTGGCAATTCCTCAAAAGGTTAAACATAGTTAATATATGACCCAGCAATTCCACTCCTATGTATATACCCAAGAAAGCTGAAAGCATATGTCTGCACAAAAACCTGTAGACAAATGTTCACAACACGGATTTCCCTGGTGGCGCAGTGGTTAAGAATATGCCCGCCAATGCAGGGGACACGGGTTCGATCCCTGGTCCGGGAAGATCCCACATGCCACGGAGCAAATAAGCCCGCTTGCCACAACTACTGAGCCCATGTGCTGCAACTACGGAAGCCCGCTCGCCTAGAGCCCATGCTCTGCAACAACAGAAGCCACCGCAATGAGAAGCCCACACACCGCAAGGAGGAGTAGCTCTGGCTTGCCACAACTAGAGAAAGCCCACACGCAGCAATGAAGACCCAATGCAGCCAAAAAAAAAAGTTCACAGCAGCATTATTCCTAAAGCCAAAAAATTGGAAACCATCAAAAATGTCTATCAATTGGGGACTTCCCTGGTGGTCCAGTGGTTTTAAGACTCCACGCTTCCACTGTAGGGGGCGTGGGTTCGATCCCTGGCTGAATGGATATACAAACTGTGGTATATATCAATACAATGGAATTATTCAGCCATAATAATGAATGAAGTACTAATGTTTCATTCATACAATATGGATAAAACTTGAAAACACTGAAGTAAAATAAACCAGTCACATATATATTTATGAATAGTTATATATAAAAGACTAAATATTGTATTATTCCACTTATATGATATTCCAGAATAGGCAAATTCAGAGAGACAGAAAGTAGATTTAGTGGTTGCCAGGGGCTGGGAGAAGGGGAAAATAGGGAGTGACTGCTAATGGACACTGGGTCTCTTTTCAGGGTGATGAAAATATTCTGGAATGAGATGGTAATGATAGTTATGCAACTGTGAATACACTAAAAAAAAATTTATCTGCATACTTTAAAAGGGAAAATTTTATGGTATGTGAATTATATCAATAAAACTTTTATTTAAAAAATATAACTGAAGTTCTCCCACTACGATTATTCCCTAAAAAAGACTGGAAGGTAAAACAAAGAATACATTTTATTTTATTTAATTTATTTTTTCATTATTATTATTTTTTTTGGCCACGCTGCCTGGCTTGTGGGATCTTAGTTCTCCAACCAGGGATCGAACCCGGGCCCTTGGCAGTGAAAACACGGTATCCTTTCCACTGGACCACCAGGGAATTCCCAATTTTTTTTTTTTTTCAAAGAATACATTTTAGAGTAACATGGTAATGCCTTAGTAAATCCCCCTTCTTTGCCAGGAAGTTGTATTTAAAAAAATCTAGAGTCACAGGAAGAAGTGTTTGGGTGAGTAGCGTACCTTTCTGTTTTTCCATGTAACTCCTTCCCTAAACTGTAAGCTCCTTGAGGAAAGTGGTTAAGGCATTTATCTCTATCCTCAACCCTAGCAGAGCGTCACTCAAAAGCAGGCAGTCAATAAGTGTGTAGGAAGTCACGTAACATGGCGCTATTTGCTGCTTTCAAGATGTAATTTTATACATTTATAAATAACTGAGCTTTAAAGATGTAAGGGTTGAAAAAGAAGCTACTGAGGAGACGGCATTTAAGTGCAGTCTAGAATAGATAAATTTTTAACAAGCAGACAGCTTTTAGTATGGTGAGAAAGACAAGAATATTTCAAGTGGGGATAACAACTCATGAGAAAAGCATGGTAAAGACAGGTAATACACACAGTACATTCAACAAATTGCTATAGTATCCTGGTTTGGAGGGAATATAGAGGAGATGATGAGCTAAGGTACTCGACCATAACCTTATGTCTAGACTTGATTCAGTAAGGTTGGTGAATCACTGTAAGTTTTTAAATTCAGGAATATTATTCTAGAAACAATATGAAAAATAGAAGGAAAATGCTGTAAGCAGAGGAGCCCATTAAAGAGGCTACTGAAATAGCCCAGGTGAAAAAATAAGGTAAGGATAAACTGAATGGCAAAGGGAAGACACAGCAGAGAGAAAATACTATGTAACTTGAGTGACCAAGAAGGTAATGAGGACATTAATAGAGAGAAGGAAAGAGGGGAAGAAGCAAGTCAGATGAGCAATGGGGATTTGTTTTGGACAAGGCACAGAATCCCAGGAACATACAATCTATCAGATTACACAAGATCTGTAACAGATATATAAACATATATAAATGTGCGTGTGTGTGTACGCACGCCTGTGTGTGAGTGAGACAGTGTGAGCCAAGCGATAACAGGAGCTATCAGAAACACAAATAAGAGACAGGAGAATTTTTTTTTTCTATTTCACTATACAGCAAATTCTTACTCCTTAAAATGTTAAATGTACTAAACTTTAACTAAAAATTACCACTTACCTGTACTTCTCTGACAACCTGCAAACAATCAGGCAAGGAGAAGCCAATAGGTAGACCAACTTTAGCTGGTGTTTTGAATTTGTCTCCTATCTTAAATGGGACATCATCAAGGTAACTGAAAGTCCCTACAATCAAAAATAAAGTACAAAATATCAGCAAAGAACTTATTATTTGTTTTGGTATAATCTTACATCTAGGATACAACATTAATTTATGCTATCCTAAGACTAGAAGTTACAGAGTTCCTTCTCTGACTGCTTACCTTCTCCTGACCCTAGATCTCTAATAAGGACTCCTATTTGAGGTTACTTGATCTTATTAGGGTTTATATTCAATTATACTTAGCATAAAAGCCAAAGTACTCACAGTAGCCTAAAAGTCCTCCCCAACGCCCATTACCTGTCTTGCCCTCAATTCCTGGCTCACTGAACTAAGTCATAGTGATCCTCTGTTCCTCAACCATGACATGGTCAAAACTACTTCAAATATTCTGCACTGGCTGCTTCCTCTATCTGGAATGTTCTACCCTCAGATATTCACATGGCTTACTCCTTCACCTCCTTCAAGTCTTTGCTCAAATGGCACTTTCTAAGTGAGGCTTACCCGGACCACCCTATTTAAAATTACTACCACACCCTCACCACAGTAATCCCACATTATCATCTATCTTTTCTCCATAGCACTTATTACCTTCTAACATATATGTAATTTGCCTTTTAATTATCTTTATTGTCTGTCTTGCCCAGTGGAATATAAGCTCCCTGCAGGTAACTATTTAAGTCTGTTTTATTCACTGATGTAGTCTCAAAACCTCAGCACTTCCTGGTACATATTAGGCACTTATTAAATACTGATGAATTGATGATAGAATCTTCACAAAAGAACCTCCTTGATTAGGATTTCTTTAGTAAGAATAATTTTTTAATTAACACAAAGAACTACTCTAGATTTTTTTTTAAGCTACATTCTAGAGATATGGAAATATTTAAGAAGTACAGCACTTATGGAAAAAAGGAAAACCAGACAAGACCATGGGAATCAGACCAGGATTATCAGGAGACACAAACCATACACAACTGAACTGCTTTAACTCCCTAAATGTTCTCTGCCCATCACAGATGCGTAACACAGAAAGATCGGGACATTATCATCAATTTATAGGGTCAGACAAAAATGAGAATGGTTCTTGTATGTGACTCTCACTAGGTATACACTCCAAATCAGGTCATGATTTCTTTTCTGGACCAGGTTTGGGGCTAACTTAACTGGCAGAAGCATCAGGGAGAATGAAACATAGTTCATAAAGTAAATTTTGCTTTTTGAGTATTAGCAGCTAGTAAAATAAGGCTTACTTCTGGGTCTCACACTAGTATATTTTCTTGAGTGCTCATGTCCAGAATAAGACAATTACACTTCTTCCATAAAGAGATTTCTATTCCTTTTAAGAACTCTATAGATTTCAAGACTTACCAAGCAAGGTCAAGATATACTTGTAATCTTGTCATCATTCCCATTTCCCAAGGTAGATATTGCTCTGATATACCTGAAATCCTCCAAAAGAAAGAATAATAGGCCCCCTCTCCCACTCCTGGGGGAGGGCGTCTACCTCGTTCCCATATAACTTCTAGCTAGAATTAAAACATTTTAACTATCTCACTCAGCTAGCAAATTAAATCTACAACTGTGTTCAATTTAATTATTTTTCTGAGGCATAACCATAACTGTTAACACTCTAGCGAAGTTTCCAAGTTGGTCATACCTTTGTAAGTGTTCTCTCAGCTGGCAATGCCTGTCACATTCCCACCCTTATTTACTTGATTAATTATGTCTTGCCCTTTAAGAATGAGCTTAAGAACAACTCCCTTCTCAATCTCAGAATAGGTCTCACCATTCTGTATTGTTAATAGTTTGTTTCCTTATACTACTCCCCACCCTGCACCAGAGACTTTGATCAAGGATTTGATCAAATTCCTATCCACACCCCCCCAAGCTCAGCATAACATCCAGCAGATGATATTTGCTCAATGAGAATAAATAAAGAAGACACGGTCTTACACTTCTCTTGTATTTAACTCTCACACTAACTCACATTCAATTAGTATTTATTAAAATTCAAAATGATTTACCTAAAATGGCAAAGCTAGTCCTGAAAATGTTTTAACAGAGTACTCATGCAAGATGTAAGCACATTTCTAAGGTTCTGCAGAAAGTCACAAAAATGTACCAGAGGTACCAAAAAAAAGTATCAGGTACCATCACAGCTTGCCAACAAAACTCTGGTTATAACACTAAAACTTTCTGCCACTTATAAAATGCTTTATATTACAGAGATCAAAAGCAATGCTCTTTTTAATTGTAGAGAACTTTTATCTGTCTTCCACGGAAACAAGTGCTCAAAAGTTACTGAAAGTTAGAGTGTAACTTCAGCTAGTGCCCCGATTAACTGGAAACAAAGCTGGAACTAGCATTTTCTAGGAAGCATTGGAAAGATTTACAGTCAAGTTAATAATCACAAAATTAAGTCTTTTGTTTAAGAAAAGTTTAAGTATACATTCAAAGTAGGTTAATTATATAACGCACACATATTAGAAAAATCCTATCTATAATAATACTTATATGCATATATGATATACAAATCTAAGAAAACCTATCCACATTAATACTAACAAAATTTTCTTAAATGAATACTTCTATTATAGATTGGTAATGGGGAGTTGAGGGGAGAAAACCATCTGTTAAAAAGTACTATACTTGAGATATCTGAGCCAAATGATAATATCTTTCAAGAAGGGTGTTCAGTTTCCTTGCCTACCTTTCAGTTAGGAAACTATGACAGTGTTGTATACACTGACAATTTATATTCTATAAATGGAACTAGGCCCTGGCTTAGAAACAGACCAGATCAAGTAGAACACCTTGAAACAACTGCTGTTTCCCTTCATTAGCACCAATTACAGGTAACTGCTTTAAAAAGCAGTTTCATTTCACTAACAAAGCCAATGCCAAGGTGACTTAGCACATCTTCTAACCTTCCCCCTCCCCGCTTTAAGCTCTGTTAACTGGGAATGAGTAAACAGTTTTGTGATTATTGGGAGGAGGGGGTAGGGCTAAAGGGCAAAAGGCATTTAAGAGGCGGCAACAAGAAAAGCAACTTTTTGAATGATGGCCAGAGACTACCATAAGTACAATGAATGATGTTGCTGTGAGGATTAAAAAGAACATTTTTGCAAATATAACCAACTATGCCTTAGGAACTATTCATTTTTATCCAATATATCAGAATATCTATTTAAAGACATCAATTTCTCTTATTTCTCAATACATTTTATTTTTTAAATAGATTCAATAAAAACTCAACCACATGGCCCAGAGAATTAAGCACTGTGGTTAACAATCTTCTGGCTCACCCCCAAGTACCTTTTAGTTTCAGTCTTTATTACTGAAAATCTTTCTAAGATGTCTGAGCCCATTTTCCTCAGTTCCATTTAGAAAAAAGAAAGTACATCTCTGATGGCTGTGACAGTTCCTTGAAGTCAGGTTCTGCACACTGCTTGTCATTATGCTATGGTGGAAGGAACTGGGCTGAACGTGTGATGACTCAGGATAAATTCTGGGAAGGTTTCATTCTGTTTCCTTTCTTTCTAAATTGCTGATAATGTTTATGATCTTGTGACCTGCCTGTTTTTCTGAAAAAAGGTAATTCCATGTGGGGAGAGAAATTCCTAATAGAGGGTAGCAACTGGATTATGCTTAATTCAGATTTTACTGTGCGTTCAAATTGAGGTTTTTGAAGAAGAAGAATAAAACAGATCAAACTTAAAATTAACTGAAAATTGCAATCCCATGACTATCATTACCTTAAAGCTGTAAGTCAGGTAACACTTGCAAAATTACATCAATAGATATATAGAGCGAGACACACGCATACACACACACACACACACACACACACAATTATACAGATATCAATATAGGATGTGAAGTCAAAAGAAAATGTTACTCATGTCCTAACAAAAAAACAAGATAACCTACAAAATCAGCTTTTTAATATGCAGTATCTGGCATTAAATTTAAAAAAAGACACACAAAAAAGGAAGAAAATGTGATCCATCATCAAGAGAAGAAACAGTCATCAGACCCAAATTCAGGGATAGCCAAGATACTGGAATTATCAGAGAACTTTAAAATAACTATAATAAATATGTTAAAGGATCTAATGGAATAGGTGAACATGTGTGAGCAGATGGGGAATTTCAACAGAGAGATGGAAATAGAAAGAGACAAATGGAAACACTAAAAATGAAAACTGAAGTATCATAGAAAAAAATTTTTGATAGTTCATAAGCCAGGCTATGCTAATCAGAAGACAATACTCGTAAGATGAAAGAATCAAAGAACTTGAAATTAAGTCAAAAGAAATTGAAAGAATTGAAACACAAATAGAAAAAAAGAAAAAAAAAATGGAACAGAGCCTTAAGAAATCTCTGGGACAATATCAAACAGCCTATGCATATGTGATTAGAGTCTCAAAAGGATAAGAGAGAGACATGGAGCAAAAGAAATGTGAGAAGAGATTATGGCTGCAAATTTTCAAAAGTAGTAAAAGACATCAACTAACAGATCCAAGAAGTTTAGCTAACTCCAAGCAGGATAAATACATAGAAAATCAAACCAAGGTACATCATAGTTAAAATGTTGCAAACAAAAGAAAGTCTTAAAAGAAGGGGGATGGGCAGCATATGACATACAGGAGAACAATGATTAAATGATGGCTGACTTCTCTACATTACTCTGTACTTAAAAAGCAATAACAGATTGGGATTTCCCCAGCAGTACAGGGGTTAAGACTCCGCACTTCCACTGCAGGGGGCACGGGTTTGATCCCTGGTCAGGGAACTAAGATCCCATATGCCGCACAGTGTGGCCAAAAAATTAAAAAACAATAATAAAAATAAGAAATAAAACAACCTAAAATAAAACACCTTTTTCTATCACTCAATAGAAAAAGTATTTCAATATCTTTGTAGAAATTAAACCAAGAGATAAATAAACCTTTCCAGAAGTTAGCTAAATGGTCATAAATATGACAGCTTGGCATTTCAAAGGAGGGAGTTTAGTTTTATTAAGTCCAATTACAGAGACTTATTTTTTTCCCAAATTAGAATATCAGGGCATTTTTCCAGATATTAAAAGAGTAACTTATCTGTTTGTTGAAACATTTTAAAAAATCCTTTAAAAGTCACTTCTGGAAAATAACTTTTTTCTTAGATTAAACAAGTGGAAAATGAGTCAAAAATTAAAGAGAATTGACATTCAGAAAGGTGTGCTTTAAGCCAAAGGTTTGCAATTTGCATGATATAAGGACAATATTTTTAAAGGCCTTTGAAAAGTAACTGTTTGTATTTCTTATTCTATTATTTAGGGGTATGTGGTTATTAATGACAGTGGAAGAAGTTCAACCTCAGTTGAAAAGAATGAACTTGAAGAAAAATCAAATACTAGTGCTAAGACAGCACAGCATAAGATATAGTCAGCCCAAGTATTTAAATAGAAAAAAAAGCATTTTCATATCCAGTCATGAGAGCAGTTGTCACCTCCTTGTCCACACCCCAAGTGCCCTAGAATCAATCAATCAATCTCTCTCTCTCTCTCTCTCTCTCTCTCTCTCTCTCTCTCTCTCTCTCTCTCTATATATATATATATATATATATATATATATCCCCGAGTCAGATAATACCTAACTTAGGGGGAACCAACCCAGAGACTCATAAACTAAAATGTTCCCGTCAGATATGCCCTTGACCAAAAGATACAAAAACTTCAGCTATATGATGCTAGCCACTATATGATCAAGCAAGAAGCACCATAACTGGGGTGGCCATTTTTGGCCCTGTGCACTCTACACAAGTAGGCCAAGAAAGCAAGTCTATAAACAGAAGAATAAAAATGGAGCACATCTGCAGAGAAAAGCAGTGAAAGATGGAGGGAGTAGTAGCCTCAGTTTCCTGGCTTTCTAATTTCAGCCTTGTAAGGCCAGGCTGAATTTGATTCCCTGCATGCAGATGCCTACAAGATTGCCTATTAAATATTCTCCACCTATTCCCTTTAATTTCTATTCCTTAAACTACATGATATCTAAAAATAAGATTCGTTATTCTAACAGCCCAACTAAAGCCACTGAAATTCAAGTAGGAGTTTAGCAAATTAAAGCAGAAGCAGCCAAAGAGAGAAAGAGAAAATCCTTCTCAAATTTTACTCAGGTAGAGCATTTCATTCAAACAATAAAATTTTGGTTAGGAATGTAAAGAGATGGAGGAAGTCCTAAAAAAATAAGTCATCATTGATCAGGTAACTTCAGAATTATAATCTTCTCTCTGGATTGTTGAGCTGGAACATATAAACTGGGGTCCAACTTATTTTCACTCCAATCAAAAAGGAGTTTCTAAAGATTCAAGATAGAAAACATATCTTTTGAAATAAGATTATAAATTTAAGTTTTTCATTTTTGCTCTTTTCTCTCCCTAGGTCTTTCCTCTCTCCTTGGCTCTGTCCTCTCTTTTCCCTTGAGAAAGTGATCAGAGGCAACTACAGATCTGCCTCTCTAAATCATTTGAAGACTTTGAAAGAGACCTGTAATAATCCTTAAACAACAGGAGATAGCTTACCTGAAGATCTGATGCCTGACAGGTTATACAGAATGCAAATTCCAGAGTCTGAATGACTTAATTCCAAAAGAATTTAACAAAACATACGCAAGCAATGTATGTAAGTATATGCACAGTGGCAGTTCAAAATATTAAAGCTGTTGTATAAAAATATACAAGCAAGTTAAAAACCAAGGAACTGCTGCACCACCCTGACTCAGAAAAGTGATATTATCGAGTAACCATTTGTAGATCAGAAGAGTATAACAATACATGTTGCCACACAGTCTAACAAATCATTCTTACAATGACATGATTTTTAAAATGGAACATTAGTTTTAAAACCCCTTTTAAAATAATTGTGTTGTCTGGATATTTCTGATGTTTAATTCTTATCTTTGTACAAAAAGAGGGTCTAATTTTAACTTCTTAGGCACCTCCATTCCTATCAAATGCAGATAATAAAAGTTTATTAATGTACTCCATTTTGGAAGGCCATATCTTAGAAAAAGATGATAAACTATTAGTTTCAAACGCAAAATTGTAATTACTACTACTGATACTTCTGGAATATACTGATCTGCTAATCATGTCTTATTTGTAGTAAATCATTTCTTTTTATGGGGGGAGAAAACCTAAACCAAAACGTCATAAAACGTTAACTAAAGGCTTAGAATTTTTCACATCTGATGGAGAAGAGATGGATTTTTCACACCTGATGGAGAAGAGATGGACCAGAATAAGAAAAGGAATGGTAACTACTTCAAAATACTGCTGAAAAACAACAAAAATAGGCAGGCTCCCTATCCACCTCCAGCAGTTTCAAGTACAATAAATACAGAGATACTCTAAAGTTTATCCATTTGAACTTCACATTAAAGTTATGTGAAGTCCTATGGAATGAATGTTACATTGTTGTACAACTTTATTTTCCTCAAGCCGCTCATTTAAATAAATAAAAAGGGACACTTACTTAATGTGATTTCAAATTCTCTGATCAGATCAAAACTTAAACCATGATATCTAACAGTCCACTTACCATGAAAATCTGCACCCAACTTCTTAGAAGCCATTTAGAACCTGAAAAACAAAGAAATATTTCTTAGGTGCATTATGCCTTGAGGGGATACAAACAAACCATTATAAGAAAATTGAGGATTTCCCTGGTTGCGAGGTGGTTAAGAACCCGCCTGCCAATGCAGAGGACGCGGGTTCGACCCCTGGTCCGGGAAGACCCCACATGCTGCGGAGCAACTAAGTCCGTGCGCCACAACTACTGAGCCTGCGCTCTAGAGCCCACAAGTCACAACTATTGAGCTCGTGCAGCACAACTACTGAGCCCACACACCGCAACTACCGAAGCCCTCGTGCCTAGAGCCCATGCTCCTCAACAAGAGAAGCCACTGCAATGAGAAGCCCGTGCACTGCAACAAAGGGTAGTTTCCACCCACCGCAACTAGAGAAAGCCGCAGGCAGCAACAAAGACCCAACGCAGCCAATCAATCAATAAATAGCTTAAAAAAAGAAAATTGAGACTACAAAAAGAAACCAGAAGACTAAAAGGTTCCAGGACTGACATAACCCTCAAACTTCTCAGTCCCAAAGTCTCAAAAAAGAAAGCAGAAAGGGGGAGAAACCACTTTTCCAGAAAAAAAAAATTTCTGAATCTGCATGTTCTGGAAAAAAAAACATTAGAACAGCAAACTGGCCACTGACCAATTTATACACAAACTGTCAAAAAAAATTACTAAACATTTATCTTCCTGATATAAGCTACTAATGTCAATATTTGTAGTTCTGTCAAGATTTTCTATATATCCCATTTTATTCAGTATGTAAATATAGACCTTTTACTGACAAATGTAACTGTAAGACTGACATTTCTGAATTAGGGAATCAATGACATACAACTTCTGTACTGTTTTAATTTTGTATACAATTTCAAAAAAGGGGAATTCCCTGGCAATCCAGTGGTTAGGACTCGGAGCTTTCACTGCCAGGCCGGGTTTAATTCCTGGTCGGGGAACTGAGATCCCACAAGCCGTGTGGTGTGGCCAAAAAAAAAAAAAAAATCCAAAACAGGAAGGAAGAAAAACCCATAAAACCACACATCTAGTTTAGTATTATCTTTGCACTTTGAGTAGGTACAAAGTCCTTTTCTTGCAAAGACAATCTGAGATCTTCAACCTAAAAGTTTATTTCCCTTGATATGATGTTTAGACCTTTAACTTGCCTGAGACATAAGCATATAACGAATATATGGTATGGTCTCTACTAGCCTGTATTACCTACAGTACAATGCAAGGCATCATACTTAAAATGATCTACAGGCATACCTCATTTTATTGCCCTTCACTTTACTGCGCAAATTGAAGGTATGCTCAACCTTGCATTGAGCAAGTCTGAGGCCTAAGGCGCCATCTTTCCAACAGCATTTGCTCACCTCGTGTCTGTGTCTCATTTAGGTAATTCTCACAATATTTCAAACTTTTTCATTATAATTATATTTGTCATGGTGATCAATGGCCTTCGATGTTACTATTATAATTGTTATGACATTTTTTAGCTATAACCTTTTTTTTTTTTTTTGGCTGCATCAGGTCTTAGTTGCAGCATGTGGGAAATTCATTGTGGCACGCAGGCCTCTCTCTAGTTGTGGCTCGTGGGCTCTGTAGTTGCGGCACACAAGCTCTCTAGCTGTGGCCCACGTGCTCAGTAGTTGTGGCCCTCGGGCTTAGTTGCCCACCCCCCCACCCAGCATATAGGATCTTAGTCCCCTCACCAGAACATAACTTCTACATGCACTGGGCAACCAAAAAACCTTGCATGACTTGCTTTATTGTGATATTCGTTTTACTTCAGTGGTCTGGAACTGAACCCACAATATCTCTGAGGTATGCCTGTATGTTCCACTGTAAGTTTTTTTTAAAGAAGGCGAGTATATTGCACCTATCATGTGAAAAGTATTCAAAATAATTAAATCTGTACAGGATTTTAAGAAACTGACAAGTTGATTTTAAAACAAAGGAAACAACAGCCAAAACAATTTTGAAAAAGAACAAAGCTGGAGAACTTACCACCTAACTTCAAGACTTACTATTAGAGTAATTAAGACAGTATGGAAATGGCATAAATATATCACACAGACCAACAGAACAGAGTACAGAAATAGACCCATATGAAAAAAATGTCCCGAAGATGTACCGTAACGACCAAGCACACAAGTGCTTTAGGCTGTACTTCACTGAGAAAAGAATTCAAACTGACCCAGACATGTGTAGATCAGAAGAGCTGCGTGCTGTGAAGTATGCAACAAGTGGATTTTTTGTTCAAAATGAAATTAAAATAATGACAGTGAAAATAAAAAAAGAAATAGACCCATATGCATATAGTTAACTGATTTTCAACAAAGGTGCAAGGCAATTCAAAGGGGAAAGGATAGTCTTCTCAACAAATGATGCCAGACATTTGTATGCAAAAAATAAACCTCAATCCATACCTTGCACCGTATATAAAAGTTAACTCAGGGGGATGGGGAAATTATGGCTAAGAGATACAGGGTTTCTTTTTGGGGTGATGAAAATATTCTAAATGTGATTATGGTGATGACTGCACAACTCTGTGAATATACTAAAAGCCACTGGATTGTACACTTTAAATGGGTGGACAGTATGTGATATGCTGATACACTACAACAACTTGGATGAATCTCAAATGCATTATGGTAAGTGAAAGAAGCCAAACTCAAAAGGTTACATACATATATGTATGGAATAGGATTCCACTTACAATATTCCAGAATAGGCAAAACTACAAGAACAAAAAAGTAATCTAGCTACTGGACACTAATAGTGGGGGAAGGAACTGACTATATAAAAGGGAATGTGGGAATTTTTTGAAGTTATTGAAACTTCTATATTTGATTGCACTAATGGTTACAGGACTATATGCATTTGTCACAAATCACAGAACTGAAAACAGGGTAAATTTTACTTTGTGCAAATTATACCTTCAAATTTTTAAAAAGTGTATATATATACCCATCATATTGAAATTAGATAAAATAGAATCACTGAATAACACTAGTAATATTTTAAGCTACTCCACTAGAAGTAGAATAAAGTTTCATTTTTAAAATGCCAAAATTCAAAATAACATATTATATGGCTGTACCAAACTCTATTAGTATGCTTTCTGCCTGATGACAAGGGTTTTCTACAGTGAAGTATGGTTTCTAACAATGGATTTCTTCCCAATTTAAAAGCAAAAAAAAATTTTAAGTGCAAGTAAATGGGTTTATCTCTCTCTTAGCTTAGGCTCCTTTAGAAAGAAAGAATGAAACACAAGTTGAAAATTACAAATTCAATTAACATTATTTTAACACTATGTCTTTAACTGGTAAAATACCTTTTAAACTTCGCAAAGAGCAAGGCTAAAACCGTTTTTACAATGCAGTCACCATGGCTAGCAGGAACCAAATTTCTCTATGGGGTGATGAAAATGTTCTAAAACTGACTGTGGTGATAGTCCCAAAACTCTGTGAATATACTAAACACTGTTGAATTGTATTCTTAAATGGTTGAATTGTATGAGATATGAATTATATCAATAAAGCTGTTACCAAAAAAAAAAAGTAGCTCTGAATTTGATAAGGTATGCAAACTAAAGAATGATTATTTAGGTACAGAGGAAGGGAAAGAGAAAGATGAATGACATTTTTTCACTTTCATAATGGCTATTATGAGTGAAATAAGTAATAATTTCAGTCATTGGTAAAAGAGAAATTTATTCATTAATTTTTACAATCTGAAGGATAATAAATTAACTCTCTTTAGTGGGGGTGGGGGGGGAAGCAGCTACCAAACAAACAAAACAAACCACTTCCAATAGCCCATTCTTGATTCTAACTTTGCCAAGGCCACTTCACAGAGGCATTTCCGTAGCTTATTTCACATACCAACTTATCTGTCCTACATTGGTTAGAAAGTCATACTATAACAGTAGCAAGAGCATATATTTGTCCTGACGTCCAGTGACGCCACATTGTAGGTAGTGTAGGTGACCCTATATTAAGGCCTAATAGCCAGCAAATGTCATTCAAGTATAGTTTTAAGTGGCAACAGCGAACAATTACTGTGCCATTTCCATTAGTCACAGAGAGTTACTGGTTAGTTAACTGCTATGGACTTAACCACAACACTGAGTAGAAGACAAAGGTTGTACTCAACCCCTTTAAGGAAAAAAAGTATTATGGAAAAAGTAAGTATTCACAGATTTTAAAAGAAACAAGACGTTTTTTAATTTGTGAAAAGAAAAACATCGGAAGGAAATACATTAAACATATTTACAGTGGCTACCTCTAAGTGGTAGCACTGGGAATAATTCATAAAATTTTTCTACAGTTTCTGAACACTGTATGGCAAACAAGTATTAATTTTATAATTTCTTTAATGCTTTACTTTAAAAGTTTCAGTTTTCCAGCATGATGCTGGGATGAAACATTCTGGTTGATATTCTACTAGTTAATGGAGAGCTAAAATTTTAAAGTATATGGATCATCAATTTTCAAAGAACCAACAAACCACACTGAAAATGATTTAACTTTCTTCTATGTATAGAAGACATTTCATAGACTCTTACAGGATTCAGAGTCATCATAATGTACATAAACCACAACAATACAGGGAAACTATTAAACCCAGAAGCAAGATTCTTGGCAGCCTCAATCTTCCCACAGAGGTACAGACCAGAAATGTATTTTTTCTAAATCTCTGTTGAAAGAAGCAGAATCTAAGCATCCAGCAATGAGACCTGGGAATACGCTCACAGACAGGTGCAGGAAATCAGTGTTTTCATCTCTGTGTTCCTAATATTTATTGATATTGTGGGATATCAGCTGTTTGAAGCAGCAGCTGTTTTTGAGAAGTAAATGGCTTGGGAGAGGCTCTGATTTCTTTTTTTGGGGGGGACTCTGATTTAATAAATAATTCTGTGAACAAGCTAACATCAGGAATGTTTTAAAGAAGTTCCACCAAATTTAAATGAATTTTTTTTCCCTCGAAGAGTTTTGAATTTTATTTTGTTTTTTTATATAGCAGGTTCTTATTATTCATTTTATACATATTAGTGTATATATATCAATCAAATTTAAATGAATTTTTAATGGCTTTTTAAAAAAAGCCTCAACCAAAGAAAACCCACAGAAAGGGAGAAAATATTGAAAATTATCTATCTGAGGGACTTGTATCTAGAATATATAAATAACTCTACAATTCAATAATAAAAAGACATCCAATTAGAAAGTTGGCAAAATAATCTGAATAGTCAATTCTCCAAAGATACACAAATGACTAAGAAGCACACGAGATGTTCAACACATTTTTCACTAGTCAGGGAAATGCAAATCAATAACTACACCCTACCCCATTAAAACATGCATATTGGGACTTCCCTGGTGGCGCAGTGGTTAAGAATCCACCTACCAATGCAGGGGACGCGGGTTTGATCCCTGGTCCAGGAAGGTCCCACATGCTGAGGAGCAACTAAGCCCATATGCCACAACTACTGAAACCTGCGCATCTAGAGCCCATGCTCCGCAACAAGAGAAGCATGCGCACCACAGCGAAGAGTAGCCCCCGCTCACCTCAACTAGAGAAAGCCTGCGTGCAGCAACGAAGACCCAACACAACCAAAAATAAATAATAAAATTAAATTAAAAAAAGAAACATGCATATTATCAGCAACAAAACAAAATTTGTTGAAAAGACTAATAAATGAAAAATTAAAACACAGTACCCCTTATTACTAAAAAACAGGTGAAAATTCTTTAAAATTATGCCTCAATAGAGCTGATAAAATGTAGATTATCTAGGGGTTTTCTTTAAATATTAAAATAGTTCACTGAATGCAACTCCTATTATATTTTCCACAAACCATAAGAATATGAGAAATCCATCCATATTTGGTCACTTAAAGATTTTTCTAATGTCTGCTATGCAGTAACACTTCACTATCTCTGAAGTATCAAAAGCATTTTAGGGCTTCCCTGGTGGCGCAGCGGTTGAGAATCCGCCTGCCGATGCAGGGTACACGGGTTCGTGCCCCGGTCCGGGAAGATCCCACATGCCGCGCAGCGGCTGGGCCCGTGAGCCATGGCCACTGAGCCTGCGCGTCTGGAGGCTGTGCTCCGTAACAGGAGAGGCCACAACAGTGGGGGACCCGCGTTCCAAAAAAAAAAAAGCATTTTAATAGCTACTTAGGGTCAACTTTTTTTTCTTGGAACATCTGAGCAAACTTAAGTGTGGTGTGTGTGTGTGTGTGTGATGTGTGTGTATGAGCTTCCACATAAACTTCCTATATTTTATTTCATTGTAAATACTTATTTTATAATACTTCCCTATAATCTAAATGTTCAATCATGAAAATGATTAAATTATGGAAAATTCAGAAAATAGGTTGTGATGGCACAAAGAGTGTTCATTAAAAGCATGTAAGTGATGGGAAATAAGTTTTAAAATGTTTTTACAAGTTGCTTTTCCTAAGTAACAAATGTACACAAAACAAGACTGAAAAAAATGTATTTGCCCCAAATGTAAAATTACAAATGCTCACGTGAGAAAAAAAATCTTAAGCATCATAAATTTCCACTAAAATAAATATAAATGCTTCTATTAAATATAAATGCTTCTACTAACAATAACACACTTTTTTTTTTTTTTTTGCGGTATGCAGGCCTCTCACTGTTGTGGCCTCTCCCGTTGCGTACCACAGGCTCCGGACGTGCAGGCTCAGCAGCCATGGCTCACGGGCCCAACCGCTCCACGGCATGTGGGATCTTCCCGGACCGGGGCACGAACCCATGTCCCCTGCATCGGCAGGCGGACTCTCAACCACTGTGCCACCAGGGAAGCCCCGTACACACATTTTTCATTCATAAACTTTACACTAATAAAGTGTAGAACTCCCTGAAGCAACCAAGAATTAAAAGCAATGTTTTATTTTGCTGGTTCAGTGCCACTTTAGCTCATATGCTACAGGAAGAAAACCGGACAACTAAAAATTTTGAATCACTGATTAAAGACATCTAAGAACAAAGAGAGATGGGGAAATAGGTTACAAGAATAGAACTGCAGGGAGAGAAGGAGTTAGAATGCAAGAGGCAGAAGAGATAGAGTAAGGAATGAAAAAAGGGAAAGGTGAGGAGGGTAGCGGAAAGGAAGTAAGGGTAGGAGACCAGGAGAATGAAAACATGTAAGCAAGGCCCACGCAGCTTCGTAAGGGGAAGAGAAAGCCCAAGGGCAATTTAATATTAATGTTCTAATTTTCTTTCTTCCCTTTCTCGTATCATCATTAAATTACACACTACAAACATCTTCCCAATACAAAACAGCAATTTAACAACTCAGTAAGCTATCCCAATCACACACAATGTGAACTGTAATCAGGAATTTCCCAAGATGCAAATTAATCCTGGAAATTCTCCAATTTACAGAGAAAGATGGCTTTGGAAATCATCAAATTTCAAGTCTGAAAACCAAGTTAACACCCATACAACATATATATGACAAAAATCACACATGTAGGGAATTCCCTGGCATAGTCCAGTGGTTGGGACTCAGTGGTTGGGACCCCAAGCTTTCAATGCCAAGGGCGCGGGTTCAATCCCTGGTCAGGGAGCCAAGACCCCACAAGCCCTGTGGCATGGCCAAAGAAAAAGAAAACAAAATCACACACGTAGATGCCATTAAAATGTCAAAGCCATGTGGCACAGCCAAAAGAAAAAAGAAAAAAAAAAATCACACATGTAAATGCCATGAAAATGTCAATACTAGACTATACTATACTCATTGACAAAAAGCTTTCTTCTCTCTCAGGTCTCAAGAGACATTTTGGAGCCTCAGTTTCTTCATGGGTAAGATAAGCGTAGTAGACTGAATAATCAGCCAACTCTAAACATACCATAAATCTATAATGGTATAATAAAATGAAGGAAAAATATTCATGTTTCCAAATTAAATATTCAGTATTCAGGTTAAGTGATATCATTTACACAGTAACATCTTAAAGGTGTCTTTAGGGACATCCCTGGTGGTACAGTGGTTAAGAATCTGCCTGCCAATGCAGGGGACACGGGTTCGATCCCTGGTCTCGGAAGATCCCTCATTCCAAGAGCAAATAAGCCCGCAAGCCACAACTACTGAGCCCATGTGCCACAACTACTGAAGCCTGCGCTCCTTGAGCCCATGCTTTGCGACAAGAGAAGTCACTGCAATGAGAAGCCCGCTCGCCGCAACTAGAGAAAGCCCACGCGCAGCAACGAAGACCCAATGCAGCCAAAAATAAATAAAATTTATGGGGCTTCCCTGGTTGCGCAGTGGTTGAGAGTCCGCCTGCCGATGCAGGGGACACGGGTTCATGCCCCGGTCTGGGAGGATCCCACATGCCACGGAGCGGCTGGGCCCGTGAGCCATGGCCGCTGAGCCTGCGCATCCGGAGCCTGTGCTCCTCAACGGGAGAGGCCACAACAGTGAGAGGCCCACGTACCGCAAAAAAAAAAAAATCAGAAAAACAGATCAACTAATAAATAAACCCAAGAGCTGGTTCTTTGGAAAATTATAACCATCCAGCTAACTTAATTTTAAAAGGGGGCGGGGGGGGTGGATATGTATACAAAATAATAGAGGAAATTAAAATAATCCCAAGTCATTGCTTTGTTCCCCTTCTGTCAAATACATTTGAGAACCTGGATAAAATGGATTATCTTCTAGAAAAATATTAACTATCAAAACTGACCATAGAAGAGGGAGAAATGTTAACCAGACCTATAACCAAAGAGGAAAGAGAAAAAAATTATCAGAGCTCTCGCCACCCAAAAGAAACCTTAGTCCAATGAGATTTTCATGGTTCTAAAACATAAGAAAAGAAGGAAGGTTTCTAATTTTTTTTAAGTAAGAATATGATGCCATAAAAGAAAAAAACTACAGAAAAATCTCATGTATAAATACAGATTTAAAAATCCTCAAAATAAAAAACACAAATTTAGTAGTACATTATAGGAATACATCATGTCCAAGTGGGATTTATTCCATGAATACAGGATAGTTCAACATTAGGAATCTGTTGATATAATTCACCATATATTAATAGATCTAAGAAGAAAAATCATATAGCCATGTCCTTAACATAAGGTTAAAACAATAACAAAAATCATCCCTCTCAATACCAAAGCCAGAGAATGCTGACTAATGGGGAAACTATACAAAGATTCCACTAAGCACAGGAACAAGACAAAGATGTCCATTATCACAATTGCTTTATTTAACATCAGATGAAAGAAGTAAAAAGTATAAAATGTCAGAAGATAGACTTTCCCAAGGAAGACCAAAAACTGAAAAACTATTACAAATATAATACAAAAAGGTGTTTAATTACAAATGAATATTCTGAAACAAATACCCTTCATATATACAATGACCAGATAAGAAGTATAAAGGAAGCATGATATACCACAGGAGATAAGAAGTAGGAATAAACTAAGATGTAATGGAAGAAAACTAAAGCTACCAAGACACAAAAGAAGACTTATACAATTGCAGAAAAATATATAATAATCTTGGCTAGGACACACAACATCATTAAGATCAATTCTTCCTAAGTTGCTATATTAATTTGGCATGATGCAAATGAAAACTGGAGTCTTCTGTTTTCATTTTTTTAACGAGACAAGCTGACTCTAAAGGTCATATGGAAATAACAATTAACAGTAGCCAAGAAAATTCCAAAGAAAATAATAAAGGGAGAATAGCCTATCAGATATTAAAATACTCATTACAAAATACAACACTTAAAGCTGTGCTGTACTGGCACATAAACAGATCAATGGAACAGAGTAGAAATCCCTAAAAATACCCCAAATGTAGACATTTAAAGTGCCATTTAAGGGACTTCCCTGGTGGTCCAGCAGTTAAGACTCCACGCTCCCAGTGCAGGGGACCCAGGTTCGATACCCGGTCAGGGAACTAGATCCTGCGTGCCGCAAGTAAGACCTGGAGCAACCAAATAAATAAATATTTTTTTAAATAAAGTGCCATTTAAAATCTGTGAAGTGATGAGACAGCTGAGTAGCCACCTAGAAAAAAGTAAAGTTGGATGCTCACCTCACACTTCCATACCAAAATAAATTCCAAACAAACAAAAGTACAGTAACAGTGCACAACTGCCCAAGTCCATAAAAACTATTTCACTCTATACAGAAAGCTAGTGGGCAAAAACAACTTTCTGAGACTTAAAATCCAACAAAATGCTTGCCTCATGAAAAACTTTGAAAACAAAAGGTTATTTTTAAAGTCAAATTCTGGTACTGTACAAGGTTTCTCACTAATTTCTCTTGCAAATGAGGTTTTTACCAAAGCTACTAACCATATAGTATACTAAAGGCTTTAAAACAAGCAAATAGTGACTGAATGCAAAGTTCATTTCACAGTTTAATAAAAACTGGTTATAGTTAAATATCACCTCACTAAAATTTAAAAAGCAACAAGTAGTACATAAAAAAGACAATATAATAGTGTCAAGGCAAGTTACTGACCCAATGTGATTTTATCAGAACTGCAGTTAAGAACTCTAGTTAATTCCAAAATGGGTCAAGAAAAATCCAAACAAGGATTTTCCTGGACTCTGGGCTCCTCTTAATCCTCCTCCTCCAAGCACAGTGTCTAATCTTTAGCAGAGGTGGCCTTTTCATATCTTCTTGCCCCCTCAAACTTTCTGAAAATATGATAATTTTATATCGCTAACTAATACGTAACTTGGGAATGAAACTAGACAAAACAATGCCCTTAAAAAAGTTAAACAATGATTTCCTGTAGTTACCAATAAATAGTATGAAATGGAAAGGCCTGTGAGGCTAACATAATGTAAGAACAGGAAAGTACTGACTAGCTAAAAGCTAGAATTGGGAGTCATGACATAAAGCATTAGCCAATTAAAAATTTCAAGTCAATATCTTAACCAATTCATTAAAATTCACTTAACACTCCCTTTAATGTAATTTAGAGTTCAGCAAGTAAGAGCACAACATCCCAAGAGGAAATAAAGCCATAAACCTATCCAACTTAATTTTTTAAACTATTAATAAACATTAACTGGGAAAAAATAATTTCAAGAAATTGCTGAACCAAAAATATCATCTCCTTCCCAACTCTTTCAAAAACCACATCACAACTTATGGCAGAATACAAGCGAGAAAAGAGCACTCTGGACAGTTAAAAACTTAGGCTCTAGTCTCACTTCTTTCATCAATTTGGTATGGCTTAGAGCCAGTCAAAACCTTTCAAAGAAAGAAGAAGAAGAAGAAAAAAAAAGTCACGGCTTCTTCTGTAAAAAGAGAGGTCTGGAGTAAATTACCTCTGACAATCTTTGCAAAACCTTTAAGGGTCTAGACACATTCTTTTATAACTAAGTACTTCAATCGTTTTTCTAGTAATATATATAAGAAAGATATCACAAGACTTCATATTCTTAGTTATGAGGGCACATAAACACATGTAATTACTTGTTGAATCTATGACTCAGTAGGTATACACAGTCCACACCCATGTTTTTTGAAGGAGAAGAAAATGCTTACTATTTGACACTAATAAAACAATTTCACTCTACTAGAAGCCAATACAAAATAATTGATCAATTTAAAATACAAAAAAGCTAATTATCATACCAGAGGCTATTAATCTGACCTGAGAGAAGTAATCAAAAACATAATTTTTCTGTCTTTTCAAGAGTCTTCACACTCAGTGGATTGCATCATTCTGACTGTTTCAGTCATGTGAAATCTCAATGATTTTTCTCCCATAGAAACAAAGAAGTAACAGAGCCTTGCTCACCAAACTTGAGAACTCCTACCCCCAGGGGAACACTGTGCAATACCAGGGAACAAACAATATAAAAATGGCACAACTTCACAGAATATCAAGGATCTGAGGGGAGAAGGTAAGGGTTGCTAAGTAATTTCACAGGCAAATAAAATAATTTTATGTAAATATAAGCATCAGAATAGATGATTTTATTTAAAGTTCTAGCAAGTCTTTAAGCAACAAATTATTCCTATTTTACTTAAATTATTCCAACACATAAAATGGAAACAAACACAGCTTTGCACTTTGTAGTTTTATACAGGGTTTATTTATTGCCTAGCTTTCCCCACTAGGCTTTAAGCACTATGAGTACAAGAACCACTTTGGTTTTGTTCACCATTTCACCAAGCATAGTGTCTGTAAATAGTGCTCAGTAAGTACCTATTGAATTAATGCCAAATTTCCAAGTTACCATATGAGATTAGCATAATACTGATACCAAAATTTGACAAAGGAAGGAGAAAAAAAGGAAAATAAGAAACAAACCGCATATATTTGTATATATGTATACTTATATTTATATATAGACACTAAATTCTAATTGAAATAGTAGTAAATTGAATTAAACAGCAAACTCCTAGCTGTAAGACACTTTTCAGGAAAAAACTGTTTCCTTCAACACAGAATTTCAAAGAAAAAAAGAAGAAAAATAGAAAGGAGGGAATCTATAAGTTAAAAAAGAGCATAAGCAATAAATCTAAAGGAATCACAGGGACTTCTGTGGTGGTAGAGTGGTTAAGACTCTGCTCTCCCAATGCACGGGGCCCAGGTTCAATCCCTGGTCAAGGAACTAGATCCCACATGCATGCCACAACTAAGAGTTTGCATGCCAAAACTAAGGAGCCCATGTGCTGCAACTAAGGAGCCGGCGAGCCACAACTAAGACCTGGCTCAACCAAATAAATTAATTAAATTAAAATTTTAAAAAATATTATTTAAATAAATAAAGCAATCACAACATACAGATCTTATTTGGATCCCAATCCGAACACACTGAAGAAAAAAGTCAAAACAATTGGGAAAATATGAACACTAACTGGATATCTGATAATATTAAATAAGTTAAAATTTAAGGTAGGACAATGGTATTACAGTTTTTTTATAATTCCTATCTTTCAGGGATACACAAAAATATATTTACAGATGGAATGATATGACTGAGATTTGCTCCAAAATAACTGGGAAGAGGGCATGTATATGAAATAAGATTGTTATAATAACTATAAATGGAGTATAACCTCTAAAAATTGTAAATCACTATGTTGTACACCTGAAATTTATTAAAAAGAAAGAAAGAAAGAAAAAGAGGAAGGGAGGGAGAGGGGGAGGAAGAAAGGCAGATTGACAGCTGTTATGGCTAGATCTACATTTATAAGTTTGGAACTTTCTAAAATAAAGAAATAAAAAGATGCTACTGCTATAGTGTAAAATGAAAGAGGCTGCAGAATAATCACATTTTAATTTTCTAAAACTGTGAATTAAACCTAACTCATAATTGGTGACCATCATATCAATAATCTGAAGAATCAGTATCAGTAGATGCTAAAACAAGTGGGTTCAAGTTCCACAAGGGTAACGGGATATGTACATAGTCTCAGAGTATCTCCCCACAATATATTTTTTATTAAGTATGGTGGAGAAAACAGTACTTTATCTTGGCAGACACCACCTTAACCAAGTGATCAAAATTAACATTACCAGTAATGGAACAAACTGACACCTCCATATATGATACACTGAGAACACATCAATTCTGTGGTATTCCTGCCAAAAGTGAAACTATCATGAGGAAGTATCAAACAACCTGAATCTAATCACGAAGAAATATCAAACAAACCCATCTTGAGAGACATTCTATAAAATGGTCTGTACTCTACAAATATGTCAAAGTCATAAGACAAAGACTAAGAAACTGTTTCAGATGAAAGGCAATTAAAACTACAAAACCACTAAATGTAATGCATGATCCAGGATGTTCTTTTGCTGTAAGAATGCTGCTGGACAATGGGTGATTCAACAACAGTTAATTTCCTGATTTTGATCATTAGTATGTGGCTATGTAAGAGAATGTTCTTATTTTTAGGAAGCACGCACTGTAAAGCAGTAATAGGGTACTGTGTCTTCAACTTACTTTTCTTTTTTTTTTCTTTTTTTTTTGTTAACTTATTTATTTTTGGCTGTGTTACATCTTCGTTGCTGTGCACAGGCTTTCTCTAGTTGCAGCAAGCAGGGGCTACTCTTCATTGCAGTGCACAGGCTTCTCATTGTGGTGGCTTCTCTTGTTGTGGAGCACGGGCTCTAGGCACATGGGCTTCAGTAGTTGTGGCACGTGGGCTCAGCAGTTGTGACGTACAGGCTTGGTTGCTCTGCAGCATATGGGCTCTCCCCGGACCAGGGATTGAACTCATGTCCCCTGCATTGGCAGGCGGATTCTCAACCACTGCGCCACCAGGAAGTCCCCAACTTACTTTCAAGCAATTATGAAAAAAATAATATGTATATGTAAATACAAATAGAGGACAGATGGATGATAGGAAAGGAGAATGAGTGAAGAACATAACAAAAATATGAAACATGTAGGTAATCTCAATAGAAGGTATACAGGAACTCTGTACTATTATTGTAAGTTTTCGGTAAATGTGAAATTGTATGAAAATAAAAAGCTTTAAAAAACCTCAACAAGCACATATATTTGCATGGCTTTTTGTATGTACACAAAAATCAGAAAGGATTCATACCAAACTGTTAACAATGGTTAGTTCTGGAAGAAGGTAAAAGAAGGCTTTCATGTTCAACTTTCTATACTTCAGTAGTTTTAATACTGGAGCTAAAAATATACTAACTGAAACAAAAAGTTCACTAGATGGGTATGACAGCAGATCTGAGCAGACAAAACGAAGAATCAGCAAACTTGAATACAGAGCAATGTCTACAACGAAAGAAAAAAGAATCAAGAAAAGCAAACTGAGCCTAAAAGACCTGTGGAATGCCATTAAGCATATCAACATACACATTACAGGAGTCCCAGAAAAGAGAAAAGGGCAGAAAGACTATTTTAAAAAATAACGGCCAAGGGCTTCCCTGGTGGCGCAGTGGTTGAGAGTCTGCCTGCCGATACAGGGGACACGGGTTCATGCCCCGGTATGGCAAGATCCCACATGCCGCGGAGTGGCTAGGCCCGTGAGCCATGGCCGCTGAGCCTATGCGTCCAGAGCCTGTGCTCCACAATGGGAGAAGCCGCAACAGTGAGAGGCCCGTGTACCACAAAAAAAAATAATTAAATAAATAAATAATTAAATAAAAAATAATGGCCAAAATCTTCCCAGATTTGATGAAAGACATGAATCTACAAATCCAAGAAGCTCAATGAACTCCAAGTAGGATAAACTCAAAGAGATTCAAACCAAGACACATTATAAGCAAACGCTGTTGAAAAAAAAGAATGAATCATTAAAAGCAAGAGAAGCAACTCATCATTTACAAGGGAGCCTCAACAGATTAACAGTCAATTTCTAATCAGAAACTATGGAGGACAGAAGACAGGAGGATGACATATTTAAATTACCAAAAGAAAAAAAAACTGTCAACCAAGAATACTGTATCTGGCAAAAACTGTCCTTCAAAAATGACGGAGAGGGACTTTCCTGGTGGCACAGTGGTTAGGAATCAATCTGCCAACGGAGGGGACACAGGTTTGAGCCCTGGTCCAGGAAGATCCCACATGCTACGGAGCAACTAAGCCTGTATGCCACAACTACTGAGCCTGTGCTCTAGAGCCCATGAGCCACAATTTCTGAGCCCTCATGCCACAACTACTGAAGCCTGCACACCTAGAGGCCGTGCTCTGAACAAGAGAAGCCACCGCAATGAGAAGCCCGCACACCATGAAGAAGAGTAGCCCTCACTTGCGACAGCTAGAGAAAGCCCACCCACAGCAAGGAAGACCCAATGCAACCAAAAATAAATTAATTAAAAAAACAAAAAATGAGGGAGGGGGACTCCCCTGGTGGTCCAGTGGTTAAGAATCCACCTTCCAATGAAGGGGACAGGTTCGATCCCTGGTCAGGGAACTAGGATCCCACATGCCACAGGGCAACTAAGCCTGCCCACCACAACTACAGAGCCCACATGCCACAACTACAGAGCCCTACGCTCTGGAGACTGCACGCCACAACTACAGAGCCCACGTGCTCTGGAGCCTGCACCACAGCTACAGAGTCCATGTGCTCTGGAGCCCATGTGCCACAACCAGAGAGCCCACATGCCACAACTATTGAGCCTGTACACCAGAACTAGAGAGAAGCCCACGCATTGCAACGAAGAGCCCTCACACTGCAATGAAAGATCCCACATGCTGCAACTCGGACCCCGACACAGCCCAAAAAAAATAGATAATTTTTTTTTTTAATGAGGGAGAAACTGAAACATTCTCAGATAAATAAACCTGAGAGAGTTTGCTGCTTACAAGAAATGTTAAAAGTCCTTCAGGCTGAAATAGCAGAATACCACAGTAACTCAAAGCCTCAGGAAGAAATAAAGACCTCTGCTGAGAATAAATGGGCTAGGACTTCCCTGGTAGCACAGTGGTTAAGAATCTGCCTGCCAATGCAAGGGACACAGGTTTGAGCCCTGGTCTGGGAAGATCCCACATGCCGTGGAGCAACTAAGCCCGTGAGCCACAACTACTGAGCCCGCACTCTAGAGCCAGCAGGCCACAGCTACTGAGCCCACGTGCCACAACTACTGAAGCTTGTGCACCTAGAACCTGTGCTCCACAACAAGAGAAGCCACTGCAATGAGAGGCCTGTGCACCACAGCGAAGAGTAGCCCCCACTCCCCGCAACTAGAGAAAGCCTGCACACAGCAACAAAGACCCAACGCAGCCAAAAATAAATAAATAAATAAATTTATTTTAAAAAAAGAATAAATGGGCTAACAGCTAGTATTGTTTTTGGTTTCCAACTCCCCTTTTTATTTAGTACAGATTTTTTTTAATGCACAAAATTATTATAAATCTATGTTACTGGACTTCCCTGGTGGCACAGTGCTTAAGAATCCACCTATGCAGAGAACACGGGTTTGAGCCCTGGTCTGTGAAGATCCCACATGCCGCAGAGCAACTAAGCCCATGCGCCACAACTGCTAAGCCTGCGCTCTAGAGCCCACACACCACAACTACTGAAGCCTGCGTGCCCTAGAGCCCACGTGCCACAACTACTGAGCCCACGTGCTGCAACTACTGAAGCCCACGTGCCTAGAGCCCATGCTTTGCAACAAGAGAAGCCACTGCAATGAGAAGCCAGCACACCTCAATGAAGAGTAGCCACCACTCGCCGCAACTAGAGAAAGCCCACCCGCAGCAATGAAGACCCAACGCAACCAAAAAAAAAAGATCTATGCTATTGTCTTTCTATGCCTGGCTTATTTCACTTACCATAATGCCCTCCAGGTTCATCCATGTTGCACATAAGTTGCAATTTGTGACAACAACGTTTAAAGGGGGTAGTACAAAACCATACAGGATCAGAGTCTTTGTATGATATTGAAGTTAAGTCGGTTATCAGTTCAAACTAGACTGTTTGAAATTTAAGATGTTAATCCTTGAGAGAAATGAAAACATACATCCACATAGACAAAGTGGAAACAACCCAACTGTCCATCAACTGACAAAAAAAACATGATACATACATACAATGGAATATTATTTGGCAATAAAAAACAATGGCATGGGGCTTCCCTGGTGGTGCAGTAGTTAAGAATGTGCCTGCCAATGCAGGGGACACAGGTTCGAGCCTTGGTCCGGGAAGATCCCACATGCCGCAGAGCAACTAAACCTATGTGCCACAACTACTGAGCCTGCATGCCACAACTACTGAAACCCACACACCTAGACCCCATGCTCCTCAACAACAGAAGCCACTGCAAGCCCACGCACCACAATGAAGAGTGGCCCCCGCTCGCTGCAACTAGGGAAAGCCCGTGCGCAGCAACGAAGACCCAACGCAGCCAAAAATAAATAAATAAAATAAATAAACTTATGGGGAAAAAAATGGCATGGTTGAACACAGAAAGCATGCTAAATGAAAGAAGCAAGTCACAAAAGACTACATATTTCCATTTATGTGAAATGTCTAAAATAGGCAAATCCAGAAACAGAAAGTAAATAAGTGGTTGCTAGGGGCTGTGGGGAGAGTGGAATAGGGAGTGAATGCTAATGGACATGAGGTTTCTTTTTAGGGTACTGAAAATGCTCTGGAACATTTTCAACAGACTGTAGTGGCGGTTTCACCACACTGTGAATACTAAAAAAACACTCAACTGTACACTTTTTTTTTTGAACTGTATATTTTTAATGACTGAATTTTGTGATATATGAACTATACCTTAATAAAGCTATTTTTAAAAATCCAGCCCTAAATACAGACGAGTTTAGAAGGTGGAAAAAATATGCCACGGTGAAAGTGTTTCAGGCTCAGGATCAATAGTTTTAAGCAGTTCTCAAATTGGTCTAACAGGACTTTCAGGAGAGAACTGAGAGTACGGAAAAAGAGAAATAAAACCTCTAAGAGCTAAATAAATAAATAACACAGTCTTGAAACTAGAAGAGGTGAGTACCAAGCAAAATGCACTGGTAAAAACTGAAATCTAGACACATCACAAAAATTTAGATCATCACCAGATTTTTAAAAGTCTGAACAACAAACAGCTTCCAGATAGAAAGTGGATATATACAAAGGAAAGAGAATAAGACTAGCTTCAAGAACTCACTATCAACAACAGAGGCTATAAAATTATGGAGCAATTATCTTCAAAAATCTGATTAAGGATAGTTGTAAAATTAGAGCCCTAGTATCCAAATAAGGGAGCAAAATGAAAACATTTCAAGATCTAAAGACTGAAAATTCACTCTTCATTGATTCCTTCCTGAAAAAAGAATTCGGAGATATAGTTTACCAAAGCATAAAATTAATCTAAAGTAGGAGAAATGGAAAACATCAGAAAAAGCAGTGGGCAAATAAATCAGTAAAATATACGTAGTCCAAGGCAACTCCTAACATAAAAGTAAATAAGTGATCTGGAAGTAAAATCTGAGATGACCTGAAAATGGGAGAAATTTGGGAGAGAGGAGGAAGTAAAACAAACTTGTCTTATTGTAGAGATTACATATACAGGACATATGGATTTTATGTATAAAAATTATATACATTGGACTTCCCTGGTGTCCAGTGGCTGATACTCCACGCTCCCAATGCAGGGGACCCATGTTCGATCCCTGATCAGGGAACTGGATCCCACATGCCACAACTCAAGAGTTCGCATGACACAACTAAAGATACCATACACCACAATGAAGATTCTGCATGCAGCAACTAAGACCCAGAACAGCCAAATAAATAAATAAATTTTAAAATTACATATAAAAATTTTAACAGCAACCAACATAAAAAAAGGAATAGGATGAGCAACTTTCAAATAACTAAAGCAAAGAAGTCAAATATAGAAAATTAATCAAAAGGAAGAAAAAGATTTTAAAAAGCAAGAAAGAAGGAGGGTAAACAGAAAACGTAGAATAAGAATAAAACTAAATAGATTTATAAACATAATCAATATGAGAGAATTTACTCCCCCTGTTCAAAGACCAATATTCGGCCTGGGTTCAAAAAAAGAAAAAGCATAAAAGACAAGCCTTTTAGAAAATGGGAAATTAGGATAGGAAATGTTATAGAAAAGATATCTGTGTGGTTAGAGTCTCGGAAACAAAATCAACAAAGGCTCCTCATCCTTTGAAAATTATCCACTAAAAGATCTGCTTCATATTACTGAATGTAGCAATTAACATAATAAGGTTATTGGCAATTGTCTTAAGAGCTCTACTTCTAAAGCTAAAGGTACATACAATACACATACAAAAGAATTCTTCTTCTATATTTTATAACTTCATATTTTATTATGAAATGATTTCTAATAAAGGAAAACAAAAAGCACATGGCAGACCTTTCAACAAATCTTAGTTGTTGTACAAGTATCTATCAAAACGGGTTGTAATATATCTCTAATAACAAAACTCAACAAACACATTCTTCTTATAAGTAAAAGCAAAGATTAATAATATAAGAAATGTTAATATGAAGTAAATCAAAAGGGTTATTATAAGGACAAAATAAGATAACACAAGCAACAGTTACCACTGTCTACTGGGACCTCCTCACCTTCCTAAACCAAATCTTATTTTAGTAAGAGTAGTTCCCCACTTCAATGGCTTGTATGTACTCTAAAGAATAAAGAAAGCTGGTACCAAGAGACCGTCACCCATAATAAGAAACCCATTCATTTTTTACATTGACTTATAAGTGAGTCCCTGAAGATCAAATAGGAAACCCTCTATAAAGGTTAAAGATTAAAAATAAAAATTAAAAAAAGGTTGGGACTTCCTGGGTAGCAAGTGGTTAAGAATCCACCTGCCAATGCAGGGGACACGGGTTCGATCCCTGGTCCGGGAAGATCCCACATGCCACAGAGCAACTAGGCCTGTGCACCACAACTACTGAGCCTGCACTCTAGAGCCCACGAGCCACAACTACTGAGCCCGCGTGCTGCAACTACTGATGCCTGCACACCTAGAGCCCCTGCTCTGCAACAAGAGAAGCCACCGCAATGAGAAGCCTGCGAACTGCAATGAAGAGTAGCCCCTGCTCGCTGCAACTAGAGAAAGCCCACATGCAGCAAGGAAGACCCAACGCAGCCAAAAAATAATAAAAAAAAAAAAAAAAAAGAAAGAAAACACAGGAATATGCAAATAGAATTCTACAGTGAAGAGAGATGTTATCTGGCTTTTATTCTTTTCCCCCAATTGAAAAACTAGCTAAATAATTTTTTTTAATTGTGTGTGTGTGTGTGTGTGCACATTTTGGGTGAAAGGGAGAATTCTTTTTTTTTTTTCTTTTTTTAAATTTATTTATTTTTGGCTGCGTTGGGTCTTCATTGCTGTGCATGGGCTTTCTCTAGTTGCGGCGAGTGCGGGCTACTCTTCCTTGTGGTGCTCAGGCTTCTCACTGCGGTGCACAGGTTTCTCACTGTGGTGGCTTGTCTTTGTTGTGGAGCATGGACTGTAGGCGCGCGGGCCTCAGTAGTTGTAGCACGCAGGCTCAGTAGTTGTGGCTTATGGGCTCTAAAGCGCAGGCTCAGTAGCTGTGGCACATGGGCTTAGCTGCTCCACAGCATGTGGGATCTTCCTGGACCAGGGCTCAAACTTGTGTCCCCTGCGTTGCAGGCAGATTCTTAACCACTGCACCAGCAGAGAATTCCCTAAATAATTACTTTTTTGTTCCCCCCTTGCTGGTTCCCAATCAAATTTTGTTCACTTGAAAAACTATCCCTGCCTGGTCACAGCAAAAGGCAATTTCTCAGGCTTCATGCCTCATTCACTCAACATCTGTTTAAGGTGTACCTACAATTATTGCTTGGCACTTCTCTAAGTGGCAACTATAACAGGACAAAATCCCTCATTAAAATTAATTCTAATGGAAAAAGACAAACATTAAGCATAAAAAAATAAATAAAAGTTACTGAGAATTCCTGGATAAAATGCAGTATATCAGCTTTAGAAAAATAAGAATGTTAGCTAACAGTGGAAAAGTATTATGCTTCTAACAAAGTATATGTTAAAAACTTTATAATTTTCAAAACTATATGTTAAAGTCTTAGGTACTTTTGAAAAGACCATCGCATACATCTTATATGAACCTCACATGCTAGGAGATATAAGCAGGTACCCCCATTCTACAAACTAAAAAGTTCAAGTCTGAAAGAGATGGTTAGTTTTAAATGGGAAGCCAGAACTAGAACTTTAGATCTTTCAACTCACTGTCCAGAGTTCTTTCCATTACAATATAATCTCTCCTGGCAAAAGACGTTAATTAAAAAGCTTATAATATATTAAGAAAACATCTCATAAAAAGGTCCCAAATCAACCTCATGTTATAGTAAATTCAAAATTTTACTATTGAGGGACTTCCCTGGTGGCTCAGTGGTTACGAATCTGTCTGCCAATGCAGGGGACACAGATTCGAGCCCCGGTCCGGGAAGATCCCACATGCTGCGGAGCGGCTGGGCCCATGGGCCGTGGCCGCTGGGCCTGCGCGTCCAGAGCCTGTGCTTTGCGGCGGGAGAGGCCACAGCGGTGAGAGGCCCGTGTACCGCAAAAAAAAAAAAAAGAGGCTGGGGATAGGCCAGCCAGCAGTGACAAACAGCAAAAGATTGGGAGTTAAAGGTAGCTGAAGGCTGAGTTTAGCATCAAAATCTCTAACTTTGTTGTTCTCTTCTATTTACCCATCAAATCTGATGGTAACTAAAAATTTTCCATTATACTCTTCTATAAGCTATGAGAGACATTCTAAAGTATGGTATTTATGCAAGGATTCTCAAAACTTTAGGGACATATCTTTCACAAATACCAAGGGTGTACTGTATATCACTATACAGTATTCACAGTATAATTAAAGTCTGGTGGATGTTTTATATTTCAACATGATCTTTGCCAGGAACAGAACATTCAACTGCTTAGAAGAACAGTTCCCAAAGTTCAAGTACTCCATAGTCTTCTCATGAAAAAAAGAAAAAAGTTTTCAGAGGCTTTAATACATGACAGAGTAAATCAAATCGCTCAAGATTTTTATAAAAATAACCTAAGAGATAAGGGTTTAATGGTGGATAGGAGCCACACAGTCCAAAGAACTGGGCAGGGAGTTTAAAAAACAAAACAGAAAAACTATATCCTCCCTCACATATGTTCTAGTCAGTTTGCAATGTTCATCATAATTTTTTTTTTTTTTTGGCCACACCACGTGGTTTGCAGGATCTTAGTTCCCTGACCAGGGATTGAACCTGCTCCCTTGGCAGTGAAAGATCGGAGTCCTAACCACTGGACCACTAGGGAATTCCCCATCATAACTTTAAACAGATGTAGTTTCTCCAATACTAAGAAGAGTATTTCATTCTTTTAAATATCTAATTTAATTTAAATAACATATGAGCAAAAAAACCCAAAAAACACCCCCCCACACACAGGAACAAGTTGTTGTTGTTTTGTTTTGTTTTGTTTTGGGGTTTTTTTTAATTAATTAATTTATTTTATTTATTTTTGGCTGCTTTGGGTCGTCATTGCTGCGTGCGGGCTTTCTCTAGTTGTGGCAAGAGGGGGCTACTCTTTGTTGTGGTGCACGGGCTTCTCATCACAGTGGCTTCGCTTGTTGCAGAGCATGGGCTCTAGGCACGCAGGCTTCAGTAGTTGTGGCTCGCGGGCTCTAGAGCACAGGCTCAGTAGTTGTGGCTCACAGGCTTAGTTGTTCTGCAGCCTGTGGGATCTTCCCAGACCAGGGCTTGAACCTGTGGCCTCTGCATTGGCAGGCGAATTCTTAACCACTGCACCACCACGGAAGTCCAAAGTTGTTGTTTAACCATGAAAATTTACATATTTCTCCTTTTTACTTAATGTAATTACATTCCACCTAATTTTATCCTAATTATATAATATTGTATTACTTGAATATAAAAACAAAAAAACTCTTCCAAAATGTTTCCACGTCAGCTCTCTCACAAACCACAATTATTCTTTTTTTTTTTTGGCGGTACGCGGCCCTCTCACTGTTGCGGCCTCTCCCGTTGCGGAGCACAGGCTCCGGACGCACAGGCCCAGCAGCCATGGCTCAGGAGCCCAGCCGCTCCGCGGCATGCGGGATCCTCCCGGACCGGGGCACAAACCCGTGTCCACTGCATCAGCAGGCAGACTCCCAACCACTGCACCACCAGGGAAGCCCCACAATTATTCTTGATAAAGCCCACACTAGACAGGACTAGATATCAAAAAATCTTTCTGAACATATTTTAGTAGAAATCCTAACTGCTCAGAATGAGTGACTCATGAATTGTGCGCACAAGAAAACTCTCTCACCGTCATACCACATTATTATCATTTTGTAAAATGCATACATCATTCACAAATCTGTTAGTTTCCCAGTTTGGGGAAATATATGTAACCTGTGTATAAGGCACAACTCAAGCTGCTTTTAAAACCCTCTGGCCCAGGACTTCCCTGGCAGCGCAGTGGTTAAGAATCCGCCTGCCAATTCAGGGGACACAGGTTCGATCCCTGGTCTGGGAAGATCCCACGTGCTGCAGAATAACTAGGCCTGTGCACCACAACTACTGAGTCCACGAGCCTAAGGCCCGTGCTCTGCAACAAGAGAAGCAACCACAATGAGAAGCCCACGCACCCACAACAAAGAGTAGTCCCCACTCACCGCAACTATGCACAGCAACGAAGACCCAATGCAGCCAAAACTAAATAAATAAATAAATAAACTTATTTTTTTTAAAAAGTCTGGCCCTGTAACTCCAAAGACAATACAAACACAACCCTTGAGAAGTTGGCCTTTCTAATCAAGCAAATATTGGTACTAAATGTCACATTAGATGCCACGTACAGACACGTATACTCTTGTATTTATTAAAACAGCATGCCTAGTAGAAGAGGATTTCCTAAATATGATATAAAAAGCATAAAAGACTGAAAAGTTCAGTTCATTAAAATTATGAACTTTTCTCATCAAAAGACTATGAAGAGATAAGACAAGTCACAAATTGGGAGAGGATATTTGCAAACCATCAACTAACAAATAATTAGTATACAAAATAAATAAAGAACTCTTAAAAATCAATAAGAAAAAGAGAAAACTCAAAAATAGGCAGAGAACTTGAATATACACATCACAGAAGCACAAATGGCCAATGAACATACAAAAAGGATGCTCAACTTTGGGAAATGGTAATACAAACACAGTAGATCCTATTTCAAACCCAAGAGATAAGAAAAAAATTTTAAACTCTGACAATATTAAGTGTTGGGGAGGAAATGAAACAACCAAAACACACACACTGCTGGCTCTTGACTCAGTAAACCACAAGATTCACAATTACCATGAGCCAATTCAGTGACTCAAACACTGGAAGTGTTTGGTAAGCATTAAGCAACTGACAATGACCAACCCAAAATTCTGAGAACACATGAGGATTACTGCCAAATACAAATTTTGGCCCTTGCTGAAGCAGGTCCAACCTGACTCAGCAATACAAGTATAAAAACTTTTAGCCCCTTATCCAGCTTATCCAGTTTATTTTGTAAAGTACAAAATATTCAGGTATTTACTTCCTCCTAGAATACTGATGATATATTAAGTGACTAAAATTGTAATGAACTATTTATCATTCCAGTTACACTACTATTTCAGTGAGAACAAGTAGTTTAAAATGGTATTACTTTAAAACTCATGCTTATACTTTAAATTTACTTGATAGGAATTAAATGGCCCTGTGACCATCTAAGTGGGGCAAAATGATGTAACAGATGCAGTAAAGGCATTGAAATTGGACAAATTTAGTAACCTTGGTTACGTTACTCAACTTTACTAATCCTCAGTTTCCTCAACACCTAAAAAGCATGCCTCTCACGACCTGCTTACCTAAACGAATTGTAAGGATTAAGTGAGATTATGTAAAGTGTTTAACAATGCCTAGCTCATTAATATAGACCCAATTTTAGCACATATCCCTTTGTAAATCTAGCTGCCCTCACCTAAAATTTTTTAAATCTGAAATTATAATTCTCAATTCATAGGAAAATATTATTCTTACATTCAAATTATTTTCCAATATTACAAGAAATTGTGTCCTACAGGTTAGAAGAGCAACACCCTGCTTACATCTTTCTCTGACTGAAAGGCTCTTTCCTATAACGAATTAGATTCTGGAAAAGAGGATAGATTTTCACTCATCTTCGTGATACAGATGCAAGGATTCCCATGCTATGTGGGAAACTAAATCCAGTTATTTCTAAGCTTCAACTCAAGGTTTTCTTGACTCCAAGAAGAAGCTTATTTAATACCTAATTTAAGGTACTGTATGCTACCTTTTGCATTTCTTGAGAAAGACTGTCTGAAGAAAATTACCTGGTTAATGATAAACTGATGGTCTGGTTTTGGTTTTGGTTGCTCTGTGGGGAAAATGTTTACACTTAAAATAATCTACATATAAAAAAACCTCAAAACATTCAACAATATAATTAAATAACAGGAAAAATGTATAATACTGACAACTACACTCTGAGGTAATGAAGATACATTTATAATGCTGAAAAACTTCAGAGAATTTTAGTCACTGAATTAAACTTCAGGAATCCTCATTTTAAATACCTTACCACAGTCAAGATATCAAAGAAAAGTCACCCAAGATAAAGTGATGTTTGCCAGCCTGAGAAATGGGAACTAAAAACTACTGATGAGAATTGTCCACAGACCTAATATTATCATATTAGGATACTGTTACTGTCTTCTTCAAAATTAAAAAGAAAAATAAAATCTTTCAGATATACATAAAGTATGTCATGATGAAATAATGAGTCAAATACTAAACAAAAGAAAAATTCAGTAAGTTCTTATATTTACATAATTTTATAAGACTTCCTTAGTCTTCATTTCCAAAAAACACTTTTTCTTCCAATGAGGCTGTGCAATGATATTCTCACTAGAGAAATATTAATTTTCCCATTTCCATAATTATGACTTATTAATGCAACACACATTTGGCAGTCAATAAACGTTGAATAAATAAGTAACAAAGAATAGGATGGATTAGAAACAAAAATTTAATTTATAAAATCCCACTTTAAAAAGTAGGTTAATGCAGACAATGTAATTCTTTTAGACTTCAGACATTTTACATTCTTTGCTACAAAATAATACAGAAACTTTCAGTTTAACTAGTTTGGGACATTAACTAGAAAGAGCTGTGCATCACTAAAGACTAAGTGCCCCGTTTTTCACATCATCAAATCTGACAAAATTCTGAAGAGAAACATCCATCATATCTATCCAAATTCTCAAATTCTAATAATTAGAACTGAGGAAAGAAAGAAGCCCTAGTAAGGTGAGTTAGAACAGAAGCTATTTAATAGATAACTAAATTACCAAATCTGGTTTTGCAACACTCCGTGGTGTCTAAAAACTCTCAAATTTTTATTTCAGTTTAATATAAAATGTATTTTTTTGCCTAGCCACACTTTTAAGAAACTGTCTGGAAACAAAAACGTGGCGACAACACAAAGGTCAGAGATCGCTGATAGAGATCAAATAAATGAACTGTAAATTAATGATCCACAAGGAAGATTAGGGGCTGTTTATGAAGCCCAGGGGGACTGTACAGATAAGTCTCCACCCGAGAAACAAACAAAAGAAGCAAGATTAACATACCTGGAGAAGACCAGGCAAGGCCAAATATATCCCCAAAGATCACTCGCCCCGGATCTGGTCTCCTCCCTTTCCCCCTAACCTATTCGCCTCAGGGAAAACTAAATCTGTATCTCACGTCCCCAGCTCACCCTCAAGTCGTCCCCATCACTAACCTTTACTAAAACCTGGGTCCCTCTCCCCAACATCCTCTAATTCCCACCGAGCTTTCGCTCCAGCCACACAGATTTGTCTACTGCGCCTATTTTCCAGTAGAGTATTAGTCCCCTTAATCCGAACTCACTTATTTTCCCGCGTCCCATCTGCCCTCCGCCCCTTCAACTCTGGTCTCCTCACGCCGACCCTTCTCCCAGAATCCTCCCCAAGTCACCCGTCTCTGGCCCCTTCGCCTTCACACCCCCTGAGCTGCCGCTCCTCTTATTCCACTCAGCCTCCAGCTTCCTCCCTATCCCTCCCCCATCCGTCTCCCGGTACCTGCTCCA
>NW_020174042.1:2490149-2535439 GCF_003031525.2 Neophocaena asiaeorientalis asiaeorientalis | reverse complement strand
CAACTCCGCCCCTCTCCCCCTCCCCCAGCGGGAGGCCCCCTCACCTGAACGCTGGCGCCGCTGTCCCAGAAGCCGAAAGGTGCTGCCGCCGACCGGCCTCCCAGGCTCGGTCCCCGCTGAGCTCCTGAAGGCCCCTAGGGAGAGCGAAGACCACCACCTCCAACTCTGCTCTCCCGAGGCCAGGCCGTCACCGTAGCCACCGCCACTGCCACAGCCGCCATGTTGAAGCCCCACTTCCCTCCTCCTTCCCCTCACCGCTCCTCCCCTTTGGGCGTGTGACGTCATAGCGCCGCGCTCCATCCCTCGAGCCAATGGGAGGAGTCAACGGTGACGTGACTAATCTCCACAAGGGCTGAACATGGCTAGGTTTCAGAGCGTCGCTGTTGGAACCAGTGAACCCGGCACACCCAAGGGGAGGGAGGAAAGGTGAGGGTCACTGAGAGGGTAATGCGTAAGGGTTGGAGAAGGGGCCCAGGTGGGAGTCCGAGAGACTTGAATCTCGAAGGGAAGCACAAAGGCTTACCAAGGAGACCCACTTGGAAATCAGGATGTCTGGCTTCTGGTCCTGGGTCATTGACTTGGTACAAAGTCCTACCCTTTCTGGGCCTCACTTTCCCCATTTACAAATTGTAAGGGAGCACGACCCTATGAGGCCTTACCAGAACAGACCCCCACCCATATCCTCTGCCTGCCTTTTGTCTGTAAAAAAAAATTTAGTCGAAGAATAAATTTAATCAGAGAACTGAAAAAAATGCAGAAAGAAAGAAAAACAGTCAAGCAAGACACAATAATAATACTTTAGCCATTAAACAAAGTCAAGGACCTTTAGTTCTTCCTGAAGGACTATAGATAATATTCTGAACTATGTCCTTTGAGCTGTTTTGCAGATACTGAACCCCTGCCCCCACCAGGTGGAAGAAGTTAACTGTAGGCTGCCCACAAGCATGTAGACCCCAGACCAGTTGAAACCAGAAGGTTGATGATGCACTCCTGATTACCTCATCACCAACCAATCAGAAGAATGTCCACGAGCTGACCACTCCCTGCTCCTTGAACACAGTAAGACTCCTCACTACCTCCTCCAGGGCGGGACACACAGTCTTGAGGGCATTAGCCCACTGTGACCCCCTTTGCCTGGCAAAGCAATAAAGCTGTTCTTTTCTACTTCACACAAAACTGTCTCCATGTTTCTATTAGGCACCAGTGAACAGAGGCCGAATTTCAGCAACACAATGAATGGGTTGAAAGGTGACCTCTAAATCTCCCTCCAGTTCTGACATTCAACGGGTTTAAACCAGGTAATCCAATCCCAAACCTTTACTGCCTTCTGTACTTATTGGATGTCTCCTAGAATCAAGTGCATTGAGGTTCATAACTGAATGAGATGTGTCATTGTTCCCAAAAGTTCCTAACTGGTGGGAAAAATAGAAGCATAAACAGTAACTCTAGAAAAAGTCAGGGTGATGATGACATCAGTTGCTCTGGAAAAATTGACCTTTGGCTAAAGGATTAGGAGAGATTTACATCTCTATACTTTCTTGGTACTGTAGTAAAGAATGTGTACACTCTGGTGTCTAATTCTCTAGCCCTGTTTTCTCTCCAGAACTCCAGAGAAGATTAATTGTATTTTGAAGAGTGCAGCAGTTTTAATCCACAATGAGAGAAAGTGGGCATTCCAGAAGGGGGCAGTTAAAATGAACAGAGAGGGACTTCCCTGGTTATCCAGTGGGTAACACTCTGTGCTCCCTGTGCAGGTGCCCAGGGTTCAATCCCTGGTCGGGGAACTAGATCCCACATGCATGCTGCAACTAAGAGTTTGCATGCCGCAACTATGAGCCCGCATGCCGCAACTAAAAAAAAATTCCGGGCTTCCCTGGTGGTGCAGTGGTTTAGAGTCCGCCTGCCGATGCAGGGACGCGGGTTCGTGCCCCAGTCCGGGAGAATCTCACATGCCGCGGAGGAGCTGGGCCCATGAGCCATGGCCACTGAGCCTGCGCATCCGGAGCCTGTGCTCCGCAAAACGGGAGAACAACAGTGAGAGGCCCGCGTACCGCAAAACAAACAAACAAACAAAAATCCCACATGCCACAAGGAAGATCCCACGTGCTGCAACGAAGACCCAGCGCAGCCAAAATAAATAAATAAATAAAAATACATATTAAGGGACTTCCCTGGTGGCGCAGTGGTTAAGAATCTGCCTGCCAATGCAGGGGACACGGATTTGAGCCCTGGTCCAGGAAGATCCCACATGCCCCGGAGCAACTAAGCCTGTGCGCCGCAACTACTGAACCTGCTCTCTAGAGCCCATGAGCCACAACTACTGAAGCCCATGCACCACAACTACTAGAGGCCACGCGCCTAGAGCCCATGCTCCTCAACAAGAGAAGCCACCACAATGAGAAGCCCACGCACCACAACAAAGAGTAGCCCCCGCTCCTGCAACTAGAGAAAGCCTACGCGCAGCAATGAAGACCAAATGTAGCCATAAGTAAGTAAGTAAATAAATAAATAAAACATTTTAAAAAATACATGTTAAAAAAATAAACTGAACAGAGAATAGCAAATCATCACTTTTGGACTGCTTTCCTACTTAATTCAACAGATAATGGGCAGCCACAGAAGGTTTGTGGAGAGAGCAGTATCTAAGCAAATCTCTTCATCAGGAGAATTAAAATGGTAGCAGTGAATAAAATGGATTGGAGACTACCTTGTAGACTTCTACACTGAGTAAAAGACTTACACCTGAACTAAAGCATAGACAGTGGGAATGGAGACTAGGAGATAAGCTGGAGCAAGACTTAGGAAATGGACTCAACAAGATTTAGAGACCTGCTATATGGAGGGAGAAATCACAAAGAAGAAAGAGCCAAGTTTTGGAGGTGTCTTATTCACAGAAATAAGGCCTAAGGTTTACTGAAGCACTAGGGGAGATAATAATGAGTCTAGCTGGCCAAACTGAGATTAAGATGATGACAGATTTTCTGCAGAGATGCTCAGGAGGAAATGTGAGCTTGGAAATCAGGAAAGAGATAAGGAGTACACAGGTATAACATAGTGGTACTCCTTGAACAAATAAATGTGTCATTCATTTATCCAGCAAGTGCAAGTACTAATCGAGTGCCTGCAGTGTACCAGACACTCTTCTATGCACTAGGGATACAGCAGTATATAAAAATACACCCCCCCAAAAAAAAACCTGCTCTCACAAATCTTACCTTCTAGAGGAAAATAATAATAGTGGTGACAGGTTTTACAAAGAAGAATAAAGCAAGGAAAGGAGATAGAAAGTATCCAGGGTTGAAATTTATAAAGGATGGCCAGGGAAAGATGACATCTGAGAAAAGACCTGAAGGAAGTGAGGACATGAGTCATGCAGATACCTAGGAGAACAAATTGCCAGGCCAAGGGAACAGAAAGTACAAACACCCTGAGATGAAAGCTCACCTTCTATGTTCTAGGATCAGTAAGCAGCCAGGTATGGCTGGCATAGAGTGAGTGAGCAATGAAGAGAATAAGGCAGGTGAAAGCCCAGAGGTAACAGGGGGCTAAATCATACAGGGTTTTGTAGATCATTTTAAGGACTTTGACTTTTACTCTAAGTGAGAGTTTTGGCAGAGAAGGAAAATGATCTAAATTTTTAGCAGGATCACTGTAGTGACTACACTGAGCATAGCTAAAGAAGGGCAAGGGCAGAAGAAGAAAGACCACTTGGAGGTTATTGCAGTAATCCAGACAGGAAATGATAGTGCTGTAGACTCAGAAGTAGTAGTAGTGAAGGTGATAAGAAATGGTTGGGTTCTGGGTAGGTTTTGAAGATAAAGCTGTAAGAATCTGCTCACAGATTAGATACACAGTGTGAGAAAATGAGAAGACTCAAGGATGACTTTAAAGTTTTTGACCTGAGTCAAATTTTTGCAGGTATGGCTACAAGAATGGAAAATCAGATTAATTCAAATTTCTGGGGATACGACCCTTTGGAACACTGACAAATATGGCATGGGAAGACAAAGCAGAGAGATGGAAAAGTGGTGGCCAGAGAAGTAGAAAAGGAATCAGGAACTGTGGTGCCAGGGAGGATTAGGAAGGAAAACTCTTTGGAGGACTGGGCCTGTGCCTCCTCTCAGAGTAGGACTCCCTGAGGCCAGAGACAAACCTCCCCCATCAGGCAGGGACTTCCTGAGGTTCCTCATAAGCCTAGGTCTCCTGATCTAGTAATTTTTCCTTCTCTGCCTTCTTGCTTTAAGTGGGGACCAAGTTGCTGACCACCTACTACTGGGCCAGCCTGCCACGTCCCTCCAACCCCCATGGAGACAACTCATCCTTAGGAAATGGAAAGGCACAGAGAACTATATTCAGTATACTATGATAAACCATAATGGAAAAGAATATTACCCAAAAAAGAATGTATATATATGTATAACTGAATCACTTGTCTGTACAGAAGAAATTAACACAACATTGTAAATCAACTATACTTCAACATTTTTAATTTTTAAAAAATATTTTTAAAAAGAGAAATGAAAGGAAGTGAGGATATTTCTTAGAAAAACAAATAGTTCTTCATCTTCCTAGGAATGACTCATACTTGTCAGTTTCCACACATGAATCCCAGTGCTGGCTCACCTGGGGCCAGAAGATGGTGAACAGGGTGCCAGTCCTCTACTTTCCCTGCCCTGTGTCTTTCCCTCCCAGTGCCAGCATACCTGCTGGCCTAGAAGCAGCTCTCCAGGCAAGGAGCACCAGTTTGTGCTTCTCCCACTTTTCCTCTTTTTTCTCCCTCCCTTCATACACTAGGCTTTGGGGTATTTAAAACGAGGCACAGGAAACACATACAAGCAGCCCTAGAATCTTTCATTCATTTAGCCATCCAACATGGACTAAATCCTACTATATGCCAGGCACCATGAGTCTATAAAGATGCTCCAAAGAAGGTTAAGTAAGGAAATCAGACAGGTGTACAGATAATGATGGTACCTGGCAGAAAATAACCTGAGTTTCCTAGGTAGCACTTTTCCTGCCTTAGGGGTAGAGAAGAGAGAGAATTCAGGCAGACTTGAGAAATCAAAGAAGACTTCATGGAGAGCTGAAGCAGTTAAGTTAGGCCTTAACAGACAGGTAGAACAAAGCGTGCCCAAATCAATGAGAACAAAGCAGTTTGAGCAAAGGCATGGATGCAGGAAAGTTCCAGGAAATCCAGATTTAATAAGTAGAGCAAAGGGTATATGTAGAAGAACAGAGGGAGATAAGGCTGGAGAGACAAGGGGGACAAGTCTTGGCTTGGGTTTAACAATTCTAAAGCTGTAAATAAAATTACTGACATCTTTCCTCCTGGGAAATTCAAGAGAAAAGTCTGGATGAGTCCTTACAATCTTGGAGGTCAGGTTGAAACCCTCTGCCCTTCCCCAGAAGCTCAAGGACTCTGGGTGACCTCTGGAGTTCCTTCTGATTGTAAGACCTATGTGATGACCATCATATGAAGATACAATTATCCTGATGACCATGAATGGATAAAGATGATTTCAAATTCCAAAAGGATGAAAATATAAACACACATACACACACACACACACACACACACACACACATTCTAAAATATTAGAAGAGAATATAGAAAAATATTTTTTGAATCATGCATTGGGAAGAACTTTTCTAATCATGACGTCAAATTCAGAACGCATAAAGGAAATGATTGACAGATTTGATAATGGCAAAAGACCCCCTACACAAAGTGAAAAGATAAACTGGTAGAAAATATCTGTGACCTATATAATAGGAAAAGGGTTAATTTTCCCCACATACAAAGAGTCCCTACAAATCAGTAAGAAAAATAGAATGATTCAATAGAAACATATGGGTGTAACTTGTTAAGAGGCAATCACTAAAGAAGAAACACAAATACCTAGTGAACATATGAAAAGATGGCCCATATCACTGATTTTTTTTTTAGTTTGAAATAGGTTATAAGCCATTTATCTGTTTTTAAAATTAATTAATTTACTTATTTATTAGTTTTGGCTGTGTTGGGTCTTCGTTGCTGCGCACAGGCTTTCTCTAGTTGCGGCGAGCAAGGGCTACTCTTTGATGCGGTGCACGGACTTCTCATTGCAGTGGCTTCTCTTGCTGCGGAGCACGGGCTCTAGGCATGCGAGCTTCAGTAATTGTGGCACACAGACTTAGTTGCTCCGAAGCATGTGGAATCTTCCCAGACCAGACTCGAACCCGTGTCCCCTGCACTGGCAGGTGGATTCTTTTTTTTTTTTTAATTTATTTTTGGCTGTGTTGGGTCTTCGTTGCTGTGCGCAGGCTTTCTCTAGCTGCAGTGAGCAGGGGCTACTCTTCCTTGCGGTGCGCGGGCTTCTCATTGTCGTGGCTTCTCTTGTTGTGGAGCACAGGATCTAGGTGCGCAGGCTTCAGTATTTGTGGCACGTGGACTCAGTAGTTGTGACTCGCGGGCTCTAGAGCTCAGGCTCAGTAGTTGTGGTGCACGGGCTTAGTTGCTCCGTGGCATGTGGGATCTTCATGGACCAGGGTTGGAACCCGTGTCCCCTGCATTGGCAGGTGGATTCTTAACCACTGCACCACCAGGAAAGTCCCATTTATCTGTTCATTAAAAGTTTTCAGCTCTTCTGGTTGGCAAACTATGGTCATGGGCCAAATCTAGCTCTACTGCATGCTTTATTTCCCCCAGTTTTTTTGAGCTATAGTCGACATACAGCACTGTGTAAGTTTAAGGTGTGCAGCATAATGATTTGACTTACGTATATAATGAACTGATTATCACAAGTTTAGTGAACATCCATCACTTCATATAGATATAAAATTAAAGAAATAGAAAAAAAATTTTGTGTGTGTGATGAAGCTCTTAGAACTTACTCTACACAACTTTCACATACAACATACAGCAGTGTTCATTGTATTCATCATGTTGTACATTACATCCTAGTACTTATTTATGTTCTACCTGGAAGTTTGTACCTTTTGACCGCCTTCATCCAATTCCCCCTTCCCACACCCTTATCTATGGTAGCCACAAATCTCTTTTTCTATGAGTTTGTTTGTTTTTGAAATATTTGACCTACAACACTATGTTAGTTCCTGTTACACAACATAGTGCTTTGGCATTTCTATACATTTCAAAATGATCACCACAGTAAGTCTAGTTACAATATGTTATCTTACAAAGATATTACATAGTTGTTGACTATATTCCCCACACTGTATATTTCAACCCCATAAATCATTTATTTTGCAGCTGGAAGTTTGTACCTCTTAATCTCCCTCACCTGCTTATTTCCTCCCCCTACTCTCCTCCCCTCTAGCAACCATTTGTTTGTTCTCCATGTCTATAACTCTGTTTCTGTATCACTGGTCATTTTTAAAGTGAAACAAGGCCCCATGTTTCACCTAACAGATTGGCAAGAGCTAAAAGGATTAATTACATCCAAAGCTGGCATGGATGGAGAAATAAGCATTCTTATACACTTTTTTTTTGTATCTTTAAAAAAATTTTTATACAGTTTCTAAAGGTTACTTCCCATTTACAATTATTACAAAATATTGGCTATATTCCATGTGTTGTACAGTACATCCTTGAGCCTGTCTTACATCAAGTAGTTTGTACTTCCCACTGCCTCACCCCTATGTTGCCCCTCCCCCATTCTCCACTGGTAACCACTGGTTTTTTCTCTATATCCATGTCTGCTTCTTTTATGTTATATTCACTGTATTTTTTAGATTCCATACGTAAATGATATCATAAAGTATTTATCTTTCTCTGTTTGACTTATTTCACTTAGCATTAGGTCCTCCAAGTCCATCAATGTTGCTGCAAATGGCAAAATTTCGTTCTTTTTTATGGCTGAGTAGCATTCCATTGTGTATATATACCACATCTTCTTTAACCTTTCATCTGTTGATGGACACTTAGGTTGTTTTCATGACAATTTACTAATTGGAAATAGTGTTGCCACGAACATTGGGGTGCATGTATCTTTTCAAATGAGTGTTTTCATTTTTTTCTGATATATACCCAAGAGTGGAATTACTGGGTCATATGATAGTTCCATTTTTAGTTTTTTGAGAAACCTCCATGCTGTTTTCCATAGTGGCTGCACCAATTTACAGTCCCACCAACAGAGTACAAGTGTTCTCTACATCCTCACAAACATTTATTTGTGTTCTTTTTTTTTTTGCGGTACACGGGCCTCTCACTGTTGTGGCCTCTCCCATTGCGGAGCACAGGCTCCGGATGCGTAGGCTCAGCAGCCATGGCTCACGGGGCCAGCCACTCCACGGCATGTGGGATCTTCCTGGACTGGGGCACGAACCCATGTCTCCTGCATCGGCAGGTGGACTCTCAACCACTGTGCTGCCAGGGAAGCCCTATTTGTGTTCTTTTTAAAAAATATTTATTTAGTTGCACTGGGTCTTAGTTGCAGCAGGCGGGCTCTTTAGTTGCAGCTTGTCAGCTCCTCAGTTTTAGCACGTGGGGTCCTTAGTTGTGGCCCTAGAACTCTTAGTTGAGGCATGCATGTGGGATCTAGTTCCGTGACCAGGAATCGAACCCGGGCCCCCTGCATTGGGAGCACAGAATCTTAACCACTGCACCACCAGGGAAGTCCCATTTGTGTTCTTTTTGATGATAGCCATTCTGACACGTGTGAGGTGATATTTCACTGTGGATTTGATTTGCATTTCCCTGATGATTAACGATGGTGAGTATACACTCCTGATGACAGTATAAATTGGTGAAAAATTTTTGTAGAGCAATTTGGCAGTGACTATCACAATATATTGTGGAATAAAAAAGCAAATTGCAGAACAATGCTATTGTATTCATTTTTGAAAAATTAAAAGTACATATAGATAGACATTAAAATGCATAGATTTGAGCCTGCACTCTAGAGCCCATATGCCACAACTACTGAAGCCTGCATGCCTAGAGCCCATGTTCTGCAACAAGAGAAGCCACTGCAATGAGAAGCCCGCACACTGTAAAAAAGAGTAGCCCCTGCTCGCCACAACTAGAGAAAGCCTGCACACACCAATGAAGGCCCAACGCCAAACATAAACAAGTAAATAAAATGCATAGATAAAAACCTGAAAGGATACACACCAAAATATCAACCGGGTCTCTGGAGGGAGCAGGACTTGTCTGGAGGTGTATGGGCAGCAGGACCTGGAACGAAGGGAGAAGGGAAATAGAAACCGTGTAGAAGACAGCAGGCCCTGCTGGAAAATGCTCCCACAGTTATAAGAAAGAGGACGAACCACCCTGACTTCTCCCTTCCTCCCTCTCCTGTCAGTGCCTAGCTGGCAGTGAATCTAGCTAGTATTCAGTTGGCAAAGGAGCTGGGAAATGTAGTTTTCAGGAGAAAAACAGAGAATTGGTTTGAGAATGACAATGTAATGACCAACTTCAAAAAGTTATTGTGGGGCTTCCCTGGTGACGCAGTGGTTGAGAGTCAGCCTGCTGATGCAGGGGACGCGCGCAGGTTCATGCCCCGGTCTGGGAAGATCCCACATGCCACGGAGCAGCTGGGCCCGTGAGCCATGGCCGCTGAGCCTGCGTGTCCGGAGCCTGTGCTCCGCAACGGGAGAGGCCACAACAGTGAGAGGCCCACATACCGAAAAAAAAAAGTTATTGTGTAGTTCACAGAATCAGTAAGAGAGATGAATGTGAAAAACAGGAGAAAACCTAGTAAAAACACAGCAGGAGGTATGGGAAGAGTCATTCTGTAAAAGAGTAAAAGTAAATAGTAATAGTAAAATATAATTAATTAATTTTATTTACAAAATCTTAATGGTATAGGTAGACTGTCCTGGCACTGAGCTAAAAGCGTCTGTCCCTAGTAATCATTTAGCTAATGCACTGATGTCAACTATAAACCAAACCCTGCACTGCAGTGGGAACAAAGATTAAATAAGACCAGTTTTCAGTCATCAAGAATCTTTGGGGGGGCTTCCCTGGTGGCGCAGTGGTTGAGAGTCTGCCTGCCGATGCAGGGGACACGGGTTCATGCCCTGGTCCGGGAAGATCCCACATGCCGCGGAGTGGCAGGGCCCGTGAGCCATGGCCGCTGAGCCTGCACGTCTGGAGCCTGTGCTCTGCAACGGGAGAGGCCACAACAGTGAGAAGCCCACGTACTGCAAAAAAAGAAAAAGAACCTTTGGGAAAGTCCCTGGAGGTCCAGTGGTTAGGACCCAGCGCTTTCACTACTGTGGCCTAGGTTCAATCCCTGGTCGGGGAACTAAGATCCTGCAAGCCAAAAAAAAAAAAAATTTTTTTTTTGGAGGAAGACAAACATGTAGACAGACAGTCTACAACAGAGTTAATTTCAGCAAGCTCAAGGACAAGGCCGGCAACTAAACTAAACTGTGCCTTTGTGTAAGATGGAAAAAGTCACCCTCTCTGAGTGGATGCAATGCCAAGGTTGACAATTTGGCAGGCTGAATGCAGCTGAATTTCAGCTCTCTGGATCTTCAGCCAGGTACTTCTGTGCAGAGGACGAAATGCACATCCATGCATAGCTGACTGGCTTGAGGAGGTAGATATAGGCACCTATGAAGCAGAGTAGAGGTAGCCTATATGGATGTGCACCTGCGCGACAGAAAGCTCTGGGAGCCCAGCCTCCTGACCCAGAATATCATTAGAAACCTCAATGATTTTGTTTTTGGTGCTGCTAACTGTGACAAAGATTTGGCAAAGCAAACCTCCAGAAATTTGTAAAGGCTCCTTTGGAAGGCAAAATTGACAGATGGTGTTTACAGCTTTGCTTTGGTTCTTCCATCAGAGTGAATGCCAGATGTTTTCTTTGGTTTCCAAGATAGTGTGTGAGATCTAAAAGGCTCCTTTGCCCAAAGATTATGAAACATCAGTACACACAGTTAAGTGTGAGTATGTGGGCAAGTGAATCAATCATGTGCCCAAGGTTGGCAAAATTTGATTTGCTGCTGTGTGAATCCAAGGTTTGGTGTTATCATTCTAGTCTTTAAGTCATGTAACAAAATCAGTGAAACTGAGCGGTGGGGCTCCCAGGCACAGAGGCCCTTTTGTCCCCTGTTTCTTGTAAGCAAGACTCCAACCTCAACGACCTTCCCTAGATTCCTGAGGGCAGATTCGAAAAGTTGCTAATCAAGGGAGGAGCAGCCAAGAAACCACCTGAGGCAAGATTAAAGGGACCAGAGAAGCTCATCAAGATTAGCAGACCTGGGCTTCCCTGGTGGCGCAGTGGTTGAGAGTCCGCCTGCCGATGCAGTGGATGTGGGTTCGTGCCCCAGTCCGGGAAGATCCCACATGCCGTGGAGCGGCTGGGCCCGTGAGCCATGGCCGCTGAGCCTGCACGTCCGGAGCCTGTGCTCCGCAATGGAAAAAAGATTAGCAGACCTGACCACCTGAGATGAGATTAAGGGCATGCAAGCCCTGCTCATGCCCTAATCTTGTCAGAGACCCCACCTTTGAACCATTGTCATAAAACCCTCAATCAAATCCTCCCGGGTTGGGACACACAGTTTTTTGAGGCAGAAGTCCATTGTGTCTCCCTTTGCCTGGCAAAGCAATAAAGCTATCCTTCTCTACTTCACCCAAAACTCTGTCTGGGACTTCCCTGGCAGTCCAGTGGTTAAGACGCTGTGCTTCTAATGCAGGGGACGCAGCTTCTATCCTGGTTGGGGAACTAAGATCCCACATGCCATGCGGCGCGGCCAAAAACAAAAAAACAACCAACCAGAAGAAAACTGTCTCCAAGATTTGATTCGGCACCATGTACAAAGAGGCAGAGCTTTCGGTAACATCAGAGTCCCTTAATAGAGGGTAAGTTGGACAAATCCACATGAGACAATGTTATGCAGCCATCAAAAAGGATGTTATAAAAGACAGAATTAGACAAAGTAAGATCAGTGGTTTCCAGGGCTTGGAGAAGGGGGATGAATAGGGGAAATACATAGCATTATTAGGCCAGTGTCTGTAGGATACTGTAATGGTGAATACATGACATGGGTCTGTCAAAATCCACACAACTGTACAAAGAATGAACCTTAATGTAAACTATGGACTTTAGCCAGTAATAGTGCTTCAATATTGATTCACTAATTGTAACAGATGTACCACGCTAATGCAGCGTGTTAATATTGATAGTAGGGGAGGGCTTCCCTGGTGGCGCAGTGGTTAAGAATCCACCTGCCAATGCAGGGGACACGGGTTTGAGCCCTGGTCCGGGAAGGTCCTACATGCCGCGGAGCAACTAAGCCCATGCACCACTACTGAGCCTGTGCTCTAGAGCCCGCGAGCCACAACTACTGAAGCCCGCGTGTCTAGAGCCCGTGCTCCACAACAAGAGAAGCCCCTGCAATAAGTCTGCGCACTGCAACGAAGAGTAGCCCCCACTCACCACAACTAAAGAACGCCTGCGCACAGCAACAAAGACCCAACGCAGCCAAAAATTAATTAATTAATTTTAAAAAAATTGATAGTAGGGGAAATAATAGTGGAGCTGGGGGAATATGGGAACGCTGCACTATCTACTCAATTTGTTTCTGTAAATCTAAAACTGTTCTAAAAAATAAAGTCTAAAAAAGGATGTTAGAGTATGTAAATATGAAAAGATTATTCTAAAACATTACTAAGTTTAAAAAGAGCTACTAGCAATGTATACAATATGGTTTCATTTTTTTGGTAACATTGTACACACATGCACAATATAATTTTGAATCTGAAATTCTGAAAGGACATATGCCAAAATATTTACAGTGGTTAAATCAGTGGAAAGATTATGGGTAATTTCTAATTTCTTTTTGCTTGCTTATTTTAAAATGCCTTTGAACATTTTTTATTACACAAAACGCACGAATACTTTCCCACTGTAAATGGTTCAAAGAATAGGAAGTATATTTTAGGACTGTTTTGGTGTGCTCCCCATATCTCCACCCTTCAAAACTGAAACATTCATTCTCCCAGCTGCTAGCAGTGTTAATGACTGATAGTTTGCAGTTAAGCTCCCCATACAACCTTACCTGAGGTTCATTTAAAATCATGCCTTCTTCCCCAGGGCAGCCCACATTCAAAGACTGATTGGTGCAAGGGCCTCGTAATAAAGGCCTTGTTACCCTGGCTTCAAATGTTGCAGGAAGGGGGATCCCTTCCAGGGCCTGAGAGTGGGGTGTTGTCTAACACTCAGAAATGAATTGTCTGAGGAGACACACGTGCTAACAAAGCAAGAGACTTTACTGGGAAGAGGCGCCCGGGCAGAGAGCAGCAGGGGAAGGGAAACCAGGAGGACTGCTTTGTCACCTGGCTCGCAGTCTTGGGTTTTATGGTGATGGGATTAGTTTCCGGCTTGTCTCTGGCCAATCATTCTGTCTCAGGGTCCTTCCTGGTGGTGAGGGCAGCCACTCAACCAAGATGGATTCCAGCGAGGAGGATTCTGGGAGGTTGGTAGGCCATGTGGACGGGCATCTCCTCTGTCCTTTTGACCTTTCCAGAATTCTTCTGATTGGTGGTGGCTTCTTAGTTCCACGTTCCTTCCCAGGATCTCCTGTCGTAAAATAACTCATGCAAACTGTTACTGTCTTTGCCTGGCCAGGGCAGGCGGTTTCAGTCAGTGTTTCCCCTAACACAAATAGGGACAATTCCACAGGGCCATCCTAGCTCCAGTGCTCTGCCTGGAATAGACTGAAGCTTTTTTGTGAATACATTGCAGCCTAAATTCTGCCCAGCCTTGCTTCCTTCACTCTCCCACAATGAACCCAAGAGCTTTCTCCAATAAGCTTCCACGATTCAACTTTCTGCTTCCTGGGGAAGCTGATTGACAATAATTGGTGCCAGGAGTGAGCCAAGAAAGCAAACTCTAAAATGGGATTTCAGAGATGGATCACTCACCAGCCTGTTGGCAATGAGGATTCCATCACTAGTGGTAGGTGCAGCATTGTGTAGCCTGTGGTAGTAATGCAGTTGTTAAATTTTTCACTAATAGTGGGGCTTCCCTTGTGGCGCAGTGGTTAAGAATCTGCCTGCCAATGCAGCAGACACGGGTTCGAGCCGTGGTCGGGGAAAATCCCACATGCCGCGGAGCAGCTAGGCCCATGTACCACAACTACTGAGCCTGTGCTCTAGAGCCTGCGAGCCACAACTACTGAAGCCCGCATGCCTAGAGCCCGTGCTCCGCAACCAGAGAAGCCACCGCAATGAGAAGCCCGCGCACCACAACTAGAGAAAGCTGGCGCGCAGCAATGAAGACCCAACGCAGCCAAAAATTAAATAAATTAAAAAAAAATTTTTCACCGATACTAAATTGGAATGTTTTTGCCTGAGGAAAGGAATACATGGGGGGTGGGGGAGAACAATGTACCAGGCATTTGAGAATAGGATGTTTGTCACTGAGAGTAATAAATACTTTGGAGAAAGACTATAAAGGTTAAGTGTGAAAGTCAAAGGGTCTTCTTGGCCACCTATAAAGAGACTATCATCTCCTGTAGCCAGAGGGCAGAAAAAACTTGAGGATCAGGATCAGGCCGAGGACTTAATTATAAGATTTTCAGGGCTTCCTTGGTGGCGCAGTGGTTGAGAGTCCGCCTGCTGATGCAGAGGACGCGGGTTCGTGCCCCGGTCCGGGAGGATCCCACATGCCGCGGAGTGGCTGGGCCCGTGAACCATGGCTGCTGAGCCTGCGCGTCCGGAGCCTGTGCTCTGCAACGGGAGAGGCCACAACAGTGAGAGGCCCACGTACAGCGAAAAAAAAAGATTTTCAGGAATTCCAGAGAATTGAAATCTCAACCATGGCAAATTGACTACACCCAGGTTAGAGTCCTGATTGAGGAGTGGAAATCGGAGGCATAGGATGGTAAAATCTAATTGCCTGTACCTCTTGAACCTCCAGTTACCCCTGTACCTCTGGGCCTTTATAAGTTACCCACTCCTTAAAGATTAGTTCTCCCCATTGCTTGAAAATGATGCAGAAATCTCTGCCTTACTACAAATGTGCCTCCCCATCTGGATCTACCCCAACATCCCAACCTGGCCATTAGACCAATAACTGGGATTAAGTAACAACACAAATGTCCAGGACCTGACAAGGGAGTAAAGGAGCCTAAAAGAGCTGGAGAACATAACTAATATGATCTGACAGAAGCCAGGAGAATATAAATGGGAATGCATTTTGAGAATTCTGAGGCTGCATCTATGTTGGGAGAAGTTGAACCTAAATTTAGATGAGGGAGAGGTTATCAATATGGGAGCATTTCCTAGGACACAGGCTTTAACACCCTGACAAGGACTCTGAGAGACAGTGCTAACATGTTGCTAGGAAGGTTCTTGCAGAAAGCTATGTATATGAAGTAGAAATGTCAGAACCGCTATGGGAGATGGTGCAAGTAGGGATCGAAGGCTCAGAGAAGAGGAAGGTTGAAGTGGATATAGCATGTAAAAACCAGAAAACTCACCGAATGACCATTCCACAGGAGGACCCTGAGAAATGCTCTGGGGAAAGGGGCATTGGCATCACTGAGAAGCTTAGTGGTGGCTACTTCTGTATTTTCAGAACAGGGCTCCTTGGTAGCAATAGGAATGGTAGTGAAACAGGAGGGAAGGAGGCAGAGCACAACTTTTGAAAGAATGACATAACCCGAAGACATGACATAAACTGATTAGAACCAACTGGGTCCAAGATGGCAGACAAGTCAACTTTTTCCACTAGACCTTGAGCCTCAGTATACACTTACATCAGCAAGCTAAATGACACACCAACAGGCGCCATGACAGTTCCAAGACCGACCATAATGATCAAAACGTGGGCTGTGGCCCAATTCCTGGAAATCCCCACCCCTTCCTAAAATAGCTGGAATATTCCTCCCACTCATTAGCCTATGAAATTACCCACTCCTATAAAAACTGACAACCCCATACCCTGGTGCCTTTCTCACCTTCTGAGATGGCCCACACTCTGTCTGTGGAGTGTGTTTCTCTCTAAATAAATTTACTCCTTACCTATCACTTTGTCTCTCACTGAATTCTTTCTGCAATGAGACATCAAGAACCTGAGCTTCATTAAGTCCTGAAACCAGGTGTGTGGTCTCAGTTGGAAGACTACAGGTTTTGGCAAGGTTCGAGTCCTGGCACATCGGTTCAAGTCCCAATCTGAGGTGCACGGTTTCATCAGGATCCCAAAATAATAAGAGGCCAGATGGGAGGACTTAACCATCAGAAGCACCATGGAAAAGGAGACCCAGAAATATACATAGTGGCCCCATTGAATCTGATGTTGAATACACACTAAGCTGCATGTGACTAGGGTGAAACTCTGTAAGGCTAGATAAATACCTTGTCAAAGATAAACAAAGCCAGATGCTAGCTAAAGTGGGAAGGACAAATTTTCATCTGTAACATACTGTTGCAACAGGGAAGGGAGTCCAGCATGAACCAAGCTTAACTTTGATTGGTACAGGGGTGACTGGGAGAGAATGAGGGAGTAGGCAGGGAGAAAGGTAGAGGCCTGAAAAGACTAAGGGAGTTAAAGAATTACAAAGGCCTGGTCAGGGTAAATGCCAGTTAAGTCAGCTGTGTCTGTTAGCTGGCAATTATCTAAGTCTATCCTTCAACAGAGCCTGGGAGAGCCTTATCTATCCTGATGATTACATTTCAAAGGAATAGCTTTCAGCCCTTGAGAAAGACACTTTGGGGTTATAAAAGATATAGATACATCTCAAAAGGACAGAAGAAAGACTCATAATTGTAAGCCCTTTTTAGTACATGTGTTAGGGGAAACACTAACTAAAACCCGCCCTCCCTGGCCAGGCAGGGTAGTAGTATTTTAAGTTATCTTAGAATAGGAGGTCCTGGTAAGGAACTAACAAGCCACCACCAATCGGAAGAATTCTGGAAAGGTCAAAGGGAGAGAGGAGACGCCAGTCCACATGGTCTACCAACCTCCCAGAATCCTCCTTGCTGGAATCCATCTTGGCTGAGTGGCTGCCCGCACCACCAGGAAGGACCCTGAGACAGAATGACTGGCCAGAGACAAGCTGGAAACTAATCCCATCACCATAAAACCCAAGACTGTGAGCCAGGTGGCAGAGCAGTCCTCCTGGTTTCCCTTCCCCTGCTGCTCTCTGCCCGGGCGCCCCTTCCCAGTAAAGTCTCTTGCTTTCTTAGCACGTGTGTCTCCTCAGACAATTCATTTCTGAGTGTTAGACAAGACCCCACTCTCGGGCCCTGGAAGGGGTCCCCTTTCCTGAAACACATGCTCTAAGAAAGAGCGGTCAAGGGCCTATTGTCAGGTGTTGGATAAAACAAATTCCTCTGGTAACTTTGAGCTTTCTCGGGCACTTTAAGGCAAATTATTCTAAGGATGCACTCTTGAGCTGTTAGAAACAATGTTAGTGTTTGTGTAAGACTTTTAATGTGGGGGAAGGGGACTGAACAAAATAATTTGTGCTGAGAGTCTATAGATTTTATAGGCCAAAATTGAGTCCATGAATAAGAGAGCTCAGAGGAGCCTGGCTAGAGTTTAATCAAAGAGAGTCTTTGTCAGACTATAAGAGAACTGTTGGCTGAACAAGTCCCAGAGGTCACACAGGGCTGAAGGAAGTTCAGTTTCCAACCAGAGAGGAGAGAACCCATTGAAAACCTGCGGAATTTAGTAGAGAGCCCCAGAGGATCTCACCTTAAAGTGGGACTGAACAAGCCCTAGAGCAAAAGCTGCTCTAGACCTTTCCCAACAAATGTTAAAAATAAGCCTTGAAAGGATCAAGCTTATCTGAAAGTAATTTAATAGCAAGCCAAAACAAGAGTCAATGCTATATGAAGGGGAAAAAAAAATCCAGACTCTCAACAATGTAACATTCACAATCTTTGGCATGAAATTTTTAAAGATGCAAGACATGCAAAGAAGCAGAAAAGTGTGACCCAGAACCGGGAGAAAAAAAATCAGCCATTAGTCCAATCAAAAAGACGTCCCTTGTGGTCCAGTGGGTAAGACTCCATGCTCCTAATGCAGGAGGCCTGGGTTCGATCCCTGGTCGGGGAACTAGATCCCACATGCATGCTGCAACTAAGTCCACATGCCACAACTAATAAGCCCGCATGCTGCAACTAAAAGATCCTGTGTGCCACAATGAAGACCCGGCGCAGCCAAAATAAATTAATTAAGTAAATAAATATATTTTAAAAAATGGCCTGGGACTTCCCTGGCAGTCCAGTGGTTGGGACTCTGCTCTTCCACTGCAGGGGGCCTGGGTTCAATCCCTGGTTGGGGAACTGAGATCTTGCGTGCCACGTGGTGCATGTGGCCAAAAAAAAAAAAAGGGCAGAAGACCTAAATAGACATTTCTCCAAAGAAGATAAACAGATGGCCAACAGGCACATGAAAAGATGCTCAACGCCACTAATTATTAGAGAAATACAAATTAAAACTACAATGAGATTGGGACTTCCCTGGTGGTGCAGTGGTTAAGAATCCACCTGCCAATGCAGGGGACATGGGTTCGAGCCCTAGTCTGGGAAGATCCCACATGCCACGGAGCAACAAAGCTCGTTGCACCACAACTGCTGAGCCTGTGATCTAGAGCTTGTGAACCACAACTACTGAGCCCACGTACCACAACTACTGAAGCCAACGCACCTAGAGCCCGTGCTCTGCAAGAAGAGAAGCCACCGCAATGCGAAGCCCAAGCATCACAATGAAGAGTGACCCCCCACTCATCACAACTAGAGAAAAGCCCACGTGCAGCAACAAAGACCCAACACAGCCAAAAAAAAAAAAGAGAAACTACAGTGAGATACCACCTCATACCAGTCAGAATGGCCATCATTGAAAAGTCTACAATAACAAATGCTGGAGAGGGTGTAGAGAAAAGGGAACCCTTCAACACTGTTGGTGGGAATGTAAGTTGGTGCAGCCACTATGGAAAACAGTATGGTGGTTCCTCAAAAAACTAAAATAGAGTTGCCATATGACCCAGTAATCCCACTCCTGGGCATATATCTGGACAAAACTATAATTTCAAAAGATAACTGCACCCTTGTGTTCACAGCAACACTGTTCACAATAGCCAAGATGTGAAAAAAACCTAAATGTCCATTGACAGATGAATGGAGAAAGAAGATGTGGTACATATATACAACAGAATACTACTCAGCCATAAAAAAGAATGAAATAATGCCATTTGCTGCAACATGGATGGACCTAGAGATTATCATACTAAATGAAGTAAGTCAGAAAGAGAAAGACAAATAGCATACGATATCACCTATATGCAGAATCTAAAATATGGCACAAATGAACTTATCTACAAAACAGAAACAGACTCACAGACACATAGAACAGACTAGTGGTTGCCAAGGGAGAGGGGAGGTGAGAGAAGGGTGGAGTAGGAATTTGGGGTTAGCAGATGCAAACTAGTATGTATAGAATAGATAAACAACAAGGTCTTACTGTATAGCACAGGGAACTATATTCAATATCCTGTGATAAATCATAATGGAAAAGAATATAAAAAATGTATATGTATATATAACTGAATCACTTTGCTGTACAGCAGAAATTAAACAACACGGTAAATCAACTATACTTCAATTTTAAAAATCAATCATTAGAAACAGAGATGGTGGAATTAACAGGCAAGAACTTTAGAAGAATTATTATAAATATTTTAAATATGTTCAAACATTTAAAGAAAAGTTTGAACATAATGGAGAGAGATGGAAGACGTAAAAGAAAAACAAAATGTTCTAGACATGAAAACTACAATATTCAAAAAGAAAATTTTAACTGGATGATCTTAATAGCAGATTAGATACCATAAAAAGGAAAGATCAGTGAAATTGAAGTCATAGCAATAGAAACTATACAGAATAAAATACAAGGGAAAAAAAGACTAGAAAAAAAAGTGAACAATCTCACTGCTCTGTGAGACAATATCTAGTGTTCTAACATATGTGTAATTGGAGTACCAGAAGGAGGAGTTGGGGAATTTTTTTGAATATATAATGTCCACATTTTCTCACTTTTTCAGAAAAACCATTTATGTACAGATCTAGAAAGTTCAATAAATCCTAATCAGGATAAAGACAAACCACACCAAAGTATATTACTGAAAAAGAGTAATATAGACAAAAATCGTAAAGGCAATCAGAAAAAAGAAAAAGAAAGAAAAGAAAAGAAAAAGAAAATCCACAGGAATAAATATAAGAAAGGTCAAAGACTTCTCATCTGAAATTATGTAAGCCAGACAATGGAATGACATTGATGAAGCATTTAGTGGCAACCCATAATTCTCTACTCACAAAAAATATCCATCAAAATTGAAGGAAAGGGACTTCCCGGGTGGTCCAGTGGTTAAGATTCTGCACTCCCAATGCAGGGGGCTCAGGTTCAATCCCTGGTCAGGGAACTGGATCCCACATGCTTCAACTAAAAGATCCCACCCACCACAACTAAGACCTGGCGTAGCCAAATAAATAAATAATTTTTATTTTAATGAAGTAAAAATAGCACACTGAAAAATGATTATACATATGATGGAATATTATTCAGCCTTAAAAGGCAATTCTGGGAATTGCCTGGCAATCCAGTGGTTAGAATTCTGTGCTTTCACTGCCAAGGGCCCAGGTTCAATCCCTGGTCAGGGAACTAAGATCCCACAAGTCTCACAGTGCAGCCAAAAAAAAAAAGGGAAATTCTGACACATGCTGCAACATGGATAAACCTTGAAGACACTATGGTAAGTAAAATAAACCAGTCACAAAAGGACAAACATTTTATGATTCCACTTACATGAAGTATCTAGAGTAGTCAAATTCATAGAGACAGAAAGTAGAATGATGGCTGGCAGGGGCTGGCAGGAATGAGGAAATGGAGTTTCAGTTTTGCAAGATGAAAAAGTTCTGGAAACTGGTTATACAACAACATGAGTATACGTAACACTAATGAACTGTACAATTAAAAATGGTTAAGATAGTAAGTTTTATGTTATATGTATTTTACCTGCTTAAAAATTTAAAATTTTCAACAGAACATTGTAAATCAACCGTACTCCAATAAGAATTAATTTAAAAAAATTTTAAATGGTTAAGATGATCAGTTTTATGTTATCTGTGTTTTCCAAATTTTTTTAAATTTAAAAATTAATTTTAAAAATGAAGGAAAAATAAAGACTTTTTAAAAACAAACAGAAGCTGAGAGATTTCACCCTCATATACTGTTGGTGGGACGGTAAATTGGTGCAGTCACTGTGGAACAGTATGGAGATTCCTCAAAAAATTAAGACTAGAACTACTATATGATACAGCAATTCCACTTCTGAGTATTTATCTGAAGAACACAAAAACACTAATTTGAAAAGATATTGCACCCCTGCGTTCATTGCAGTATTATTTACAATAGCCAAGATATGGAAACAGCCACAAGTGTCCATTGATGGATGAATGGATAAAGAAGATGTGGAATACTACTCAGCCATAAAAATAAATGAAATCCTGCCATCTGTGGCAACATGGATGGATCCTGAAGGTATTATGCTAATTAAGATAAATCAGAAGGTGAAAGACATATATCATATGATTGCACTTACCTGTGGAATCTAAAAAAAAGAAACCAAACAGACAGAACAAAATAAAACAAAAACAAACTCATAGATACAGAGATCAGATTACTGGTTACCAGAGGGGATGGGGTTGGGGAGTGGGCTAAAAGGAAGAAGGCGGTTAACTGTATGATGATGGAGGGTAATAGGCTTAGTGGTATATACAGGTGTTGAACTGTGATGCTATACACTTGAAACGTAATTAAAAAAAAAGCTGAGAAATTTTATCACCTTCAGATCTATAATACCAAAACTGTTAAAGAAAATTCTTTAGTTAGAAGTATGATGATACCAGATGGAAATTTAGATCTACATAAAGGGAAAAAGAGAGCCAGAAATGGTAAATATGTAGATACAAACAAAAGACATCTCATTTTAAAATATATTTGAGATAATTGACTCTTTAAATGAAAAATATAGGAATGTATTTTGTAGTTTATAACATATATAGAATAAAATATATCGCAATAACAATACAGAGAACAAGAGGAGAAAAAGGAAGGAGGAGGAGGGAGGGGGAGGAGCAAGAGGAAGAGAAGAGGAAGGACAAAGAACACACAGGACAAGTAGAAGACGAATTGCAGTACGGTATGTTTAAACCATATCAGTACTTACATTAAATGTAAATGATCTAGAGGTTCCACTTCTGGCATGAGAGCATGAGGATCTCAGTAGCAGCTGGTGAAAATTATTTTTAAAAAACTTAAAGTATTTGGTTATGGCCCTAAGAGCATAAAGCAAATGAAGAAATATTTATTCAAAAAAAATCTACTAAAACTCAGTAAGAGTGGTCACAGTCTGTGGTGTTTGAACCAAGAACCTCACTCTCTGTCCCCTTCCTCCCAACTCAGTGAGACAGAAACTCTACTCCAGACTGTACAGTCGAGAACCCAAGGTGCTCTCAGTCAGAGGGCTATTTCTTGGAAGGGACAATACATCAGCGTTTCTCATTCTGCCCCCAGCTACCTGTTGCTGAGGCTATATTCTGGGTGAGGCCAGCCAAGAGGTGTGGGATTCCTTTATTATCCCCAGCCCCCACTCACTGCTCATGGTGCAGATAGGGATACTGATTGCTCTTGTGGCTCATGGGCAGGGGTCTCAGGCAGAGAGGCAAGCCAAGGAGACCCAGGCCTGCTTCTTCCCCTCATCCACATTTCAGAGCGCTCAGCTCTGAAAGTGGGGTTGTCACTCAGAAAGAAGTGCACCACTGTGTCCACATCCAGCACCAGAGATGTGGCTCACAGATTTTGACCAGGGGAGAAGCACACCATAGAACAGTAGTTTATAACATATAAGTGAGTTCTAATCCCTTCATTTGCAACCAACTATGGAGAAACTCAATCCTAAGGGTGCTCGCAAAACCAGTGGAAGTTGTGGCAAAAGACAACTACGAGGAGATAGATTCTTTGACAATAGGCTCAGATATAAACCAGCTACTATGCCAGAGAGAAATAGGAAAAGAGATAACTGCAAATATCCTTCCTGTCTTAGAACAAATCTCAGACACTGACCTCAGGAACTATCCCTTCAAAGGAGCCCAAATTTGACTGGATTGCTCTGTGAAGCAATCTATGCCCGAGCATTGTGGAAAATAGAGTAATCAGCAGACAGTTAGCAGAGTTTAATAGCAGAGCGTAGTCAGAGAGATAGTCAGAGAGAGCCAAAAAAAGAAAAAATCAGGGAACAGAAACTGCCTATGAGAGTGACCAAATGTCCGATTTCACCAACAAAGACTGCAATGTAGCAATTATAAATATGTTTAAAGAGCATATTAACACAGAGAAAAATAGTGGATTACATTCCTGTGTCAGGGAGGTTACAAGGTGAGCTTAGGACATGTTACATGGAAAATCAAGGAAGTTTTCAAATATCAATGAAGTTATATCAAAAGTTCTGTGCCCCAAAAAAAAAAAAAAAAAAAAAAGTTCACAGGAGTTGGGACTTCCCTGGTGGCGCACTGATTAAGAATCCACCTGCCAGTGCAGGGGACACGGGTTTGATCCTTGGTCCAGGAAGATCCCCCATGCCATGGAGAAACTAAGCCTGTGCACCACAACTACTGAGCCTGCACTCTATAGCCCTCGAGCCACAACTACTGAAGCCCACGTGCCTAGATCCCATGCTCCACAACAAGAGAAGCCACCGCAAAGAGAAGCCTGTGCACTGCAGCAAAGAGTAGCCCCCGCTCGCCGCAAGTAGAGAAAGCCCACATGCAACAATGAAGACCCAACACAGCCTAAATAAATAAATTTATTTAAAAAAAAGAGCTCACAGTAGTTAATTTTTTGTTGTTGTTTTTGGATGTGCTGGGCCTTCGTTGCTGCACACAGGCTTTCTCTAGTTGCAGCGAGCAGGGGCTACTCTTCCTTGTGGTGCACAGGCTTCAGTAGTTGTGGCGCTTGGGCTCAGTAGTTGCTGCTCGCGGGCTTAGTTGCTTGGCAGCACGTGGGCTCTTCCCGGACCAGGGATTGAACCCATGTCCCCTGCATTGGCAGGCAGATTCTTAACCACTGGACCACCAGGGAAGTCCCACAGGAGTTGATCTTGAAGGAGTTCCTATTGGCCAAAGCTAGGTCAATTTGAGAACTGAAAATATAATGATTGTTATTGAATGAAACATAATGAATCTTTAAAAATCCAAAATGAAATCCAAAGAGATAAAGCCAGAAGAAAAGTACTTTTATCATTTGAAGCAGCTACAAATTAAACAGAAAGAATTAAACATTTATCCTACCTTTCCAGGTATTTCACTGAAACTAAATTGCCCAAGTAATGAGAGAATATTCTGCTATATCAAAGATGGCTTGCTAATAAAGGTATATAAAAAGAAAGTAGTTGAAAAACCATCATTTCCCAGTACTTAATCATATTATTAATTCAGGCAAAGTTTATTAATTGGTGCTAATCATTAGTGAGTGGTTGATAGGGAACTGTACCTTTGCATGTCCAAAGCAACCCCACTCTGATGGTAAGGGGAAGAAAAATGTAATTTTCAAGTGAAGGGATCAAGTTGTCACTTCCTCAGTCCAGTGATTGAGGTAAGTCTTACTTTCATTAATGGTGGGACAAACCAGGGAGGTGACAGGGAGGCAATATACAATATCACCCATGATGTATTTTGGTTAAAAGTGTTTAACTTGAACTAATCAAGCCTTTAAATCTAACTCCCACTTACAGGAAATAGAAGACCAAATTTAATGACAGCTCAAGGAAGCCATCAGAATAATTTAGAAAGTGGAACATTCTACAGGAAACCTGGCCTGGGTTCTTTAGCTAGCCAGTGTCATTTAAACAAAGGGGGAAAAAAAAAGAAAGAAAAGAAAAATATACTTTAAAATGGTTAAAAAGGCAAAGTTTATGTTATATATTGTTTATCAAATTAAAAAAGAGAAAACTCCTCCAGTGTGGGAGGTCGAAAGTTGAAGAGGCAGTGCATGTGGAGGGGCAGGGCCTACATAGCAACTCTCTGTACTTTCTGCCCAATTTTGCCATGAACATAAAAATGCTCTAAAAAATAAAGTTTATTTTAAAAAAATACTCTCATAGATTTAAAAAGCCTTAAGGGACATAACAACCAGATTCAAAGATTTGCAATCTGATCTGTGATTGGATTCTACTTTGGAGAGACCACCTGTATAAGTCATTTTTGGTACAACTGGAGAAATGTGAATAGAAACTGAGAATTAGATCGTTTGGGGATGCAAGAAAAGAGATTTAGGAATGTCTAGATTACCTTAAAATACTTCAGCATAAAAAGCTGAATTGAAAAAAGAATTGAATTGAAAGGGGAAAAATCATTGACTAATATCTAAAGAAGTTTCAAGAGAAATGTTTATCAGTTCCTAAAGTAATTACTCCTTTCATAAAATCATTACAAAATTAAATTTAAAATTTTTAAATTAAACAAAATAATTAAATTAAAATACTATAAAAATATGCAAGTGTCTGAAGAGCATTCCTGATTAAATTTATTTTTGACCTAGGTTATCACTGTACATTAATTTTTCACCATATCTAGATAAATTAAAAGTTATGAGAGAAAAAAAAGTGAAGGAACACTATATGTCAACACGTTTTATTACAGTTAGCACTATGAACTCAAGCAGACCAAAAAAAAAAAAAAAGATATTACAAAATTTAATGGTACCAAATTATAACAATTTCTGTCCTAGGTTTATTAAATATTTTCTTTTCTCTAGTTCACTACTAAGTTTTGTAATTACTAGTTTTTATTGAAGAAGCAATTTTATCGTGAATATGATTTTAAAAATTAAGTAGAACAAAAGGATATGCAGTGAAAAGTCTCCCTCGTAGATAGTAGAGTGATGTTATCAATTTCTTATGTAAATTTCCGTAAGTACATCTTTTTACCAGGAGGAAGCCTATTACACACAATGTACTGTATATTTTTTCTTTCTTTTTTATTACTTTACATTATATCTTAGAGGTCATTCCATATTAGCACATTCTACCTTATTCTTTTCCAACAGTTTCAGAGTATTCCATTTTATTGATATATCAGAACTCCATTCATTAATTCAACAAGTATCTATCTTTTGTGCCTCCACTCTGTGCGAGGAAGAGAGCAGAGGACCATGCAAATTCATGAGAAGGGGGACACCTAGGGAACAGCAGGTGCAAATGTCGAAGACAAGAACAAGCTTGGCATGCTCAAAGGGCACAAGGCCGGTGTTGGTGAAGAGCAGTAAGCAAGGATGAGAGTGGAAGGGAATGAGATCGAAGAAGTGGCCAGGAGCCAGATCATAGAGAGTCTTGTAAGGTCACGGAAAGACTTTGGTGCTATTCAAAACATGATGGGAAATCGTTGGAAAGTTGAGAGCTGGATGTGGCATGATCTAACTTATAATTTTAAAAGATCACATTGACTTCCAGGTGGTGAATGGATCGTAATGGGCAAGAATGAGAACATGGAGAGCACTTAGGAAATGATTACAGTAGTCTTGGCGAGAGATGATGGTAGCTTATGCTAGTGAAGTAGTAAAGAGTTGAAGGTGATCAGATCCTGCAGATTTTATTTGATTTTATTTTATTTTTGATCCTGCAGATTTTAAATGTAGAACTGATAAGAATTGCTGATGGGGCTTCCCTGGTGGCGCAGTGGTTGAGAGTCTGCCTGCCGATGCAGGGGACACGGGTTTGTGCCCCGATCCGGGAGGATCCCACATGCCGTGGAGCGGCTGGGCCCGTGACCCACGGCCGCTGTGCGTCCGGAGCCTGTGCTCCACAATGGGAGAGGCCACAACAGTGAGAGGCCCGCGTATGGCAAAAAAAAAAAAGGAATTGCTGATGGATTGGTAACATCAACTGAATCAATGGTCTAGTCAATGGTCTAGACCTAATTCCAGCCTAAGTACAACAAAAGTCCACTGTTTAGGTTGTCCTGAAGCATTGGAATATTCTGTATGTGAGGAGGACATGAGAGTACGGGGGATTGCTGGGAGGAGGCAAGCAGATAAGAGAGAACTAACATTTACCTAACATCTGTGCAGCAATTAGGGTTCCGAGGTTGCTAGTAACAGAAACTGTCTCTGGCTAATATGATATAGAAAAAGGAAGTCATTGGAAGGACACGGGGTGCTCACAATCTTGAAAGAACAGCTGGACCACCAGGCCTTAGAAAAGACAAGAACCAGGTGGCTCCAAGGATGTAGATGACACCTGGGAAGAATCAAATCCAACCATTTTTCATCTCTGTTTCACTCTGCAAAGGGTTCACTTTACAGGAATCAAGGGTCTGGCTAGCCTAAGTTGGGTCATAAGCCCACTTGTCCTGGGCAGAAGGGCACCTTGACTGCCAGATCCACCATTAGAGTGTGCAGTGGGGGAAAGGGAGCTCTCCAAAGAAAAATCAAAATATGCTACTAGAATAAGGGAAAGTAAATACTGGAATTGGCAAAAGCAATAGATTCCACCACTACTTAGATGTGCTTGGCATACAAATACATCATCTTGTTTACTCCTCACAATAACCCTGTGTGATAGGTATTAATATCTCTCAGAAAGACTCAAAGATGTGATGGAATTTGTCCAACACCATGAACAAATTAGGCAGCATAAACAGCATTTGAACTCAGGTCAAAACCCTACTTTCAAAACCCATGCTCTTTCTGTTACAGCATGCTATTCCACTGGGTAGAAGATTAAATTTCTACTCCTTCTCAGTTTTCCCATCAGTAGAAAGAAGTAATTACTTGCTCTGGGTGTCCTGAGTAGCTTGGATATCTTAGCTAACAGGGTTGCAGAGCATCCAGGGCTCTCTTGGAAGTGAGTGGCCTCCTATTTTCTTTGTTTCTTCTGTCATTGATTAGAAGATGAAGAAAAAATAAAGCATGGTGTAATGAAATACATAATATTAGCCGTTTTTCAAATGCTTACTATGTTCTAAGCAAGGCTTTAATGTGGCGATGTTTTGGTTGCTTTTGATTACATTCAGCATTTCAGAGGCTCCAGATCTCTGGGGCCACCAGAGGTAACTGGAGTAGGAGAGCAAGAGGAGGGGTTCTTCCCATCACACAGGAGCCAGTCTTCGTAGTTTATCACTTTATTACTCCAAGCCCAGCTCTGCCCACAGGCTCCTGTGGCCACGGGCATGCTGATGGACCTGGCCCTTGTGGGTGTGTGTTCTCTTGACCCTCATCTGCCTGAACCCCTTGCAAATATTAAAGTCGTGCAGCCACGATGGAAAACAGTATGGTGGTTCCTCGAAAACCGGCTCCGCACGGCATGTGGGATCTTCCTGGACCAGGGCTCTAACCTCTTGAGCTCACAGCTGATTCCCTGGACACGTCACACTCAGAAACAGGATGACGTTTCTATAAAAGAAACAGTATGAAGTTTCTGTAAAATCCAGACAGAGGGAAAAGCAAGGTCCCACATAATGGACTTTGTGCCAGGACCAGCCCTGAACCAAGCTCTGAACCAAGGGACTTGGCTTATTCAAGTAAAGAAGGGGGCTCCAGAAGGCTGGGTGTGGGGAGGTAGGCTGCAGATCAGTCGGAGAAATGGCTGGGTAGAGTGAACAGTGAGATACAAGAAAGAGAATTTGTTAAGAAAAGTGGGCCACCCTTTGAGGAAACTTCATTTTCTACTCCTCTTGCCCTCATCTTTAGCTATTTTCTTTCTTTCCCATATTCTTGGGAGAGTAGGGAGGAGTAGATGAAGTTGAAAGGAGTTTGCTGCTCAATGGCAAAAAAAAAAAAAAAGCAGCAATAATTTAAACCAACTTTCTCCTCTTCCCAAACAGCCCACAATCAGTGTCATTCTAAATAGGAATCTGAAGAATTCATTTTTGCTCATGATTTTTCATTATAGAGAATCAATTTTAACCTGCATTTGAGTGCAGAAAATGTCATTAACCTGCATTTGAGTGCAGAAAAGATATTTCCTTGCTCACCCTGATGACTCAGGCTTCAACTGAAGTCAGGTCTGCAAAAGGGAGATAAATGTGCAGAAGTCTCTATGGAGAGAGGAAAAAAACACTCCTTCAGCCAGAGTCGGTTTCCACCCAGATGCAGCTCTTGGATATTGGTTGGTGGCCAAGAGTGGGAGGATGTCAAATGGTCCCCTGATGTTTGCCAATGCCCAGGGTATTGGGGCACAGCTGGATGGGAAGGATTTCTGCCTAGAGCTCCATCTCCCAGCCCTACTCTCTGACAAAAGTGATCCCATAGCCAGATGGTAGGGAATGGGGAGTAAGGAAGTCTGGAGAAGAGGACTGGCCGGATTAGCAGGCAGTCCCTTCACCAGAGCAGGGGCTTATGTGTCAAAGAAGGGCACAGATGGTCTTCCAAGTAATTAGAGAAATTAAATCCCCAGCATTTTTTAATCCCTGTACAGCCAGACTGCTAAAAAGAAAAAGAATGGAAGGAGGGAGGAAAGAACGAAGGGAGAGAGGGAGGAGGGTGAAAGGCTCTTTGAATCACTTGGGCAAAGGGGTACATCTTGACATTCCTTCCCAGAAGCACTAGGGTTTCTCATCTTCCTCTTTTACAATTTCCTGAATCATGTTTCATCCTTTGTCTCTTCCTCTAGCCCCCACCCTCTCCCATCCGGCTCATATAATTAGGAGAATTGGCTGAAATATAATCTCTTGGCTGAGGCCAGAAATTTCTCCCTTATAGGTTCTTGCTGATTGTTTCAGCTGAATTCCCATTAATAGTAGAAAAACTTCATTATCAACATCCTCAGTAATGTTACCACTTGACCTGGGAGCCTAGGATAGTGATTACTGCTTGATTTTGACCCCATCCTTAACTAGTTGTGAAGGATGAGTGAACCCTTTGTCACTAGCTCTGACTATACACTGATGGTGACAGGTGTACAGGATCTAGTGTAAGAGGTACCTCTTGGCTCTGGCCAAGGAGAAAGGGCTTTACAAAGAACCAGAGGGACAGATGCCCTTAACAGAGCTACCTGTTCCTAGAATGAACTTCCTAGACTGTGATGGGGCTTTGTGAGTATTATCTCACCACTACAGAAGGTGAACAGTGTCCTTAACGGTGTGATATAGAGGAAAGACTGTTGGATTGGGTGAGAGTTGATATGGTTTTAGCCCTGCCTCTGCCATAATTCACTGTGTTGCTTCTGCAACTTGCCTTACCTCTCTGGGCCTCAAATTCCTCCTTTGTAGAATGAAGATGAAACTGTCTATTTCTCAGGGTTTTTGAAAGGCTTAATCAGAATAGTGCTGTGATAGTGTTTTGAAAAGCATAAAGAGTTATAAAATAGAATAGAATATTATTTTATCCATCTTTTCCCCTAATCATTCTTTTCTATTTTAAATGTATGAATAGGTCCCTCATCCCAGATACTTACTACTGGGAGAACAAAGTTGAACTGAGTGATTTCAGAAGTTACCAAGCATGGACCGAAATGGATTTGAAGAGATGTGGATCATTGGACCATGATTTAGCAGGTTCCCTGAGGGTCTGTGTTCGCTCATTCACACAACAAGTGAGGCAGAAGTGAAGGTGTCCTTTTCTGCTGCCACAACAGCCTGTAAAAGCCTCTGGCCAACTATTTTATCTAACTGCCATGCTGAACAGTCAGCTGGTACTAGGGCAGGAGAAAAGCAGTTGCTGCTCTGCTCTTTGTGCAGATTTTAGGATGCTGGTTTGGAAGATTTTTTAAAATATCTCCAGCTGCCTGGAAAGCACCATTCACAAGGCTAAAATGTAGCAATTAGCTGCTTTTTTCAGACTAGCAAATATTTTAAAAATTGATAATACTGAGTGTTGGCTGGGATGTGGGAAAATAGACACTTTCATAAGGAAAGTGTAAATAGCAGAATCTTTGGAGGATGATGTGGCCTTTCTACTCTACCCCAAATTTCACAACACAATCAGGCTATGGAAAGGAAGAAGGATTCCCTAGATCCTGAAAGTCCGCTTTATAATAATTCTTAACATGTTTAAAGCATTTTATAATTTATATATGTGATTTTATGTGATCCACAGTATAAGTCAATACATGTATGTAATCATACATCAATTTGACAAATAAGGAAAAAAAGGTTCAGATGTATTCCCTTAATTTGTTCAGTCTTACTGTTAGGAAGTGGTGGAGGTAGGATTAAGAACCCTAAATTCCAGTTGGTGCTCCTTTTCCTACACAGCAAAATGGACAGAACACAAAGGAGGGATCTTCTTACTAGAAGGGACCAATAATACTTTCTGGAATAGGAAGGAACATAAGTCAATTTTTTAAAAAGAAACATCTGGGTAGGCATAACATCTGCCAAAGTGTCACTTAGATGCTTTTGATATGCCCTGTGGATTGTCAAGACTTGTTTGGTCACAAGTGACAGAAACTCTACTTAAACTGCAGCAGGTTCCCAGACAAAGTCATCAGGCTTAGCTTTTATCCCTTGGTTCTGTTTTCCTCAATGTTGACTTTATTTTTAGTTAGCCTTCCCCCATGGCAAACTGAACCCAGCAGCTCCAGCCTTATACTCTTCTAGTGTAGTAACCCTGACATTATGAAAGTCTTTTTCCCAATACCTCCAGCTTTGACCAGAACTGGATTACATATGCAATCCTAGGGTCAAATGACTGGGTCAGCCCCAGGCCAAACCCCATGACCTGAAACTGAAAGTAAAAACAGGATTCTGTTACCAAAAGCATGGATACTGAGAAGACCAAAACAATACTTACAATACTCTGTAAAGTAACATAGAGAAGTTAGACATTTTGATTGGAAAAGGGGAACATAAGGCTTTTGTGATTCCCACATTGAAGACTTCCTCAAAACACCCTTTTATGGAAAAAGAGAAAGCTTCCCAGGAAAAATACGGTTCCTCTATTCCCTACAAATCAATTTGTACAAAGAAAGCAATACCCTCTGCCCACTGTGATCAAGAAGACGTCCTGTCCACTGCTTGTCCAGATGCCTACTGCCTCACTGTGCTCTGTGGGGAGCCTCTGAGGAAGGAAATGGTTTCCGTACTTAGAGCTGTTTCACTGGTGGGTAGATTAAGCAGGAAGAACATAGAAGATGTGAATCTGTTGATATGTCTAGAGCTAAAAATCTGGAACCAAGGGGATATGGAAGAGCAAATGTGTGTGTATATGTGTGTTTGTGTGTGTATATACATTTATGCATAACTGTAGGAAACAAAGGATAGATTAGAAGAGGGGAAGGGAAGGAAAAAAAAGAAAGAAGAAAGGAAAAAGTAAGAGTTTGTCTTTCTAAGTATGTTCCATATCCTCATTGCCTTTCTTCTCTTCTTCCTGCTTTTATTAGTTAGGATATTGACTAGATGGAGACAAAAATATCCATGGCTTAATCAAGGTAGAAGTTCTGTTTCTCTCCCAGGTAAAACTCTGAACTAGTAGACTGTGCAGGGCTGATCACAAGCACTGTTCCCCAAGGTCATCCTGGGACTCAGTTCTAGCCATCTTGCTACTCCACCCATGGTAATACTCTCATCCACGGGGTCAATGTTGATTCACCATTATTATATCCCAAAGAGAGGATGAGAAAGGCATGCAGCTTCCTGTTAAAGGTGTGACCTGGGGGTTGCCAGCATCGCTTTGGCTGACTTCCCTTTTGGCCAGAATGTAGTCACATTGTCATAGCCAGCTGTAAGAGAGGTTAAAAATGTATTATAGCTGACTGCCAAGCACCCAGCTAAACTTAGGGAGAATTCATTACTAACTGAAAGATGGGGGTATTGGGGAACAATTAGCAGTCACTCTCCTTCACCCCTCCAAACAAAGCAAACTTCTACCCATCTGTCTCCCTTGAAACACTCTACAGCCTTCAAGAATTAGCTTATATGACCCGTTTTAAGAAACCATTCCTGTTCCTCTCCCTCCGTTGAGCTCCCATGGTCCCATTTCACACATCATACGGCCCTTAGACTGTCTGGCATTTTAGGTAGATGGATTCCTCTACTAGTCTATGAGTTCTTGGAGGACAGGGATGAAGTCCAAGTCAGATCTCTGCTATCCACCACACCCATCACACAGAAGGGCCTAAGAAATGATTACTAAATTAGCAAACCTGCTTCTCTTTTCTGAACCCCTTGAGAGTAAGTTGGAAATATCATTAGAGTGTTGGAAAGTTAGAAACCCCTAAGTACTTGAGTGTTTATTTTCTAAAAGCAAGTAACTTCTCCTACGTAACCATATTTCTTTATTGTGGTTTACAGGGAGATATCCTTACATTCTTGGAGGAAAAGAAAGAAGGATGAAAAAACACAGCAGAAAAGGAAAAAAAAATATCTCCAAGTCTTTGCAGTGATCTATGTTGGATCACTCCCATGCTTAGCCAGGTTGTTTGCAACCCCAGCTTAACCTCCACTTTCTGCTTGCCCTGAGCCTAAAGAACAGCCAGAGGTGAATGTGTACGGTCATCTCAGTTCTTCTCTAAGCATGTGTCCTTCCCTTTGCATGTATATGGCTTTCTAGATTCTCCAATATACACAGGAAACTTTCAAAGCCCTTATTCCCTCCCCTCCCCAAATATCACCTCCGGGATTTTCCTCCCAGGATTTTGGTGTGTCTGTTGTTTGCCCCAACTATTATTTTTTACCCAGGCAGGTGCTAGTTTGTTCATTTGCCTTTCAATGTTTTTAGGGAAAGTCCTCTCTGTGGCTTCTCTGCCCTGATAGAGTTCCAGGTTAAGTGAAACAAAAGAAAGCCCTTTGCATCAGTCCTTTGGGGAAAACCCAGTCAAGACAAAAAGACAAACTCTATTCCTTTGGAACAAGGTCCACTCTGCTTCTTCCAGAAGCAGGCACCCACACCAGGAACATTGCCTGCCATCTTTAAGACTGCCACTGTACCAGTGAGCAGGGAGGATGGTGGGGCTAGGGTAAGATAAAACATCACAAAGATCACCTGCTGTGTTTCAGTGGCCTTCCTCCTGGGTTAGCATTTATTTGCTAAACTTTTAGCATTTAGTTGCTTTAAACTTTTGAATATCTCCCATTTAGTTGCTTTAAACTTTTGACTATCTCCCAAAGTTCTGGTGAGATTGAGACAGTTTTTGCCAAGTCTTTTCAGAGTTTCTGGAGACAGAACCCATACTTTGCCATTTTTTCACTGATGCCCCTTCTATCCTCCATGTCTTTTTACTATACCTTATCGTTTTGTGCCATCCTCTAGGTGAATTCCTCAGAACAATATTCCAATTCACTAAGTCTCCTTTGACTGTGTCTATTTAAATTGTGTATCTTGTTTATTGAGGGTTCCCCCCACCTCCATAACTGTACTTTTCCATTTAAGGAAATCCTTTTAAGGATTTCTAATTGATTCATTTGTTTATATTTTTTAAACTTTCCATTTTGAAATAATTCTATATTTACAGAAGAATTATGAGATCATATAGAGATTTCCTGTGTATTCTTCACCGCGCTCCCCCTAATGGTAACACCTCACATAACCATGATACATTTATCATGTCAGAATATGAGAAAATAATATTGATACAATGTTATTAACTTTATTCAGATTTCCTCAAGTTTTTCACTAATGTCCTTTATATGTTCAGAGTCCACTCCAAGATACCACATTACATCAAATATTCAGGTCCTCTTAGTCTCCTCCAGTCTGTGACAGTTTCTCAGTCTTTCCTTGTCTCTCATAACCTCGGCGCTTTTGAAGAGTACTGGACAGATGTGTAGTAGAATGTCCTTTAACTTAGTTTTTTCTGATGTTTTCTCATTATTAAACTAGGGTTATAGATTTTGGGGAAGAATACCATAGGCGTGAAGTGCTCATCTCATCACATCACATCAGAGAGTTTATAATATCAGTCTGTCAATATTATTGAATTTAACCTTGATCGCTTGGCTAAGGTGGTATCTGCCAAGTCCTTCTACTGTAAAGTTACTATTTTTCCCTTTCCATACTATGTGCCTCAGAAGTGAGCCACTAAGCCCAGCCTACACTCAAGAAGAAGGAAATTAAGCTCTACCTCCTGGAGGGAGAAGTGTCAAATAAGTTGTGGACATTATTAAAACCACCACAGTACTTATTAATTAAATTGATTGATTTTATATATACCTGCTCATGTTTTATTTTGGCCTGTTTTAATTTAACAATACTTTTTTCTTCTTTATGCTTTATTCAATTTCTTATTCTTTCTTTATTCCTTTGAGGATCCAAAGCATACTTATGGATCTTAAAGCATAGTTAAAGTCTTTTCAAGATTGTTCTTGGGGCTTCCCTGGTGGCTTAGTGGTTAAGAATCCACCTGCCAAATCAGGGGACACGGGTTTGAGCCCTGGTCCGGGAAGACCCCACAAGCCACGGAGCAACTAAGCCTGTGCACTGCAACTACTGAGCCTACGCTCTAGAGCCCGTGCTCTAGAGCCCGCGAAGCCACAACTACTGAGCCAGCGTGCCACAACTACTGAAGCCTGCGTGCCTAGAGCCCATGCTCTGCAACAAGAGAAGCCACCGCAATGAGAAGCTCATGCACCGCAACGAAGATTAGCCCCCACTCACTGCAACTAGAGAAAGCCATGTGCAGCAATGAAGACCCAATGCAGCCAAAAAATAATAAATTAATTAATTTTTAAAAAATTGTTCTTTTTACTTTTTTGGGAGAAAAAAACAGATGAATTTACTTGTTCCAAATTACAGGTCCTCCACATTGGATCAAAAACTTATTAGGATATTTTCTTTTAAAGATAAGGTAACTCAAGATAATGGTGGTACAATTTCAACTAGTTACTGTCATGATTTAGGGCTCCTTGGAAGCCTCTAGGCTGGTAGAGAGGTGTTGTGATACAGCCAGAAAGCAACAGCTTCTTTGTTGTATGTGTGTGTTATATTTGTGTGTGTGTGTATTGTGTGTACATATGTAATGTGTGTCCTGTGTGTTGAGTGATGTGCTGTATGTCTTGTGTGTATTGTGTGTGGTGTGTATGTGTGTATGTGTTTCTTGTGTGTGTTGTGGGTATGTGGTGTGTGTCTTATGTGCTGTGTTTGTGTGTTGCTGTCTTGTGTGTTGGGTGTGTATGGTGAGTGTCTTGCATCTTCTGTGTGTGTCTTTTTTAAGTACAATTGACTTACAATAATACATTAATTTCAGGTGTACAGCATGGTGATTCGATATTTTTATACATTATGAAATGATCACCATGAGAAATCATTACTATCTGTCACCATACAAAGTTATTACAATATTACTGACTATATTCTGTATGCTGTATGTTACATCCCCATGACTTATTTTATAACTGAAAGATTGTATCTCTTAATCTCCCTCACCTATTTCACTCATTCCCCAACCCTCCTCCCCTCTGTCAACCACCTGTTTGTTCTCTGTATCTATGAGTCTGTTCCTGTATTGTTATGTTTGTTCACTGTTTTGTTTTCTAGATTCCACATGTAAGTGAAATCATACAATATTTTTATTTGTCTGACTTATTTCACTTAGCGTAATACCCTCTACGTCCATCCATGTTGTCACAAATGGCAAGATTTTATTCTTTTTTATGGCTGAATACTATTCCAGTGTGTGTGTGTGTGTGTGTGTGTGTGTGTGTATGTGTGTGTGTCTGTGTGTACATACATCACATCTCTTTATCCATTCATCCATTGATGGATACCTAGGTTACTTCCATATCTTGGCTATTGTAAATAATGCTGCAATGAACGTAAGATGCTAATATCTTTTAGAGTTAGTGTTTTTATATTCTTTGGGAAAATACCCAAGTGGAATTCCTGGAATATATGGTGTTTCTATTTTTAAGTTTTTGAGGTACCTCCATACTATTTTCCATAGTGGCTGTACCAATTTACATTCCCACTAACAGCACATGAGGGTTCTCTTTTCTCCACATCCTCACCAACACTTACAATTTATTATCTTTTTGACAATGTCCATCTGACACACGTGAGGTAGTATCTCATTGTGGTTTTGATTTTCATTTCCCTGATGATTAGTGATGTTGACAATATTTTTATGTATCTGTTGACCATCCATATGTCTTCTTTGGGAAAAAAATGCCTATTCAGGTCCTCTGCCCATTTTTTAATCAGATTGTTTTTGTGATGTTGAGTGGTATGAATTCTTTGTATATTTTGGATATTAAACTCTTATCAGATATATTGTTTACAAATATATTTTCCCATTTAGTTGGCTGCCTTTTTGCTTTGTTGATAGTTTCTTTCACTGGGCAAAAACTTTTTAGCTTGATGTAGTCCAGTTTGTTTATTTTTTATTTTATTTCCCTTGCCTGAGGAGACATATCCAAAACAACATTACTAAGACTGTTGTCAAAGAGCATACTGCCTATGTTTTCCTGTAGAAGTTTTATGGTTTCAGGTCTTACATTTGTCTTTAATCCACTTTGAATTTATTTTTGTTCACAGTGTGAGAGTAGTCCAGTTTGATTTTTTCCACATAACTGTACAGTTTTCCCAACAATATTTACTGAAGAGGCTCTCTTTTTCCCATTGTACATTCCTGTCTCCTTTGTCATAGATTAATTGCCCATATAAGTATGGGTTCATTTCTGGGCTCTCTATTCTGTTCCATTGATCTATCTGTCTTTGTGTCAGTATCATACTGTTTTGATTACTGTGTGTTTGTTGTATAGTCTGAAGTCAGGAAGCATGATTCCTCTAGCTCTGATCTTTCTCAAGATTGTTTGGCTGTCTGGAATCTTTTGTGTTTCCAAACAAATTTTAGAATTACTTGTTCTAGTTCTGTGAAAAATGCCATCAGTATTTCAATAAGGATTGCACTGAATCTGTAGATTGCCTTTGGTAATATGGTCATTATAACAATATTAATTCTTCCAATCCATGAGCACAGTGTATTTTTCCATTTGTTTGTGTCTTCTTTAATTTCCTTCATTAATGTCCTATCATTTTCTGAGTACAGGTCTTTTACTTCCTTAGTTAGATTTATTCCTAGGTGCTTTATTCTTTTTGATGTGATAGTAAATGGAATTATTTTCTTTATTTCTCTTTCTGATAGTTTGTTGTTAGTGTATAGAAATGCAACTGATTTCTGTATATTAATTTTGTATGCTGCAACTTTGAATTCATTTATTCGTTCTGATAGTTTTTTGGTGGTGTCTTTAGGATTTTCTATATAGAGTATCACATCATCTACAAGTAGTGACAGTTTTACTTCTTCATTTCCATTTGGATTTATTTTATTTCTTTGTCTTGTCCAGTTTGGATTCTTTCTGTTTCTTTCTCTTCTCTGATTGCTGTGGCTAGGACATCCAATATTAAGTTAAATGAAAGAGGCAAAAGTAGGCACTCTTGTCTTGTTTGTGACCTTAGAGGAAATGTTTTCAGCTTTTCACAATTGAGTATGCTACAAGCTGTAGGTTTGTCATATATGACCTTTATTATGTTGTGGTATATTCCCTCTATACCCCCTCTGTTAAGAGTTATTATCATAAATGGATGTTGAATTTTGTCAAAATCTTTTTCTGCCTCTATTGAGATAATCATATGATTTTGATTCTTCAGTTAGTTAATGTGATATATCATATTGACTGATTTGCAGATATTGACTGATTTGCAGATATCACATCCCTGGGATAAATCTCACTTGATTATGGTGTATGATCCTTTCAGTGTATTGTTGAATTCAATTTGCCAATTTTTTTTTCAATTTGCCGATTTTTTTTTTTTTTTTTTTTTTTTTTTGCGGTACGCGGGCCTCTCACTGCTGTGGCCTCCCCGCTGCGGGGCACAGGCTCCGGACGCGCAGGCTCAGCGGCCATGGCTCACGGGCCCAGCCGCTCCGCAGCATGTGGGATCTTCCCAGACTGGGGCACGAACCCGTGTCCCCTTCATCGGCAGGCGGACTCCCAACCACCGCACCACCAGGGAAGCCCCAATTTGCCGATTTTTATTGAGGATTTTTGCATCTATGTTCATGAGTGACATTAGCCTGAAATTATCTTTTTGTGTAGTGTCTTTAATTTTGACACCAGGTGATGCTGGCCTCATAGAATGAGTTCAGAAGCATTCTTTCATCTTCAGTTTTTTAGAATGATTTGAGAAGAATAGGTGTTAACTCTTCTTTAAATGTTTGGTAGAATTCACTTGTGAAGCCATCTGGTCCTGTTCTTTTGTTTGTTGGGAGGGTTTTTACTTTTTTTTCTGATTCAGTTTCATTACTGGTAATCGGTCTGTTCATATTTTGTATTTCTTCCTGATTAAATCTTTTTTTTTTATAAATTTATTTATTTATTTACTTTTGGCTGCCTTGGGTCTTTGTTGCTGCATGCAGCTCTTCTCTAGTTGCGGCAAGCAGGGGCTACTCTTTGTTGTGGTGCGTGGGCTTCTCATTGTGGTGGCTTCTCTTGTTGCAGAGCATGGGCTCTAGGCACACGGGCTTCAGTAGTTACGGCACGAGGACTCAGTAGTTGTGGCTCACAGGCTCTAGAGTGCAGGCTCAGTAGTTGTGGCGCACGGGCTTAGTTGCTCCGCAGCATGTGGGATCTTCCCGGATCAGAGCTCGAACCCGTGTCCCCTGCATTGGTAGGCGGATTCTTAACCACTGCGCCACCAGGGAAGCCCCTGATTCAATCTGGGAAGATTGTTTCTAGGAATTTATCAATTTCTTCTAGGTTGTCCATTTTATTGGCTTATAATTGTAGTAATCTCTTACGATCCTTTGTATTTATATGGTGTCAGTTGTAACTTCTCTATCATTTCAGTTTTACTGATTTGGGTCCAGTCTGGCTAGAGGTTTATCAATTTTGTTTATCTCTTCAAAGAACCAGTTCCTAGCTTTTTAATCTTTTCTATTATTTTTTTGGTCTTTATTTCTGCTCTGATATTTATGGTTTCTTTCATTCTACTTTGGGTTTTATTTGTTCTTCTCTTTCTAGTTCCTTTAGGTGTAAGATTATATTATTTATTTGAGATTTTTCTTGTTTCCTGAGGTAGGCTTGTATCACTATAAACTTCCCTCTTAGAATTGCTTTTGCTGCCCCCCATAGATTTTGGGTCATCCATTTTCATTTGTTTCCAGGTATTTTTAAATTTCTTCTTTGATTTCTTCAGTGAACTATTGGTTGTTTAGTAGTATATTGTTTATCCTCCATGTTATTGTGTTTTTTGCAGTTTCTTAATTACAGTTGATTTCTATTTTCATACTATTGGGTCAGAAAAGATCCTTGATATGATTTCTATCTTTTTAAATTTATTGAGACTTGTTTTGTGGCTTGGCATGTGATCAATTCTGGAAAATGTTCCATGTTCACTTGAAAAGAGTGTGTTGTGCTTTCTGCTGCTTTTGGATGGAATGGTCTATATATAGGTCTATATAATATATTAAGCCCATCTGGTTTAATGTGTCATTTAAGGCCAAAAAATCTTATTGATTTTCTGTCTGGATAATCTGTCCATTGGTATAAGTGGAGTGTCAAAGTCCCCTACTTTTTGGACTTCCCTGGTGGCTCAGTGGATAAGAATCCATGCTCCCAATGCAGGGGATCCAGGTTTGATCCCTGGTCAGGGAACTAGCTCCCACATGCATGCCACAACTAAGGAGCCTGTGTGTCACAACTAGGGAGCCTGTGAGCCGCAAGTAAGGAGCCCTGGAGCCTCAACTAAGGAGGCTGCCTGCCATAACTAAGACCCAGTGCAGCCAAATAAATAAATACTTTTTTAAAAATTATTTATTTTATTTATTTATTTTTGGTTGCATTGGGTCTTCATTGCTGCATGCATGCTTTCTCTAGTTGCAGAGAGCAGGGGCTACTCTTTGTTGTGGTGTGTGGGCTTCTCATTGCAGTAGCTTCTCTTGTTGCAGAACACGGGCTCTAGGCGTGTGGGCTTCAGTAGTCGTGGCACGCAAGCTCAATAGTTGTGTCTCGCGGGCTCTAGAACGCAGGCTCAGTAGTTGTGGCACACAGGCTTAGTTGCTCCGCAGCATGTGGCATCTTCCCAGACCAGGGCTCGAACCTGTGTCCTCTGCATTGGCAGGTGGATTCTTAACCACTGCGCCACAGCAAAGCCCAATAAATACTTTTTTTAAAAAGTCCCCTACTATTATTGTGTTACTGTCAATTTCTCCCTTTACTTTTGTTAATATTTGCTACTTTTGTTAATATTTGCTTTATGTATTTAGGTGAAACTATGTTAGGTGCAAAAGTTATGGCCATAGTATGTGATAAGTGCTTAGTTAAGATGGAAAAGGCATTAAATATGTACAATAAGATATTTTGAGAGAGACCACATTCACATAACTTTTATTATAGTATGTTGTTATAATTGTTCTATTTTATTATTATTCTTGTTTATCTCTTCCTGTGCCTAATTTATAAATTAAACTTTAGCATAAGTATGGATGTACAGGAAAAAAACATAGTTTATATAGGTTCAGTACTATCCACAGTTTCAGCCATCCTCTGGGGGTTTTGGAACATATACCCTGTGGATAAGGGAAGACTGCTCTATATCCATAAATGTTTTATTATCCATTTCTTTTTTTAAAAACCCAGAATACTATTATCAATAACACTTGAAAATAAAAAGTTAATATTATGAAAAATTCATACTATGTTAAAACTTTGAGTAGGGCACTTTTAATCCATGTTACCCTACATGAACAGATTTCCTAGCTGCCTTTTCTGCTTCCAGACCCTTAAGTTTGGTGTTTTAAAACTCTATGATCAGAACTTTCCTGGCAATCCAGTTGTTAAACCTCTGTGCTCCCACTGCAGGGGGCAGAGATTTGATCCCTGGTCAGGGAACTAACATCCTGCATGCTGCTGTGTGATACAACAAAACAAACAAACATCAACAATCAATTAGGCAGATATATAGAAATGAGAATAGACAGAAGGATCCTTGTTCCAGTTCCAATTCCCTGTTCATTCAGTTCTGCAAGATACACTTGAACTGCCTACTTCATCGGAAACTAGTTTTTTTCACCTATAAATGGGTCTGTCCAATCACAAAGCTAGCTTTTGTATGATCATTTTTTATTGGCCACCAGCAAACAGAATGAGTGTTGACTACTCTAATGAGGTTGGAGGTGATGATATTAAGTAGAGGGTAAGGTAGCTTCGGAAATTTCTTTATCATAATTGCATCAATTTTCCAACAAGTGCAGCAATTTTCCTGCCAGAAAGACCTTGCCGGTCTTTCTCTATCAATGTACTATACCTAAAAATATCTGGTCCATGTTGGCTATAAGATTTTTTATTTACTTCAACAGAAAGTTCTTCTGAGAACAGTTTATTCAAAGTAGTTGACAGTGATAATATGCAGTAGCAGTAATGATAACAATGCATTAAAATAGGTAATACTCATGCTGCTAAAGGGTGCAAACTCTGACATGAACTTTCTGAAGGACAATGGGACACAATCTATCAAGAGTCTTAAAAATGCTTATACCCATTGACTTAGTACTCTTACTTCTGGGAATTTATCCCATGAAATCAGAGATATGCACAAAGATTTCTCCAGGAGCCTACATATTCTCTAAATCAGCATGTAATATTTAGCGCTGTTTCTTCAATATCCAATATTCATAGGTCCAGGAATCAAGGGGTGAAAATAGGAGTGGCACCCTCACTGTTATGCCTAGTAATCTACTAGCAAAATGTTTGCTTTCTGTCCCCATGACCTAATGCTCTGCTTGTCTAGAAATCTTAGTTCCAAAGGGAAGAATGCATCTTCTGGGAGATAACAACGATTCCATTGAACCAAAGTTAAGACTGCCACCCAGCTAATTTGAGCTCCTTATGCCTCCAATCAACAGGCAAAGAAGGGAGTTACTATACTGGCTGGGGTGATTGATCCTGATTACCAAGGGAAAGTTGGACTGCTACTATACAGTGGAGTTATGGAAGATTACATCTGGAATACAGGTGATCTCTTAGGGAGTCTCTTAGTATTACCAGGCCCTGTAATTAAAGCCTATGGAAAACTACAACAACCCAATTCAGGCAGGACTACTTATGACCCAGACTCTTCAAGATCAAGGTTTAACTCCTCCTACCACAAAATACCACAACCAGCTGAGGCGCTTGCTGAGGGCAAAGGGAGTATGGAATGGGTATTGGTAGAAGCTATTAGCTATGACCACATGACCAGTTGCAGAAACAAGGAAAAGACTGTAAGTTTATGCATAATTCTTCCCTTTTTTGTTCTGAATATGTTTGTGATGTGTATCAAATATCTTTGTTTCTTCCCTCTCTTATCCTCCTACCATATAATATAAGATGCATTAATAAAGTTACCTTTACATCAAAGTATTTCAGTTACAGGATATCAAAGAGAAGAGTGAACATCACCCAGAGATTTTGTGTCCTCTTCTGGGGAAAGAGTTGGTGTATTTTTGGTTGTATGCAGGATAGTTGTATTATGTTAGGCAAAAGTATGATTTTGTTATTGTCCTCATCTGGAGGTTAAGTATAGCTTAAGGAGTTAAGTATAGGTGTCAAGTTGACAAGGGGTGGACTGGGATAATTAGTTTTATGTGTCAACTTGGCTAGGCTGTAGTACAGTTATTTAATCAAACATTAGTCTAGGTGTTGCTGTGGAGGTATTTTGTAGATATGGCCAATATTCTACTTAGTTAACAATACTGTGTTGTACAGTTGAAAGTTACTAAGATAGTAAATCTTAAAAGTTCTCATCACACATAAAGAAAGGTAACTATGTGAGGTGGTGGATGTGTTAGTTAACCTTAACTTAATTGTGGTAATCTATAAAGAAAATTGCCATCTTCCTCCTGTGTTTATTTTTCCTAACGAGCAATTAACTCAATTCTGACACTATAGTGTCAGATCCCACAGGTTAAGGGCTTAGTCCTTCAAACTGCCCCCTACTTCAGATGTGAATCACAAGTAGTAGGTCACCAGGTTACCCACAACTTCTGTTCGACTTGGATACAAACTGGAGATTCCCATGACCTCCACTGCCTTGGATTTGATTATTTGCTGGAACAGCTCACAGAACTCAGGGAAATGCTTACACTTAGAATTATTATATAACAAAGGATATGATAAAGAATACAGATAAACAGCCAGATGAAGAGATACATCAAGGTGGTATGGGAGAGGCCTGAGCACAAGAGCTTCTGTCCCTGTAGAGCTGGGAGCGTGTTGCCCTCCCAGTATATGGATGTGTTCACCAACCTGAAGTCCCCTGAACACTATATTATTGGGATTTTTATGGCAACCTCATCATGGTAAGTATGATCGATTATTAGCTTCATTCCCTCCTCTGGATAATTGGAGGTGGGAATGAGAATTCCATGCTTCTAATCATGGCTTGGTCTTTCTGGTGACTAGCCTCCCCCCAGGAGCCAACCAAGAGTCACCTTATTAAAACAAAAGACATTGCTATCACCCAGAAAGTTCCAAGGGATTTAGGAAACCTGTCAGGAAACAGGATCAAAGACTAACTATTAGAACAAAAGATGCTCCTAGTGCTCTTTATCACTTAGGAAATTACAGGGTTTTAGGAGCTCTGTGCCAGGAACTAGAGGCAGAGATCAATATATATTCTTCCTATTTTTCACATAATCATTTTGCAGTATCTATGTATATCAAGTCATCATGTTGTACACCTTAAACTCACCATAAGGTTATATGTCAATTATGTTTCAATGAAACCAGAAAAAATTTTTTTTTCAATTCTACAATCAGTTGATTTTAAGTAATGAAGCTGACCCTTGATAAAGTGGGTGGGCCTCATTCAGTCAGTTTGAAAGCCCTTAAGAGGAAAACAGATTTCCCTGAGGAAGACTGCCGTATCAACTCTTGCCTGAGCATTTCCAGCTTGCCCTGCAGATTTCAGACTTGCCAGCCTCCACAATCACGTAAGCCAATTCTCTGAAATAAATCTCTCTCTAATATCTCTCTCTCCCTCTTTCTCTCCTTCTGAGATATATATACATATATAATATTAATATCCTTATATTATATATAAATATATACATATATACTCTGGTTCTTTTTCTCTAGAGAACCCTGCCGGATACACAGCCTAAAATCTAACAGTAGGGAATTCCTTGGCCATCCAGTGGTTAGGACTCCACGCTTTCACTGCACAGGGCACAGATTTGATCCCTGGTCAGGGAACTAAGATCCTGAGAGCCACGTGGCCAAAAATAATAACAATAATAAATAAAATAAAATCCAACAATAATTAAAGAGTTAAAGTATGGTATATTCTTTCATCGAATTATTTTCCAGCATTAAAAACGATGTTGTTAAAACAAAAAAAAAAAAAAAAAAAACGGAAAAAGAA
>NW_020174042.1:2383495-2490053 GCF_003031525.2 Neophocaena asiaeorientalis asiaeorientalis | reverse complement strand
TAACATCTGGAAGTTCTCATAATATTATGTTAAATTTGAAGAATAGGAGATGGGACTTCCCTGGCGGTCCAGTGGTTAATACTCCTCACTTCCAGTGCAGGGGGCACAGGTTTGATCCCTGGTTGGGAACTAAGATCCCACATGCTGCGTGTTGTAGCCAAAAAATTAAAAAAAAAAAAAAAAGAAAGAAAAGAAAAAGAAGAAGAAAGAAAGAAAGAATAGGGGAAATTTATGTGTGCAATTTTATTTCAAAAAATAAACACACCCATAGATGGAAGGAAATAAAAAAATAATTCATTGCATTTATTTCTTGGTAATGATTTTTTTAAAGGTTTTTTTTAATCATTTTTATTTTTGGCTGCATTGGGTCTTCGTTTCTGTGTGCAGGCTTTCTCCAGTTGTGGCGAGTGGAGGCCTATTCTTCATTGGGGTGCGTGGGCTTCTCATTGCTGCGGCTTCTCTTGTTGCAGAGCACGGATTCTAGGCTCGTGGGCTCTAGAGTGCAGGCTCAGTAGTTGTGGCGCACGGACTTAGTTGCTCCGCGGCAGTGCGATCTTCCCAGATCAGGGTTCGAACCCGTGTCCTCTGCATTGGCAGGCGGACTCTTAACCACTGCACCACCAGGGAAGCCCTTGGTAATTATTTTTTAATTATTTTCTGGAAATTTGCTATTTTTGATATCAGAACAAAAATGTTATTATGTAATTGCCTAATGATAAGAGAATCCTTGCTCCACTTTGTAAGTCATTTTACTTTTCTTTTTTTTTATTTTTATAAATTTACTTATTTTATTTATTTATTTTTGGCTGTGTTGGGTGTTCACTGCTGCATGTGGGCTTTCTCTAGTTGCAGCAAGCGGGGTCTATTCTTTGTTGCAGTGCATGGGTTTATTGTACTGGCTTCTCATTGCAGAGCACGGGCTCTAGGCACGCAGGCTTCAGTAGCTGTGGCTCACAGGCTCTAGAGCACAGGCTCAGTAGTTGTGGTGCACGGGCTTAGTTGCTCCGCGGCATGTGGGATCTTCCCGGGCCAGGGCTCGAACCCACGTCCCCTGCATGGGCAAGTGGATTCTCAACCACTGCACCACCAAAGAAGCCCTACTTTTCTATCATTAACTGATGCTTATGTGTTTGTTTTTATGCCAAGATTTCCTTGCATTTGAGACAACAGATATAGCTGGTAAAAGATACTTCAATAAAATTGTACATAATATTCTTTTAAAATTCTTACATTTATATTTAATTCCCAATTAGGCATTTGGGAAAAGTATGAAGGAGGTAGAATGACACTGTGAAATGTATTTTTTAATGAGCCATTTTTTGCTTAGCATTTTCCAAATAAATTACTGAGTTTATAAGTGGAAAAGTTTCATCTCTTCTTTTGCTTTCTTATCTTATTGAGATTACACATAAAAGTGAGATTGTTTAAGGGTAAAGAGGAAGAGAAAACAAGGAACCTGGATAATTTAAACACTATTTCAATTCCTAAATGGTTAGAAATTATCTGTATTTACAAATTCTATTAGTGTGTGTCAAATTATACCTAAAATGCAGAAACAGAATTTCTGGTCTCAAAGTAGTTGATATTCTGGCTAAAATATTTCAGGTTCTGAATAAAGAGAAAACATAAGAATACTAGGAAAATGCTAAAATAAATACCAATTACAAGTTCAACTGGGCCCAGATGTTTAACATGGCAGAGTTGAAAAAATGGCAGAGATCCTGGGTTCCATTTCTCACTCATGGGCTATCTGCCTACGTGACTTGATTTTTTTGGCTTCAGTTTTCTATAAAACTATGAGTTTAATGAGATGAGCTATCTTTATAATATCTTCCACCTTTAATAATCTATGCCCTAGGATCTGAAAAAATTTCCACAGGGGTGAAATAATTACCATTCACATGCCTTGGAGACTTCTAACATTTTTACATCACAAGAGAGCAGTTATTAAGCACTTACCAACTGTGCCAGTTCATGTTCCTATGTCTTCCAGGTCTCTTTTTTTACTATGTTTTATTATGGTTTGTATGAATTAAAATTCCAAGTACTTTTCCTAACAGAAATGCTTTCCTCCTGAGCCATTTGCCAGCAAGGATAGTTAATTAGCTCGAATACATTAAGGGAAATGTGTCATAGCAACATCTGCTTTGTTTGTTCCAAGGAATCTATGCAAATAAACAAGAGGAATTAGTTACTAAGCATATATAATACAATTCAATTTGTCCAAAGTACTTTATAGTATTTCTTGTTATTTATTCTTCCTGGCAAGACCAAGACAAAGAGAAGGTAAGAGGTTAGCAGGTCCTGGGTCCCCCGCCCATTGATGGACTTCCTACAGTATATTGCATTGTGATGGAATGGTTACAAGGACTGATTTGGAGGGGTTGAAGTGAAGGAGATGGGAATTGTTTAGTTTTTAATTTAAGTATATAAAATAGTATAGTTTGAAATAATCTTTTAAAAGAACTATATATGGATATATAGATACAGTTACATACAAAAAAAGAATTGGAAGATCACACATCAAGATGTAAACAGTTGCTATCTGGAGGCTGGAATTATGGGCAATTTATTTTTTGTCTTTTTTTTCCTTTCTTGCTTTCCAAGTTTATACTTTGAGAACATATTATTTTTTAATTAGAAAAAAAGCTACCTTAAATAAGTAAATAGATTTACCCAAGATTCTGGAAGCGAGTTATTGCAGCATTACTCTCATCACAGTTTCTTCCTTATGCCTACTATTAACACCACCATGAACATACCTAGAGCACTTTATGTGACATACATTTGACTTACTCTTCATTCAATCATTCAACATCTAGGGAATACATCAAATATGCTAGATGCCTTCCCACACACTAGGGATGTGGAGGTGAATAAGGGTGTCCTTTGCTTGAGTAGCTCTCAAGTTAGTGGGAGAGACAGACATAGTGGGAGAGAAAACAGACCATTACAATACAGTGTGACAAATTAACCATGAAAATTTTCTGTGAGGGCACAGCAGAAGAGTATCTTAGCCAGGTTGAAAGATGAGTGATGGTAGGAAGGGACCAGTCACGGAAAAGGTGATTCTCAAGTCCAAGAAATTATTTACTAAGAATGAATGATTCTTATTAGATGTGGGGATGAGTGGACAAACCAGAGACACTTTTCTTAATCTTGGGAGGAAGTTTCAAATTGCATTCATTCATTAATTTATCCATTTATTCAACAAATATTTGTTGAGTGCTAGCATGTGCTAGGCACTAGAGATACAATGGTAGCAAAAATAACCATAGTTCCTGTTCTTGAGGAGCTTATATTCTAGTGGAGGAGACAGACATTAATCAAATAATCATACAAATAAATGTAAAATTTTAATTGTGTTAAGTGTTACAAAGGAGAAGTGTATGGTGCTATGAAACTGATAATGGGGAAGGGAAGGATTACTAGTCAAGGAGGCCAGGGAACACTTTCCTGAGGAAGTAATGTTTAAACTGAGATCCAAGGAATGACTAAATATTACAACAGCAAAGAGGCAAAAGAGTGAACCAAATAGAGGTAAAGCTGTGCACAGGCCCTGTGGCGGGAGGGAGCATTTTGGTTAGGAAGGATTGAAAGAGGACCAGTATGGCTGGACCTGAGGAAGGGGGAAGACTATGGTATGAGATGTGGCTGGAGTCAAGTTAGGAACCAGGTCATGCAAGTTCTTATAGGCCAGATTAAGGATTTTATCTTTATCCACAGAGCAAGAGAAAGACATTGAAGAAAGTTAACCTGGAGGTGAGAATGGGGATGACTTGTTCAAATTTGCATTGAAAAAGATAAGTATCTGCAGAACAGAATAACAAAAGAGGTCAGAGTGGATGCTGGTAGTTATTCTAGGAGACCTTCACAAATGGTGGGACCAATAGGTGACAGACTTGGACTAGGGTAATGGAGAGATGTGAATTGACTCAAGATACTAATAAGGTAAAATAATTAGGACTTGGTGATGTAATAGATGTGTGAGTGTGTGAGAGAAGAGGGTACAAGAATTGGGGGAGGACTTCCCTGGTGGTGCAGTGGTTAGGAATCCACCTGCCAATGCAGAGGACACAGGTTTGAACCCTGGTCTGGGAAGATTCCACATGCCGTTGAGCAACTAAGCCCGTGCGCCACAACTACTGAGTCTGCACTCTAGAGACCGCGAGCCACAACTACTGAAGCCTTCGTGCCTAGAGCCTGTGCTCCTCAACAAGAGAAGCCACCGTAATGAGAAGACTGTGCACCACGATGAAAAGTAGCCCCCGCTCGCCTCAACTAGAGAAAGCCCGTGCACAGAAACGAAGACCCAAAAGAGCCAAAAATAAATAAATTTTAAAATAACAATAATAAACATTTTTTAGAAAAAGGAATTGGGAGAGATAAAGGTGATTCCCAGGTTTTCATATGTCTGGAGAGTATTTTTGTTTTGTTTGTAGAGCTGAGGGCAAAGTGATGAATTCAGTGTCCTCTCAGGTTCATTTCAGCCTACAGTATGGTTTTAAAATTTTTCCCCTTCCTAGCCTGATTGTCTCTTATAAAGTACAGAGGAAGGACCCAGGTGAAAGAATTTAGAATGTTTAATTTTTTTTATTAATTTATTTATTTTTAAAATTTATTTTATTTTTGGCTGCATTGGGTCTTCATTGCTGTGAGCGGGCTTTCTCTAGTTGCGGTGAGCAGGCTTCTAATTGCGGGGGCGTCTATTGTTGTGGAGCACCGACCCTAGGTGTGCGGACTTCAGTAGTTGTGGCTCGCAGGCTCTAGAGCGCAGGCTCAGTAGTTGTGGCGCACGGGCTTAGTTGCTCCATGGCATGTGGGGTCTTCCCAGACCAGGGATCGAACCTGTGTCCCTTGCATTGGCAGGCGGATTCTTAACCACTGTGCCACCAGGGAAGCCCCTAGAATGTTTGTTTGTTTCTTTCTTTTTTTTTTTGGCCGTTCAGTGCGGCATGCAGGATCTTAGTTTCCCGACTAGGGATCGAACCTGTGCCCCCTACAGTGGAAGCACAGAATCCTAACCACCGAACTACCAGGGAATTCCCATAGAATGTTTATTTCTTTATATTGAGGTATACTTACATAAACTGCACAAATCTTAAATGTACAGCTTGATGAAATTTTACATATGTATACACTAGTATAATCACCACCAAGGTCAAGATATAGAAATTTCCAGCACACCAGAAGCCTCCTTGGGTTCTCTTCCCAGCTAGTAACCACCAAGAATAATGACTATTCTGACTTCTATTACTGTGATATTGTGATATAAGAAATATATACATTTGATCATGACACAAGAGCTCCTAAAACTCTTTTCCCAAATGATAATGGTTAGAGGAGCAGCTCTTATTATTCATAATAAGTCCCTTTCAACCATACTTGAGTTTATGTTAATGGGGTGACTCAAGATGGGCCCCTAGGTAACTTTAGGATGGGGGCTATTTGCCAGGGGAAACAACCTTGTGATTAGAGCATTGGAACTTTCAGCCCCACCCTCTCAACCACCAGGAAGGGGAGAGGGACAGGGGATTGAGTTAATAAATGGCTAATGATCTAATCAATCATGCCTATACAATGGAACCTCCATATAAACCCTAAACTATAGGGTTTGGAGAGTTTCCAAGTTGGTGGACATATCCACGTGCCATGAGAGTAGCATACCCCAAACTCCATGGGGACAGAAGTTCCCATGCTCAGGACCCTTCCAGACCTCACCCTATGTACCTCTTCATCTGGCTGTTTATTTGCATCCTTTTTAAAATCCTTTATAATAAACCAGTAATAGTATTTATTTCCGAGTTCAATGACCAATTACGGCAAATTATCGCACCTGAAGAGGTCATGGGAACCCCAGTTTATCTTACCATTGATTGACATTTGAACTATTTCCAGTTTAGGGCTATTATGAATAAAGTTGCTATGAATGTTCTTGTAAATGCCTTTTGGTGGACATAAACACTCATTTCTGTTGGGTTTACAACCAGAAGTAGAACTGCTCCATCACAAGGTACATGTGTTTAGCTTTGGTAGGTACTGCCATAGATTTCTTCCAAATTGTTTGTACCAATTTACACACCCACTAGCAATATATAAGAGTTCTAGTCATTCTACCTCCTCACGAATAGTTCATGTTATCAGTCTTTTAAAAACAATTGTAAACTTTTAAACTTTCAAATAAATCTTCATTCTATTTTATTTCCACAGAAATGGTGAGCTCTGCTGGAAGGTGCATTTGGGGATAGTTCCTGGGATGTCAAAAGAAAGTGCACCAACCTCGAGGATGAACCTACAGCCTGTGACACTGGCAGAGGAGACTAAGATCCAAGCGCAGCCCAACAAAAACCTAGAGATTCTCAAAGGAATTCCAGATTCTTGTCCTAGGTCATCCAGGGCATTGTGAGGCAAGACAGAATTGGAACAACAGGCTCAAAAAAGGAAGCTGACCTACTGCTGACCCACTCACTGCGTGTATGTCTCTGAAGGGATAGGTCTGACCTAGTAAAACGGAGCTGCCTTTCCCAAGGTGGCATTAGGGGTTAGTGACAGTGCTGACTTGGGATGGCGGAGGACACTGTCTCAATCTGGTCTTTGGCTCCACTTGGAAAACAAATCCAAATCTCCTCGTAGGCGGAACTTCAGATGGGCCAACAGAGCTCCCTGGAGGTATGAGGCTTGAAGCCTGAAGGGATCAGCGGGTAACTGGGCACTACAGCCTGAGGGCCGTCAGCCCCAAGGAAGAGCTTCCTGCTTCCTCAAAGGATTTCTTTGCCTGAGGAAAGGTGGGAGCTGGCACACAAATCCGTACAGAATCTTCTGAAAATGGAGGCAAGGGTGATCCTGAAGAAGCCCCCTTGTCTGGTGACCAATGACAGTCCTAACTGGACTGACAAGTTAAAGGCTCCTCTTTGTGGTTCAGAATTTCACCCTATCTGCCCTATGGAGACGTAACCTGGGCCCCAAGGAAGAGGCAGGCAGTAGCAGTCCCCTGTTCTAGTCCTCACCTTAGGACTGCATGGAAGACGTAGAAACATAAATTACGGAGGGAGGCCTATTTCATAGAGCACAAAAGACTGTGTGGCCGGCAGGTCACGGGACTCTAAAAGGGAGGCGAGGTACCACGCTGCAGCTAAGGAAGAGGTAACTAAGAGGCTGCTGCGATTAGGGCAGCACAGAGGGTCAGGCGGGGCAGGGAGGAGGCCAGCGGAGGGAGAAGACTGAGTGGAAAATGAAGCCTGAGAGCTCCCCAGGAGTGGGGAGAGGGTGGCCTGAGGCCCTGGGTCTGGTGTTGGGGGGGACCTGGGCTGACTGTGCCCAGCGTGGATTTCGAGTCGGACACCACCTTACTGGCTGGGAAAAGGAAGTTAATGCCTCCTCTCACAGTGTCCAGCCCTTGGCGCCAGGGCTCGGTTTCATAGGTTTGGGGAAACGTGAAGCGCTTGTTTGAGATAACCAGCGGTGACTGTGGGGTAAAGGCGTGTTGGGAGGGATTCCTTCCCCGAGCGAGGGTAATCGCCCTCACTTCCGGGTGCCTGCGGATGGGAGGGTGGGGCTCCGAGGTCGGGGGCCAGAACCCAGATTCCTTTGCCCCCAGGTCGCCCACCTCCAGCAGCAGTCAAATGGCCCTTGAAAAAGGGCTGGAGGCCGCTGAGCAACTGCCGCGAACGCTACAGCGAGCCCTAAACCCAATCCTTCTGTCCGCACTGCATCTCCATGGCGACGCGCTACGAAGTGCGGCTGCGCGAGGATGACGGAGCGCGGGCGAAAGGGAGAGGGTATTTTGGTTCCAGCCGCTCGCCGTCCTTTCCAGACTTGGTCGTCGGAAAGCTTCGGGTTCCTGTCTCCCCTTCCCCTTCCCCTTCCCTTTCCCGGCCCCGGTCCTCCCTCCCTCCCTGCCTCCCTGTTTTTCTACTGCCGCCCGGGGTCCGGGCCATTTTCTGGACCGGGCGCACTAAGGTGCGCGGCCCCGGGGCCCAGTATATGACCTGCCGTCTTGCTCCCGCTCGTTTCCCCCGCCCCATGTGGCTGCGGGGCCGCGGCGGCGCTGCCCACTATGGCCCGGAAAGCAGTTAGCAGGAAGCGGAAAGCGCCCGCCTCGCCGGGAGCTGGGAGCGACGCTCAGGGCCCACAGGTGAGGGCTGAGAGGCCGGGCCCCGGGTGATAAGGCCGAGGCACCCAGAGGATAGGGTTCGCAAATCAGGGAACCGGAACGAGGTCCAAGGTCTTGGGGGGACGAGGGGCGGGTGAAGAGCGGAGCCGTGGTCAATAGGATCCGGGCTGGGCCAGCAGGAGTTCACTGAAAAGCAGATAGTCAGCAGGGGTGAGGAACTAAAGGGGAACGTGAAAACGAGACATATTCCGGGGAGGCCTGCAGCCGGGAACGGGGCTTGAGGAGAAAACAAACTGGGTTTCTGAGGAAGGTAAACCGAGGTCGAGGAGAATCGGGAACAAAACCTCCCGTAAAATAACGGGAGAGACAGTGAAGTCCGCCTTCCTGTGGCCCGGGGAAGGGGAAATGATTGCGTCTCTCATATAGGAATGAGCCTCCCTTTGGATACCCAAGCTCTGAGCTGGGCCTTTTGGCACTTGGACCCCTAGATGAAACAGCAGGTTCCAGGTATCACTCCTGTCCTGCTCTCTGGGTCCCTTCAGACTCAGATTTCCCGTGCCTCCCACCCCGTTGGTGTTTGATTTTTGGAATTCTGTAACTGCTTGGAGCGCAGACCTGGTGACAGGAAGGCGGCCACTGATAGGGCAACCCTGAAAGACCTGGGACCCCAGTTGGGCTCCTTGGGTTGCACCGTCCATGCTTCGCGGGGAGTACAGGCTGAGAGGGAGAAGGGGGCCCATTAGAGATGCAGCCGAGGTCTGTATGTTAATCTCTCGGCCCTTCACTCCCTTCTCTATCAAGGATAACTTTAAGGTACCTGAATTCTTCACTTATAAAAGGCCTTAGTAAACTTTTCATACTCTTTTCTGCTTACATTCCTTTCCTTTTCAGCTCTTGTTTTCCATAGGTATCACTATGAGCAGCATCTTTTCAATGTTGGAAGAGTTAAACTGGACTTCTAGATTGACTTTCCTGTTCCATTGTATTTGTATTTCTGTTGTATGTAAATCCTGCAGGATGAGTTCTTAGTGATTTCTCTAATACAGTAGGATCCCTTATTCTGACAAAGGTAGCCAAAGCAGTGATTTCTAATTTTGCTTTCCACAGTTTGGCTGGGATCACTCACTTCACAAAAGGAAAAGACTCCCCCCAGTGAAGAGATCCTTAGTGTACTACCTGAAGAACCGAGAAGTCAGGCTACAGAATGAAACCAACTACTCTCGAGTGTTGCATGGTTATGCAGCACAGCAACTTCCCAGCCTCCTGAAGGAGAGAGAGTTTCACTTGGGGACACTTAATAAAGTGTTTGCATCTCAGTGGCTGAATCATAGGCAAGTGGTGTGTGGCACAAAATGCAACACGGTAAGTTTCTGGGTGGATATGAACTATCTCCTAGTTCTGGATATATGGCTCCACATGTCCTAGAATCTCTCACTGCTGGTTTTCCCCATTAGTTCTTTGGGGGAGGAGATTGCCTTATTCTCCTTTCCATTCCCTCCTATCTGTTCATGACTTCTTCCTTTTCTATTCCTTTTCCCACTTCCACATTTCTTTTCTGGTAAATCTTCAGAGGAGTCTGTTTCTTTAGGCCTCTTGCCATATGGATATGCCACTGCTTCTTGATTTTTTTTCCCCCCCTTTTTATGTTGTCTTTTAAGTCAGAGGCCTCAGAGGAAAGAATGATGGTCTGGGCATCATTCAGGATACAGGATAGTGAAAACCTAGGTGTTGTCTGCTAGGCTAAGGGCATATGTAGAAGTATTTAAACTCGTACTTGGCTAAAGATAGGAATAAGACAAACACTCTCTTTTTAGGGGATAGAATCTAAAGATGTATTTCCTATAAGAAAGGGCAGGGAAGTATGTTCGGTGGTATATTTCAGGATGTATTGGGTCGGCCAAAACGTTCATTTGGGTTTTTCCATAAGATTTTATGAAAGACCCGAACAAACGTTTTGGCCAACCCAATAAATGTTTGGTCTTTGCTAAGTAGCCTTCTGAAAAGAATTCAGTAGCAAGAAAAATTGAATATGACATGAGTAGGAGAGTATTTTTACGTAGAATGACTTAGAAGATAGTTATAAGTGAATGAAGGGGAAATTTTATCAGTAAATTTAACCAGAACAATTAAAGGCATGGATAAAATATCAATCCATGATTGGATATTGTGGATATGATTAGAACAGAAGAGCATAAATAGCATGATGTCAGAGGAATGGCAAGTGAGAAAAAACAGGGCCTACAGGTGGGAAGTGATTTTTTTTTTTTTTTAAGTAAATTTATTTATTTATTTATTTATGGCTGTTTTGGGTCTTTGTTGCTGTGCGCAGGCTTTCTCTAGTTGTGGCGAGCAGGGGCTACTCTTTCATTGTGGTGCGCAGGCTTCTCATTGCGGTGGCTTCTCTAGTTGCGGAGCACGGGCTGTAGGCACGTGGGCTTCAGTAGTTGTGGCACATGGGCTCAGTAGTTGTGGCTCACGGAATTAGTTGCTCTGTGCCATGTGGGATCTTCCCGGACCAGGGCTTGAACCCGTGTCCCCTGCATTGGCAGGCGGATTCTTAACCACTGCACCACCAGGGAAGCCCTGGGAAGTGATTCTGATTAACACATGAGAAAAGATCAGATGTAGGTCCAGCTGCTCTCTGTTTTCACCTCACCCTGGGTGAACAGACAAGAAATGTCATAATGGCTGGGTGAATTTACCCTGGACAGAAACACATCTTGGATTAATTGAAAGAGAAGATGGCTCTAGATCAAGAAAGTCTTAAGTACTAGGAGAAGTATTTATTTATAAAGGACATAGGTAAAGGTTTAAACATGAGTTTTAAGGAACGATATAATACCATGGTGGTTGAGGCCAAGCTTTCATTTCCTCTTTTGTTGAAGGTTGCTTGTTATAAAGAAGGCTTTCAAAAGTAAATAGTGGTGGCAAGCTCCTACAAAACTTCCTTTTCCTAGTCTCTCAGGTCACTACTCTTCGTTTAAGAGAACTGTCATCGTTGTCACTTGGATTAGAAAGAGTCTTCCATTTAGAGGAATTCATTTCACACCCCATAACCATACAAACCATCATAGTGTTTTGCCCCAGCAAATGTTGCTGAATTTTAAACTGAATTAATCATAATAATCTCCTGCTTCTTGAATTTATTTACCCTCTTTTGAAGGTGAGAATAATGTTGAGTAGTAATTTAACCTACTCTTGATATGTGCCTCTTTCTGTCTTCCTGTTTCCTCATGACTTAAAGAGTTTAAGTGGAGTCTTGCTTTCTTTTCTTTTTATAATTAGTGTTTTTCTTTGCTTAGCTTTCAGAACCAAAATTGGGAACCAGGAACAGTGTTCTTCTCTGAACTTGTAATATTTGGCAAATGATTCTCTTATCTGTGCCTTTGTTTTCCCATCTGTAAAATGCAAGTGCTGAGAAGGTAGCTGTATACATCTTGGGAAATATTTCAAGTTAGCAGTATCTTACTTGTTCAGAAATAGTAGTGGTGATAATGAATCAAAAGCCTTTTCCAATGCTCTTGGCACTCCCTGGGACTTCCCTCAGTTTAAAAGGAAAATTACTTAAATAGTTAGCACTATCTTTGGATAATATCTGAAGAGTTTGGGGAGGGAGGAGTTCATGTTGGATTCTCAATAGTAAATTAAGTTTTGATGTATTGAAATTTTACCATCAGTGAAATGATTTAAATGTATTCAGTAGGAAAGGTATACTACAACTGTTTATATTCTAAAATAATCTTTTAATATGTATCTGCGGGTTAGAAGTGCTTTTTCTCTTGGCTGCTGTGGGTATTCATGAGCGTTTAAGCGTTTAACTGTTAGCGTTAACTAACATGCTAAAAAAAGTTAGGCCATTTCCAAGTTAACTGACTTGGGGCTATAGTATAGAAACATTTGCTGAGGCAGTGGGTCATCTGTGAAAAAAGCAGTAGAGGTTTTGTAAATTATTCTGTAGCTTGATTGGTGGGGTGGGAATTTCCCTGTGCTATGGGCTAACACTCAAACTAGGGGCAGTCCATTCAACCTCTCTGAATTCCCTGGGCCTAATAAGCACAGGAATAAGATTGCTAGCCTATGTTTTTTGCTTTTTTTTTTTTTTTTTTTTTTTGCTGCACCACACAGCTTGCAGGATGTTAGTTCCCCGACCGGGGATCGAACCCACGCCCCCTGCATTGGAAGCTCGGAGTCCTAACCACTGAACTGCCAGGGAATTCCCCAGCCTATGTTTTAATCATTAACAACATTACAACACTCATATTTTTACTAAATTACTTAAAGAAGGAGAGGTAGTATAACCTTAATTGAAATGTGGGTTTGGGAACCAGGATGGGTAGGTATATTTTCCCGCTTTAGTGTTACAAGCTCAGGTTATGTACAGAGCCATACAGAAAAGCTAAATAAGAGAAGCTTGCCAGAAAAACGTTTGAAACAAAAAAACATTTGAAGAGAAAATGTTTAGTTTTGTGCTTTCAATCAGTTGAAGTTTGAGAGGGGGTAAAGATTGAAGTTAGTGCTTTAGGATTCACATATGTATAAGGGATTATTTAAATTGTTCTATTACCATGGAGAGAGGGTAGAGAAGTCACTCTTGGGTTCCATAAACCTTCCCTAAAATTGCAAAAATATCATTAGATGTATATTTTCTGAGCATGATGTGGGAGGGTGGTGTAGGGGAGCAGTCCATAGATTTCATTACATTTTCGGAGGGAATATTGTGAGCCAAAAATGGGTAAGAACCATTGATATTGACAGGGGGGTTAAGAACAGAACCTTGGAGAACACCTGCATTTATGGTGCAGGAAGATCTGCTACAGGGGGAGTAGGGAGGTCAGAGGAAAACCAGGAGAGTACCAAAAACAATTCAAGAAATTGGATATTTTGAGAGGGGTTGGTTTGGGAAGGATGGTGATAGGTAGAGTGATAATGTGTGCAGAGTTTGAGATTTTTAATTTTAGACATGAACTCTTATTTCCCATATTTTGACTTTCAGGGACTCACTCACCTATAATAGATAAAATTGCTCCTTGCAGCTAGTGTGAACCTCCACCGCAGGGAACCATGAAGCCACTCAGTAAGAGAGTGTTAGAAAGGATTTGCAAGGGTGATTTGGGGAAAGGCTTAAGTACATAGGATTTTCACAGGAAAATCTCCTATGGAATTATTTTCAGCAAGACCCCAAAGCCTAAGTGATAGTACCAGGCTAACTCCTGTTGCCAGAGCTGCTTTTATCTTTCTCACCAACTCCCAAAGTAATGGTCAGAAGTATACTGCTGACTTCACAGGTAGGCTTGGTGGATCACAATGAAGCAGACAAGATGAGGCTTGGGCTGCAATTTGCTGCCAGATGAGAGGAAGAAGCACTTGGAGAAGCTTAATTTTGGGGGTGGGGTGGAATAGTAGTTACCAGGGTTGAGAAAATAGCTATAATATTATAAACTTGAGTTTACATATTCAAACTCCTGAAATCATAAAAGCAGAATATGAAACTCAATTTGAGACACATGGAAACAAACAAAGGAAAAATGTGGGAGTTTTTTTCTGACTGGATTTTGTATTCATTCCTCCTCGTGTTACTATTTTATGTTCCCAATGGGGTTACAGCCCTTTAGAAAATGCTTTAAAATGCTTGCAGAATTCCTTGGGTTTGGCCAAGTGTACATCTCAGGTTAACAGCATTCTTCTTTTTTTTTTTTTAATTTAATTTTATTTTTTATACAGCAGGTTCTTATTAGTTCTCTACTTTATACATTTCCTCCTCGTGTTACTATTTTATGTTCCCAATGGGGTTACAGCCCTTTAGAAAATGCTTTAAAATGCTTGCAGAATTCCTTGGGTTTGGCCAAGTGTACATCTCAGGTTAACAGCATTCTTCTTTTTTTTTTTTTAATTTAATTTTATTTTTTATACAGCAGGTTCTTATTAGTTCTCTACTTTATACATATTGGTGTATACATGTCAATCCCAATCTCCCAACTCATCTCAGCACATCCCCCCCACCCCACCCCACCCCACTTTCCCCCCTTGGTGTCCATATGATTGTTCTCTACATCTGTGTCTCTATTTCTGCCTTGCAAACCAGTTCACCTGTACCATTTTTCTAGGTTCCACATATATGCGTTAATATACCATAATTGTTTTTCTCTTTCTGACTTACTTTACTCTGTATGACAGTCTCTAGGTCCATCCACGTCTCTACAAATGACCCAATTTCATTCCTTTTTATGGCTGAGTAATATTCCATTGTATATATATACCACATCTTTTTTATCCATTCGTCCATCGATGGGCATTTAGGTTGCTTCCATGAGCTGGCTCTCGTAAATAGTGCTGCAATGAACTATTGCATGTGTGTGTGTGCATGCAATAGTGGGTGCATGTGTCTTTTTGAATTATTATGGTTTTCTCTGGGTATATGGCCAGTGGTGGGATTGCTGGGTCATATGGTAATTCTATTTTTAGTTCTTTAAGGAACCTCCATACAGTTCTCCATAGTGGCTGTATCAATTTACATTCCCACCAACAGTGCGAGAGGGTTCCCTTTTCTCCACACCCTCTCCAGCTTTTATTGTTTGTAGATTTTCTGATGATGCCCATTCTAACAGGTGTGAGGTGATACCTCATTGTAGTTTTGATTTGCATTTCTCTAATAATTAGTGATGTCTCGAGCAGCTTTTCATGTATTTGTTGGCCATCTGTATGTCTTCTTTGGAGAAATGTCTGTTTAAGTCTTCTGCCCTTTTTTTTAATATAAATTTATTTTATTTATTTATTTTTATTTTTGGCTGTGTTGGGTCTCCGTTGCTGTGCTCCGGCTTTCTCTAGTTGCGGCGAGCAGGGGCTACTCTTCATTGTGGTGTGCGGGCTTCTCGTTGTGGTGCCTTCTCTTGTTGTGGAGCACAGGCTCAAGGCACTCGGGCTTCAGTAGTTGTGGCTTGAGGGCTCTATAGAGTGCAGGCTCAGTAGTTGTGGTGCATGGGCTTAGTTGCTCCACGGCATGTGAGATCTTCCTGGACCAGGCCTGAAACCCATGTCCCCTGTATTGTCAGGCAGATTCTTAACTCCTGTGCCACCAGGGAAGCCCTCTGCCCAGTTTTTGACAGGGTTGTTTGTTTTTTTAATATTGAGCTGCGTACGCTGTTTATATATTTTAGAGATTAATCCTTTGTAAACAGCATTCTTATCTGTATGATCCTTCTATATTTTGTAGTTAGGATATTAACCTGCTAATTAGGTTTTAGTTTTTTAAATGACATATGGTTATTCTTTGTCTAGTAAGAAATGTTCACAGTTATCCCAGAATTAGTTTTTATCTTATTTTGAGAATATTTGGCTCTTTTGAGAGGAAGATTTTAGATGTGGAAGTGATAGAATTGCTATCTTGGCAAGTTCATTCTGCTGGGCACATGTGCAGAAGTGTTTGTAGATTGAAAATCATTGTGTAAATGCTTCAAAAAGTCTAAAGTACTATGTCAGGTTAATTGATGTTATAAGGCTTTTGGAAGAGGAGCAGTAGGAATAAGTTTATGCCTCTTATATGTGATGGTGCTAGAGTTGGCTGCCCTTTTCTGACTTGTCTTCATCTTGAGAAGGTCTTGCTTGGATTCACGCAGGTATGGGCTCCAGGAATCCTGTTTCATGTAGTGTGTTGCAGACTTTAGTCACCCTCTGTATGTGAGGGAATTAATGGTCAAGAATGTTCGGGTGTGACCCATGTACTTATGATCAGTTAATCTATAGCAAGAGAGACAAGAATATACAATGGACAAAAGACAGTCTCTTCAATGAAAATTGGTGCTGGGAAAACTGGACAGCTACTTGTAAAAGAGTGACATTAGAACATTTTCTCATACTGTATACAAAAATAAACTCAAAATGGATTAAAGTCCTAAGTTTAAGACTGGAAACCATCAAACACCTAGAAGAAAATATAGGCAGAAAACTCTGACATAAATCATAGCAGTATTTTTTGGGTATATCTCCTAAGGGAAAAGAAAAAAAGCATAATAAGCAAATGGGACCCAATTAAAAGCTTTTGCACAGCAAAGGAAAGCATCCACAAAATGAGAAGACAACATACTGAATTAGAAAATATTTGCAAGTGATATAAACAGTAAGGGGTTAATACCCCCCAATATGTAAACAGTTTATACAGCTCAATATCAGAAGAACAAACAACCTGATTAAAAATTGGGCAGGGGCTTCCCTGGTGGTGCAGTGGTTGAGAGTCTGCCTGCCAATGCAGGGGACACGGGTTCGTGCCGCGGTCCGGGAAGATCCCACATGCCGTGGATGAGAGGCCCGTGTACCAAAAAAAAAAAAAAAAATTGGGCAGGGGGCTTCTCTGGTGGCACAGTGGTTAAGAATCCGCCAGCCAATGCAGGGGACACGGGTTCAAGCCCTGGTTGGGGAAGATCCCACATGCCACAGAGTAGCTAAGCCCATACACCACAACTACTGAGCCTGCACTCTAGAGCCCACAAGCCACAACTAGTGAAGCCTGCACACCTGGAGCTCGTGCTTCACAAGAGAAGCCACCACAATGAGAAGCCCGTGCACTGCAATGAAGAGTAGCCCCCGGTCACCACAACTAGAGAAAGCCTGCGCACAGCAATGAAGATCCAGCGCAGCCAAAAACAAAATAAATAAAATAAATAAATAAATTTACTTATTAAAAAAAAAAATTGGGCAGAAGGCCTGAATAGACATTTTTTCAAAGAAGACATACACATGACCAACAGGCACGTGAAAAAATGCTCAATATCCCTAGTCATCAGAGAAGTGCAAATCAAAACCACAGTGAGGTATCACGTCACACTTGTGAGAATGGCTTTTATCAAAAAGACCACAAACAACAAATGTTGGTGAGGGTGTGGAGAAAAGAGACCCCTTGTATGCTGTTGGTGGGAATGTAAATTGGTGCAGCCACTATGGAAAACAGCATGGAGGTTCCTCAAAAAACTAAAAGTAAAACTACTATATGATCCAGCAGTTCCACTCCTGGGTATATATCCAAAGAAAAAGAAAGCAAAAACTCTTAATTCAAAAAGATAACGTGCACCCTAATGTTCATAGCAGCATTATTTACAGTTGCCAAGATATGGACGCAACCTAAATGTCTTAACAACAGATGAACAGATAAGATGTGAGATATACACACACATACATACATATATATACATACACTTGCACACAACAATGGAATACTCCTCAACTATAAAAAATGAAATTTTGCCGTTTGTGACAACATGGGTGGACCTGGAGGGTATTATGCTTAGTGTAATAAGTTAGAGAAAGACAAATACTGTATGTTATCACTTATATGTGGAATCTAAAAAATAAAACGAATGTATATACAAAACAGAAACTGACTCACAGATATAAAGAATAAACTAGTGGTTTCCAGTGGGGAGAGGGAATGGGGGAGGGGCAAGATAGAGGTTGGGGATTAAGAGATACCAACTACTATGTATAAAATAAATAAGCTACAAGGATATATTGTACGACACAGGGAATATAGCCAATATTTTATAACAACTTTAAATGGAGTATAAGCCATAAAAATTTTGAATCATTATGTTGTACACCTGAAATGAATATAATATTGTAAATTAGCTATATACTTCAATAAAAATTTAAAAATTAATAAAAAGGGTCAGGGCCTGAACAGCAGTCCTATGGAAGGATTCAAGAATTTTAGGGCAGCTTTTCTCAACAAGAATATTGATGGTGTTTTGGTGGTTTCTTCCTTCTCTGGGACTTTACCTCATATTGCTGAAGATTTCACATTCTTGGCTTCTGCTCCATAGATGCCAGCAGTCCCCCTCTGCCCTGCACCCTCAGTTATTGTGACAATCAGGCACATGCATGTGTACACGCAGGCACACATGCATGCATTTTCAAACATTGTGCCCTCAGTTGACAACCACCTCAGAGCTTGAGGCGGGCAGTTTTTCTCTTAAGTGATCTGAGCTCTTTATTTCAGGTATAGTCTGTTGGAAGCTTGGGACGTTGGAGAATGAACATAGGAGTAACATAGTGACTCTTGCACTCCAGGCTTTTTTTTTCTAGCTGGATCCTTGATAGACATTACAGTCAGAGAAAAAGGTCTTCTCAAGCTGACACATGGACGTTTTTTCTGTTGGAATGGGAGCAGTGCCCGGGTTTGGTTCAAGATGAATGAGAGTTTTTCCTGGTGATATCTAGGAGTATTGCTTTTTAGCTTGACGTTAAGCAGGATTCTTCATATATTTCCTGGTGTAGGAGATAAAAGGGAGAAACTGACCCAGAATTGGCAACTGGGTTCAATCCAGGATTATGGTTGGACTGCAACACTTGGCTGCTGCAGCTTCTTTTTTTTTTTTTTTTTTTTATTTCTGGCTGCATTGGGTCTTCGTTGCTGCGCGGGCTTTCTCTAGTTGTAGCAAGTGGGAGCTACTCTTCATTGCGGTGCATAAGCTTCTCATTGGGGTGGCTTCTCTTGTTTCAGAGCACGGGCTCTAGGCACGCGGGCTCAGTAGCTGTGGCTCGCGGGCTCTAGAGCACAGGCTCAGTAGTTGTGGCGCACGGGGTTAGTTGCTCCACAGCATGTGGGATCTTCCTGGACCAGGGCTCGAACCCATGTCCCCTGCATTGGCAGGGGGATTCTTAACTGCTGCGCCACCAGGGAAGTCCCAACATTCAGCTTCTTAAACTGCTGATTCCACTTGAATGCCCTTATATGCCTTTGGATCCTTGGAGGCCATCAGTCCCTTTCACTTGTAGGTGGGGATGTTTTCATCAGGACAGTTTTTGAATGTGAGAAGAAATGGAGTAATTTTTCTGCATTTCATTGGCTAGAATGTAGTGGGACAACTTTGTGTTTTGTGTCTGCTTTTACTAAATTTATAACCATTTATTGAGTTTTTCCCATGTATAGCAAGACACTGCTTCATGTGGGTTTGCAGTGATAAAGAAACAAATCTCAGACAGAGCTGGAAGGGACTGTAACCACTGGCCTCCAATTTTTTTTAGAGTTGAAGAAACAGACCCAAAGGGAGAAAAGTTATTTGTCTGAGATTCTATAATGAGTTAAGTTTGGGTCCTAATTTTCCTTATTCCTTGTCAGAATTCTTTATGTTATGCCAAGTACTCCTCAAACTTTCACTGCAATACCCGTAATGGCAGAGGACTGCCTGACCTCTGCTTAGCTTGGCTGGGATACGATACATAGCTGCGTGCAAAGTTAATAACAAAATAGATGCCTCATTAGACACGCCAACCAGGAGTGCACCTGAGAGGAAGTCATTCCTAGCTAGGGTATTCAGAGAGGATTTCCTAGAGGAGGAAGAGTCTTCAACTATGGGAAGGAAGCAGGGATGTCCATTCCATAGCAGAGTCAGGAATATACAAGGAATGTTGAGCAACTCTGGATAGACCCATTTGGCTGATGCTGGGAAGAAACAAGGGAGAGTGACTCAAGTTGCCGGGGATTTGGTTGACAAGACTAACTGAATCTCCTGTAGGTAACTTTTTTTTTTCTTTTCCTTCTGACTCATGTCTAGCCTTTAATAATGAATAATCCTGTTCATCACCTATCTCATCTGGAGAATTGAGTCACATGCTTCGCCACATGGCCCCTGGTGAATTTATGGCCTGTTCCTGCAGCCCTGTAGACTCGGAGGATGGGGAAACGTGGGTAGCTGAGAGCAGAGGTTTGCTGGGAGGTGCCTGGCAGGCTAACTACCTGCTGAAAGTTAGTAATGAGGTAGTCTGGTTACTTGATTTGGTTCCTGTTTTCCTTGGGCTCTTCCTTTAGTCTTCTTTTGCCAGTCTGCCTTCTTCTAAATTGATGTATATTTGATTTCTGATTGCTTAGGCCTTTGTTTCCTAAGCATGACTCAGGAACTGTCTGCATCACAATCACTTGAGGTATGTGTTTAAAATGCAAGTTTCCTGGTCCCCACTCCAGTACTGATTCAGGATTTTTCCTTCCGTGAAACCTAGGAATTGGAATTTTAAACAAGCTCTCAGGCAATTTTTATATGAATCACTGGCTTAGACTTTATGCTGTATAGCAATAATTTTTTTGTCACCTTATTAAATCTAGACCATTCATTTGAATTCTCCTTGTATTTTCTAAACCACACTCGGGGCATAGGTGGGACATCATGTTTAATGGATCTGAAAGAATTTCCTTGTAGGCATCTTGGTTAATATCTGTTCAGCAACCAGTAGTATGTAATCAGATCTTATTTCTGCACTTTGAGGAAGCCCTTGACAAATAATTATTTTCCTTATATGCCAGTTCTGGTCTCAACAGACAAAGCAAGAAATTTGCCCATTCTTTTTTTTTGTGTGTGTGGCTGCGTTGTGTTTTCGTTGCTGCGCGTGGGCTTTCTCTAGTAGCAGCGAGCGGGGGCTACTCTTCATCGCGGTGCGTGGGCTTCTCATTGCGGTGGCTTCTCTTGTTGTGGAGCATGGGCTCTAGGCGCGCAGGTTTCAGTAGTTGTGGCACGCAGGCTTCAGTAGTTGTGGCACGCAGGCTTCAGTAGTGTGGCTTGCGGGTTCTAAAACGCAGACTCAGTAGTTGTGGCACATGGGCTTAGTTGCTCCACAGCATGTGGGATCTTCCTGGCCCAGGGCTCGAACCCCTGTCCCCTGCATTGGCAGGCAGATTCTTAACCACTGTGCCACCAGGGAAGACCCTGCCCATTCTTTTTTTAAGTCAGATCTTAGCTTAAGTCATTACTTTCCAATTTTTTGGTCTCTTTACTAGAAGAGTTATAGTAAACAAGTCAGAAATATCAACAAGTTTAAGTCATTTTGTATTGTGTATTTGGATTCAGAGATTCATGGGTTGAATCTGGACTCCATTTCTTACTAGCTTTGTACCCTTGGACAAGCCAGGTAATTTCTCCTTAGCCTTTCTTTCACCTTTAAAATAAATGGAGTGGGGACTTCCCTGGTGGTCTAGTGGTTAAGACTCCACGCTCCCAGTGCAGGGGGCCCGGGTTTGATCCCTCGTCAGGGAGCTAGATCCCACATGCATGCCACAACTAAGAGTCCACGTGCCACAACGAAGATCCTACATGCAGCAACGAAGATACCACATGCCTCAACTAAGACCCAGTGCAGCCAAATAAGTAAATAAATACATATTTTAAAAATAATAATAATAATGGAGTGAGTAGTATCTGCCTAGCTCAGTCATGAAGAAAATTAAATAAGATGTTGGTTAGCTCAGTGCCTAAAACATGTACTTAGTAAATTGTTGATGTAATTAATGGCAGTGGAGGAGGAAGTGGTAACAGTAGTTTGATGGTTCTAGCCTTTAGGTGTATTTCTGGCCAAATTCAGGTACATAAGATAAGAAGTGACCATTTTTCTACCCTGTAAATTGGTTATTTTCTGTATGTCAGTCACATCCCAAGGAGCTTCAACATTTAAAAATAATTCATTTAGATATAATTTATATAAGAAAAAATACAATTAGGAAATTATAGTTAATTTCATCATAAAAGAGATATAGATAAAAGCAAAATATTTTTCTGTATACAAATTAAAATGTTAACCAGTTCTGATAAGGATGTGGTGGAACAGGTCATATATTTATTGTCACTAAAACCCTTTTTTGAAAGTAATTTGGCATTGTGTTTCAAAGACCTGGGGTGTATTGTTTGTTGAATGAAGAGCCTAATAAGTATTATACCCTTTGACCTAATATTTTCATACTTTGGAAATTATCCAAAGGAAGAGAGAAGTCTTTTTTAACAAAATAATTATTGGAAGCTATTTTATCAAAATGTTAACAATAGAATACTTAAGTAATTTATGGTAAATCAAATCTGCATGATATTATGGAGGTATTGACATAATTGTGAAGACTCTAATAACATGTAGAGCTTTTGATATGTTAAATGTAATGAGATACAGAATTCTCTCTGCTGATTATAGCTATGCACCGTTATACATGCATGTGATTAAGGACTGAACAGGAACTTGACAAATGAAAAACAGACTTGAAAAGAGGGATAGGATTTTTTTTTTTTTTTTTTTTTTTGGCTGTGTCGTGTCTTGCGGCACACAAGACCTTTCGTTGTGGTGTGCGGGCTCTTTGTTGCAGCGCGTGGGCTTCTCTCTAGTTGTGGCGCAGGGGCTCCAGGGCGCGTGAGCTCTGTAGTTGTGGCACACGGGCTCAGTAGTTGCAGTGTGCGAGCTTAGTTGCCCCGTGGCATGTGGGATCTTAGTTCCCTGACCAGGGATGGAACCGGAGTCTCCTGCATTGGAAGGTGGATTCTTAATCACTGGACCACCAGGGAAGTCCCGAGAGATAGGATTCTGAGCAATCTTTCTTGCATTTTTTATTTCCAGTATTGTAGATAAAGTATTGTCAATAAACTCTATAATTTAAAAAAAAAGTTACTTAAGCTAGATGTTTTCTCTTAGCCTAAAGCAATGGTGAAAGTGGCCTTGCCAGGTTGCCATTCAATGCTTATCTTGTTTGCTGACGAAGACTGAGCAGTCTTGGAGTATACCTCCTCTCTACGGAAAGGGTGTAAAGAAAGAGCTTGGAAATACAGTGGTAGGATATACAGCAAAAGGAGTTCCCCTCTCAAGTCACAGAAGATTTTTGGAGCTCCAGATAACACCTGGAGAGAGTTCTTCCTTTTCAGTGGGCAGATACATAATCATATTATCATTAAGTCTTTGTGCTGTAAGGCTCAGGAAGTAAGAATGAAAGAATAGGGATTATGTTATTGTTTTAAACTGTTATTATTAAAAGTTTATAATCTCTTAATATACTAGATAATTAATTAGTGTGTAATGACAATCTGCTCTCCAGTAGTTTGCAGTTTAGAGATAAGGCTTCCTTTTAATTCTGAGTAGAAGATCTTATGCCTTGAAATGCTCTGGGGAACAAAAAGCTGAGAATATCTTGTTTTCTTCTGAATAATCTATACATTAACTATTAGTATCCTTCAGTACTATAGGAATTAATTTTCATCTTCCATAGGAAGAAATGAGGATCTGTGTAAAATCAGGCTAGTTGACCAATTCTTTTGTTTACCCTTCTATTCTCTGGTTGGATGGTATATCACTTGGAAGTAGGACATGGGCTTTGTATTTAGATACAGGCAACACTCAATTGAGTTCTGATTTTACAACCTAAGAGAAATTTTTTACCAAATGTTTGTCACGGTGCTTGAGGTAGCTAAACCTCTGTGGTGTACTGTCAGAGGCTCTTCACTAGGTGACTTTGGCGGATACCAGGCAAAATCTTAGGTGTCTTGCCAAAGCTGACTCTCAGGACTTACTCCATTTTCAACAGAGCCCTCCAAGATCAGGGGTTAAGAATCAGTTTACTGGACATGTTAAACGCTTGTAAAGAATTATGTTACTGGGAATTCCCTGGTGATCCAGTGGTTAGGACTCCATGCTTTCATTGCCGAGGGCCTGGGTTCAGTCGCTGGTTGGGGAACTAAGATCCTGCAAGCTGTGCGCCCCCCCACCAAAAAAAAAAAAGAATTATTATGTTACTTAAATTTAGGATAATTGTAAATCCTAATTTGGTCCTCCTCCCACAAAATCATGATTCTAGTGGGAAAATATCAGTACTCAGGACCTAATACCAAGTACCATTGCTGATTTCAGCAAGCTAGCCCTATAGCCATCTTTTGGAGGAGCAGCTTAGATTCACAATTCAAAGAGTAAGAGATCTTAGCATAGCACAGGCACCTGGATTTAGATACAAGAATGTTCACTGCAGTGTGTTTTGCATTACTGAAAATTTGGATACAGCATAAATGTTCAATTACAGGGAATGTGTTTGATAAATTCTAGCATACCCATGCAGCGAATCACCTTAAAGCCATTAAAAATTATTTAAAGGTATATAGATTAATTTGAAAAGGTGTTAAAAGATATAAAATAATATATATGAGGTCACATTTTTATAAATGGAGAAAAATATGTATGCATTTGACTGGGTATATAGTGAAGGACCTGAAAAAAAATACACCAGGTGGTAGTAGTGGTGGTGTTCATTTTCTGATTTCCCCTTTTCTATGTTTTACAAGTTTATGACGTGTTACTTTTGTAATTTGGACCCCAACCATGTTATTTTACTTTAAACAACCACATGGGTCTTTCCTTTAATAGACTTGCAATAGAAACAGTGACTCAACTTTCTAGGTGTGACAACTCTTCTAGCTCCTAAACAGTCTAAAATATTTATAGCTATAGAGTCTTGATATTGTTCAAGCAGCTTATTGATCTCGGCCATACCCCTGTCTCCTGCACAGCAGGATGCAGGTGAGTAGGCAGCAAGCTTTTAGAGATGGGCTGGACAGAATGCCCGATTCTCTTGGACATCATTGGAGTCCTGAGTAAGTGCAGCTCATTTCAGGGCCTGTGGTCCTTTTCTTTTATCTTTTAATTATGCACGTCATATGTGTTCCCTGAGGAAAAAAAAATCAACATTCCTGGATGCATTTTTATTTATTATTTTTTAATATTTATTTGGTTGCACTGGGTTTTAGTTGTGGCAGGTGGGCTCCTTAGTTGCGGCACATGGGCTGCTTCGTTGCAGCAAGCAGGCTCCTTAGTTGTGTCTCACGGGCTCCTTGTTGCAGCTCGCTGGCTCCGTGGCATGCAAACTCTTAGTTGAGGCATGCATTTGGGATCTAGTTCCCTGACCAGGGGTCAAACCTAGGCCCCCTGCATTGGGAATCTTCACCACTGAGCCACCAGGGAAGTCCCTGGACTCATGTTTTTAAAAGGGAGGGTATTCATTTAATAACATAGCATGACCAACTTTCCATGTTAATAAATATCCTCTACTCCATCATTCTTAAAGGCTGTATAATAATCCATTGTGTGGATATTCCCAATCCCCTGTGGTGTTTCACTGGTTTAAAATTCACTGTAATTTGGGACTTCTCTGGCAGTCCAGTAGTTAAGACTCTGTGCTTCCGTTATAGGGGGCACTGGTTCAGTCCCTGGTCAGGGAACTAAGATCCCGCATGCTGCACAGCAGGGCCAAATTAATAAATTAATTAATTAAATTGACTATAATTAAAATTGTTCACCTGTCATTATTTCCTTATCATAAATTTCTAAAATTGAAATTGCAGAGTTTACACATTTTTCATTTTAGATACATATTGTCTAACCATTTCCTGTTGTGTTTCTGGATCTTGGCTCTCTCCTTTGCTCCTCCCCATCTCCGTTTGGGAGAGGAAATGTATTCCTCTGCTTGATTTCAGTTATCCTCCCTTTCCCATACTTAAGCTGCCCTCTTGCCTTTTACCATCTGACATGGTATAGTCATCCTCTCTGTGCGACCTATGTGGATTTGCTTTCCTTTCTCCATTAACCTCCATCTAAAACACTGATACTTTGTGAATCTCCCCTCCCCCCATTTTATTAAGCCACCTTGACTTTCTATACACACAATTGCATATGTCTATATGCAGATACATGCATTTAGAGGTGTACTCACTAGTCATACAATCTTCCTGATTGTAAGGCCTTTGCTTTCTTTTTTCCCTCTGTCCTAACTTGTAAGTTGCAGGGAGCCATTAAGCCTCAAGCTTATCTTGCCGTGCTGCTGGTTTCTGGCAGGGATCCCAGTAGGTTAATGTGGAGCAGCCTCATTCTGGGAAATGTTACAGGAGCTGTTTGAAGCCTTGACCCTTTGTCAGACAGCTTGGGGAGATAGTCTCTGGCACTCCATCCACATCCCTGTTCCTTCCTTTGAAAAAGCAAAAAGGCTCTGTCCTTCACATGGTGCTTAGTCATTCCTCTGCAAGGATGAGGGTGAGGTTGGGGGTAAACTCTTGGTTTCCTGGGCCTCTACAGAGCCAGCTGTTTGCATTTCCCTTGTATGAAATCTTTTTCATCTAGTGTAGAAGCCATTATAACCTACTGAATGAAACAAACATTAGAATAGAATGTTACTATTAGCTAGTACTTGTTAAGTACCTATTCTGTGCTGAGCCCTGCGCTAGATACTTTACATTTTATTAGACCTCCTAGCAACCCTATTAGATAAATAATATTATTCAAGTTTTATACATAAGAAACAAGATTCAGAAAGGTGAAAGTGACTTGATCAAGATCACATAGCTACTAAGTAACCAATGGAATTCAAACCTAGGTCTCTCCCAAGTCTAAAACTGGAGAGGTTGGACTTAAGACTTTCTTGGACATGAATAGATGAAGCTTTTTCTCTTCACCTTTTCTGGGTGGCAGAAATGGAGCCCTGTTTTAAGGCATAGGGTTGTGTCTTATCAAATGCATCGTCCTTAGTGTACAGAGTAGATTTCTCTCTACATCAGTGCTTCTCAAACTTCAGTGTACTTGGAGATCTTGAGAAACTCCAGATGCTGATTTAATAGGTCTAGGGTGAAGGCCTGAGATTCTTTGTTTCTAACAAGCTTCCAGATACTCCTTTGAATAGCAAAGCTCTAGATCAGTGATTGTTAAACATGGGCAGTCATTAGATTCACCTGGAGATCCTTGAAAAAAATTCACTTTTACTGGCCCCAAACTCAGAAATTCTAATTGGAGGAGTTTTAGGGTAGGGCCTGGGAATTGTTTTTAAATATTTATTTATTTATTTATTATTTATTTGGCTGTGCTGGCTCTTAGTTGCGGCATGCGGGCTCTTAGTTGTGACATGCAGGATCTAGTTCCCTGACCAGGGATCGAACCCAGGCCCCCTGCATTGGGAGCACGGAGTCTTAAGCACTGGACCACCAGGGAAGTCCCTGGGAGTTGTGTTTGTTTTGTAGTATTTTTTAAAAAAAGAAAATTCCCCAGGTTATTGTATTATATTATATTGTATTATAATCAGTTTGAGAATCACTGATCTAGAAGCCAGTATATTATGGTTGCACTGTCCCACACAACACAAAAGTGTAAGTGGGCAGTACATTTTGCTTTATTAAACATTTGAGGGGCTGTGTTGGTTAGAGATCGTTTGTTTAAAAGGGTAAGAAATCCACTCACATTTATTGGAAGGGCTAGCTTGCAAACCTGAAGAGCAGGAAGTATCCCTGGATCGCAGAAAAACAACTAGAAGTTGGAAAGCCCCTAGGAACCAGGGATGTCCATGATTCCTGTCTTCTGTTTCCTTTTCTCTGGGGACTGGCTTTGGTAGAAAATGGCCACCGAGACAGTTTGGTTTAGTGCCACCAGCCAGTTCCATATTGCTGAGAGAATTTGAATGACCCAGTCCAGTCTAGCCTCTGCACTGGTTCTCCTTGAGCCAGGAGGCCACCCCAGGACAGTGCTGTGATCTGGAAATCTGGGCTGTATCAAACTCAGCTACAGGCCCCCACTCTGAGTGCAGGGATGTGGGGGCCCCCTAACATCATTGGGCAGGTCCCTTGAAAGGTGGTTACTGTAAGCACTTACTATGTAGCTCTGCATGGTTGGGGCAGGAGAATAGAACCAAATAGGGTAAACCCCCTGCTCTTGGAATTGGAAGGACATTATTAGCTTAATGGAGAAGAGAGACAAGTAAAGAATTTTTTTTATTTTGGCTGTGTTGGGTCTTTGTTGCGGTGCACGGGCTTCTCATTGCGGTGGCTTTTCTTGTTGCAAAGCATGGGCTCTAGACACACAGGCTTCAGTAGTTGCAGCACTTGGGCTCAGTAGTTGTGGCTCGCAGGCTCTAGAGCACAGGCTCAGTAGTTGTAGTGCACAGGCTTAGTTGTTCCATGGCATGTGGGATCTTCCCAGATCTGGGCTCCAACCCGTGTCCCCTGCATTGGCAGGCGGATTCTTAACCACTGCGCCACCAGAGAAGCCCGAAACAAGTAAAGATTTTGAAATTGTGATAATAATATCTAAGTATTGTGGGTAGAGGGCTGTCTTGGGAGCCTACAAGAGAGGAACTTAACCAGCCTGGACATTAAGGAATATTCATAGAGGACATGTCTGAACTGAATCATGAAAGGTAAGGACGTGATGACCAGGTAAAGAAAAGAGTAGGAGGAAGCATTTCTGGCATTGTGAACAGCATGAGCATGAAACAAAATAATTATATTTCATTGGAGAGTCTTCATTGAAGACCCAATGCAGTCAAAAATAAAATAATTATTATTTGTGTGAATAATAATTAATAAGCAGTTCTTTCTAGAGTATAAGGTCCATGGCAGGATTTGAAGCTAGAGAGATAGGTAGGGGCCACATTGAGAAGAGTCTTGATGCCATGCTAAGGGGCTTGAATTTAGGTAAAGGGGAACCATTAGATATTTTTTAATTGACATGGGAGGATTTCCATTTTTATGAAGATGAATGATTATAGTATGGAGAATAGGTTTTGTTTGTTTGTTTGTTTTGCGGTATGCGGGCCTCTCACTGTTGTGGCCTCTCCCGTTGCAGAGCGCAGGCTCCGGACGCGCAGGCTCAGCAGCCCTGGCTCACGGGCCTAGCCGCTCCGCGGCATGTGGGATCTTCCTGAAACGGGGCACGAACCCGCGCACGTCCCCTGCATCAGCAGGTGGACTCTCAACCACTGCGCCACCAGGGAAGCCCCTGGAGGATAGTTTTTATGGTGACCTTGCCTGAAGGCACAAAGACCAGTTGCAGTTGTCTAGAGGAGAGAGGATGGAGAGGAAGGAGCCAACTGTAAGAATATTTAGGAGATAGTTTGGCAGGACTAGCTGGGATGGTGGGAATGAGGGAGGAGGAGTCTAGGATGAATCCCAGGCTTGTGTGACCAGGCAGATTTGGGTGGCATTAGATGAAATGAGCAATTTGGGGAGGAAGAGTATTTGTTTTAGACACATTGAGTTTAAAAATGCCTGTCAAAAAAAAAAAAAAAGCCTGTCAGACACATCAGTGACTGACTGTTAGGCAGGAGGTCTGCCTTAAGTAGTTGTCAGGGCCTACAGACTCAGGAGTGGTTCCCCTCTCTCCACCTTCCCTTTTAAAATTTTTCCTCAGTCTCTACCTGGCGGTCTTGTTCTAGCTACTCTTCCTTTCCTTTTTCTATTTTAAATTTAAGGCTTACCTGCTTTCTCCTTTCATAGATCTTCCTGTGCAAGCAGTAGGTTATTTTATACAACGATATAACATGATTTGGCTTCACTCTGAGAACTGCTGATAGGATTTTAAATGAACTACCTAGACTATAAGGTATATGAGGCCAGAGATCATTCCTAGTAGTTATATTTCTAGCATCTAGAACAATTATTGTCATTTAGTTGGTGCTGAATCAGTGAGTGAATAAATGAATCATTGAATCACATAAAGAGTTTAATAATAATAGACTCCAGGGACTTCCCTGGTGGCACAGTGGTTAAGACTCTGCACTCCCAATGCAGGGGGCCTGGGTTCAATCCCTGGTAAGGGAACTAGATCCCACATGCATGCCGCAACTAAGAGTTCATGTGCCACAGCTAAGGAACCCGCCTGCCACAACTAAGGAGCTCATGTGCCGCAACTAAGGAGCCTGCGAGCCACAACTAAGGAGCTGCCTGCCACAACTAAGACCCAGCACACCCTAAAAAGTAAATATTAAAAAAAAAAAAAGACTCCACTGGGAATGCCCTTTGTCTAAGACTGATCTTTTCCATAAAGTATTTCTCTGAATTGAATTTTGGAGAGTGAAAAGGGGTTAGTTTGGTACAGAAGTGGATAAGAGCATTTCAGGCAGAAGCAGCAGCATGAGCAAAGGCATGGTGGCACAAAACAGAATGTGTGTGTGATAGATAAGCAGTGAGATGAATATCTCTTACCTTGTCCTGTCTCAGGTCACTCTTGCAAATGTGGTAATGTTTATAGGTATGTCTAATAGTGGTTTTGACTTGTTTTGTTTATAAGCTTCTGTGCATGGTTAGATAAGAATTAGTTACATAGGGACTTCCCTGGTGGTCCAGTGGTAAAGAATCCACCTTCTCCACTGCAATGAGAAGCCCGCGCACTGCAACGAAGAGCCCCCACTCACCGCAACTAGAGAAAGCCCGCACTCAGCAAGGAAGACCCAATGCAGTCAAAAATAAAATAAATAAAAATTTTTTTTTAAATCTTTAAAAAACAAAACAGAAAAAGAATCCACCTTCTAATGCAGGGGACACAGGTTTGATCCCTGCTCGGGAAACTAAGATCCCACATGCCACAGGGCAACTAAGCCTGTATGCCACATCTAGCAAGCTCACGCGCCTCAACGGGAGAGCCCACGTGCCACAAACTACAGAGCCCATGTGCTCTGGAGCCCACTCACCACAACTAGAGAGAAACCCAAGCAGACCATGCTCCATGACGAAAAGATCTGGCATGATTCAACAAGGATCCTGTGTCCCGCAACTAAGACCCAACACAGCCAAAAAAAAAAAAATTAAGGAAAATAAAGAAATAAAATAAATAGTAAAAAAAAAAAAAAAAAAGAGTTATATAAAATATGCTTGACCTGGTAGAAAACCTTTCATCAGGTTCATTAGATCCATAATCCTCTTTGAATCCCAGGCAGAATTTACTTCTTCCTCTCTGTTTATGTAGCATATTATATCTATCTATGTTATGTTTTCTTATTTACATGTTTCATTTGACTAGTGTCTCCCTGACCATGCGTTTAATAATGCCCAGGGTCTAACGTAGTAGACATTAATTAAATGTTTGATGGGTAACTGAGTGAATGAATGGATGTTTGTACCCAGCGTTAGCCACACTGAAGAGAAACTGCGTTCAGCTTCTTTATCCCTTTTGTCTTGTAGCTGTTTGTAGTGGATGTCCAGACAAGCCAGATCACCAAGATCCCCATTCTGAAGGACCGGGAGCCCGGCGGTGTGACACAGCAGGGCTGTGGTATCCATGCTATCGAGCTGAATCCCTCTAGAACACTGTTAGCCACCGGAGGAGACAACCCCAACAGCCTTGCTGTCTACCGGCTGCCTACACTAGATCCTGTGTGTGTGGGAGATGTAAGTCTCCCCAATAATTGTAGATAGAGGTAGCCTTGTTTTTTAACAGAGCCCAGTCCTCATCCCACAAACCCCCCAGGAAGGGACAGTTTCCTCTAGACTTCTGCGGACTTGGGTTGGGGGTGCGTAATGGTGAGGTATGGGGGTGGAGATTTCAGAGTTGGTATTCCACTCACCACAGGGAGTATCAGATATGTTGGCAGAGGGTATGTTTGATAAAGAGGCGAGCAGTACACCTCAGAGGCCATGAGCGGTGGGTTGGTGTTTGAGTCCACACCACAGTGGTTACACATCTCCTACTGCCCATAGTCAGAAGGGTTTATTAAGTTATTCATTCAGCAACTATTTTTTGACCCTTCTATGGCCGGTCATTGTTTCAGACACTGGGGACATAGCAGTGAATAAAACAGACAAAGCCCCTACCCTCTTGAAGCCTGCACTCAAGTGAAGGGAGGCATATAAACCAACAAAAATGTACCAGCAGTATGTCAGAGTGTGATGAGTGCCGTGGAGAAGAGTAAAGGCAGGCTAAAGGGAGAGAGCATGGTGGAGAATGCTATTTCAGGGGATAGTTGGGAGGGCCTCTTTGATAAGAATGACATTTGAGCAGGGAGACTTAAAGGAAATGAGGGTGCAAGACATGCTGATGTCTGGAGGAAGAGAGTACCAGACAGATGGAACAGCATAGAGGTCAGTTGTACCTATATTCTCCCAGGAAGCAAGGGGGGAGTGCAAGGAGGTGTGTTGGAGGGATGAGTAGTGGGTAATTGTGCGTAGGAACCACAAGTAGAACATCCAGAGATAGAATGCTAGAGCTGTGTGTCCACCGGCCATGTTTATTGTCCACAAGAATGCCAGTTTTATTCCAGCTTTGAGCTTCTCAAGACAGAAGTTAAAAGTTGTGGGATCATTCCGTTTGGGTTGAAATCACCAGAGATTAGAATTGTAATTTTTACAAAGATATTTTCAGTCAGACTCGTAAACTTTTCAGGGGTGTACATTGTAATCCTTATTTTACTGATTTCTTTTTTTCCTTTTTTTTTTTTCTCTCTCTGTACCTGTCACTCCCTCCTCTTGAAGGATGGACACAAGGACTGGATCTTTTCCATTGCATGGATCAGTGACACTATGGCGGTATCTGGTAAAATTGCCCTTTTGTAGGGAGTTCTGGTGTGGCAGGGAGGGAGGGAAGCTAGAAGTTGAAGAAGGAGAGTAGTGTGATTAGAAATAGCCCAGTAAACCGACCATCAGTGAGGGGCCAGGAAACCTTGTTTCTAATACTCTTTCTCCTGACTTACCATGTGACCTTGGATAAGTCATTCCCCTTGTATACTCCTGATCTGCAAAGTACTAGCACAATTATTATTCATACTCTGCCTTGTTCCAAAGAGCCTGTGTATTAGCATGTTAGCCTCAACATTTTTGTGGGGCTTCACTGAGACAATAGTTGTGAAAGTGCTTTTGGAAAAGTTGGTGTGCTCTGCAAAGTATTAGGAGCAACTGTTACTTTCTGTACAACTATATAGTGTTGATAAAGCTATATAGGATTAGGGGAATTTCTCTCCCAGTGGTAGAACAGTCACTAAAAATACATGGAAATGAGTGTAGAGAAGATAACCTAGAGATACTCAAATGCTTTCTGAATACCCACAGCAGCCTAGAAAGTAGGCTCAGAGTGCCAACCAGTTTTGCTGGGTACGTATATGTAAAAATATAATCCCCCATTCCAGATTCCCAAATTTTAAAAAAAATTGTAAGAGTTGCTAAATTAAGTACTTCATGTGTGTTATCTCATAGAATCCTCAGAACAGTCCTAGAAGGTTTGCATTATGAGCCTTATTTCACAAATGAGAAAATGTAGATTCTGAGAAATTATAATTTGCCAAAGGCTACACAGATGGTGAGAGATGGACTCAGGATCTGAATCCAGCTCTGAGTTCCAAGCCCATGCTTAGAACTGCTACGCACAAAGCTAAGGGAACGTAAATGTTTCTTCTTTGGATTCTTTGCAAGGCAATAGAAAGCAGCCAGGAGGGAAAATAAATCTAATGGACAAGCATAGTCACAGTTCAGAATTATTCAGTATTGGTTCAGAAGCTTTTGGATTCCCTGTCATTTGTCTCCCCAAGAAATGAGAGCTCCTTGAAGGCAAAGGCTGAATCATGTCACCTCTATAGGGACTATCTGTATGACAGTAACTTGCACTAAGTGTGATTGTTAGGAGCCAGGATGTGGCTTTTTCTGGGAGCTTCCCTTCTCTTTTTTCATATAGGCTGTGAGTATTCTATGTTTTCAGGCTGATAGCTTCCAAGTCTACATTTTGTGAACAGTATAGCAGGTTTTAAGAATATTGGCTCTAAAACAGGAACAGACTCACAGACATAGAATACAAAGCTGTGGTTACCAAAGGGGAGAGGGAGGGGGGAGGGACAAATTAGGATTATGGGATTAACCAATATAAACTACTGTATGTAAAATAGATTAGCAACAAGGATATACCGTATAGCAGGGGTCCCCAACCCCCAGACCGCGGACTGCTACCGGTCCATGGCCTGTTAGGAACTGGGCCACACAGCAGGAGGTGAGCTGCGGATGAGCGAGCAAAGCTTCATCTGCCGTTCCCCATCACTCCCCAATGCTTGCATTACTGCCTGAACCATCTCCACTCCCCCACCCCCCAACCCCCCGGTCCATGGAAAAATTGTCTTCCATGAAACCAGTCCCTAGTCCCAGCAGTTCGGGACTGCTGCACAGGGAATTATACCCAGTATCTTGTAATAACCTATAACGGAATGTAATCTGCAAAAATACTGAGTCACTTTGCTGTACACCTGAAACTAATATAATATTGTAAATCAGCTATATTTCAATTTAAAAAGAAAAAAGAATATTGGCTCTGAGTGAAAGACCTATATTCTGAAAACTGTAAAACATTTATGAAGGAAATTGAAGATGATACAAAGGAATGGAAAGATATCCCATGTTCTTGGATTGGAGGAATTAATATTGTTAAAATGTCTCTATTTCCCTAAGCAATCTACAGATTTAATGCCGTCCTTATCAAAATACCCATGATGTTTTTCATAGAAGTAGAACAAACAATCCTAAAATCTATATGGAATCACAAAAGACCCCAAATTGCCAGAGCAATCTTGAGGAAAAAAAGAACAAAGCTAGAGATAGCATGCTCCCTGACTTCAGACTAAACGACAAAGCTTTGGTCATCAAAACAGCATGGTAAGACTTCCCTGGTGGCATAGTGGTTAAGAATCCACCTGCCAATGCAAGGGACACGGGTTTGAGCCCTGGTCCGGGAAGATCTCACATGCTGCGGAGCAACTAGGCCCATGCACCACAACTGCCAAGCCTGCGGTCTAGAGCCCGCGTGCCAAGAGCCCATGCTCAGCAACAAGAGAAGCCACCGCAGTGAGGTGCCCATGTACCGCAGCGAAGAGCAGCCTCTGCTCGCCGCAACTAGAGAAAGCCTGCGTGTGGCAACGAAGACCCAACGCAGCCATAAAGTAGTTAATTAATTATTTTTTTTAAAAGCCCAGCATGGTACTGGAACAAAAAGAGACATATAGATCCATGGGACAGAACAGAGAGCCCAGAAGTAAACCCACACACTTCTGGTCAATAAATCTATGACAAAGAATATACTATGGAGAAAAAACAGTCTCCAGTGAAGAGCGGTGCTGGAAAAACTGGACAGCTACATGTAAAAGAGTGAAATTAGAACATTTTCTCACACCAATATGCAAAACTAACAAAATGATTTAAAGACCTAAATGGAAGACTGGAAACCATAAAACTCCTAGAAGAAAACATAGGCAGAACACTCTTTGACATAAATTGTAGCAATATTTTTCATCTCTCCTAAGGCAAAAGAAACGAGCAAAATTAAGCAAATGGGACCTAATTAGACTTAAAAGCTTTTGCATAGCAAAGGAAACCATCAACAGAACAGAAAGACAACCTATGGAATGGGAGAAAATGTTTGCAAATGATATGACCAATAAGGGTTATCCAAAATATATAAACAGCTCATACAACTCAATATAAAAAAATAAACAACCCAATTAAAAATTGGGCAGAAACCCTGGATAGACATTTTTCCAAAGAAGATATACACTGGCCAACAGGCACATGAGGAAATGCTCAAAATTGCTAATCATCAGAGAAATGCAAATCAAAACCACAGTGAGATAATAATCACTTCACACCTGTCAGAATGGCTGTCATCAAAAAGTCTTCAAATGTTGGTGAGGATGTGGAGGAAAGGGAACCCTAGTACACTGCTGGTAGGAATGTAAATTGGTGTGGCCATTATGAAAAAAAGTATAAATGTTCCTCAAAAAACTAAAAATAGGGACTTCCCTGGTGGTCCGGTGGTTAAGAATCTGCCTTCGTTAAGAATCTGCCTTCCAATGCAGGGGACGTGGGTTCGATCCCTGGTCAGGGAACTAAGATCCCACATGCTTCAGGGCAGCTAAGCCTGCATGCCACAACTACTGAGCCCTCACACTCTAGAGCCCATGCGCCACAACTAGAGAGCCTGTGCGCCACAACTACTGAGCCCATGTGCCACAACTAGAGAGAGGCCCGTGTGCCACAACGAAAGATCCCATATGCCGCACCAAAGATCCCATGTGCCACAACTAAGACCCAACGCAGCCAAATAAATAAATATTTTTTTCAATTTAAAAAAATTGAAAAAAACCCCTAAAAGTAGGACTACTATATGATCCAGCAATTCTACAGCTAGATATATATTTAAAGAAAATGAAAACCCTAATTCGTAAAAATACACACACCCCAGTATTCTTAGTAGCATCATATGTAATAGTCAAGATATGGAAGCAACCTATGTGTCTTATCAACAGATGAATGGATAAAGAAGATGTGTTAAATATATACAATGGAATATTACTCAGCCATTAAAAAGAATGAAATAATGCCATTTGCAGCAACATGGATGGACCTGGAGATTATCATCCTAAGTGAAGTAAGTCAGACAGAGAAAGACAAATATATGATATTGCTTACATGTGGAATATAAAAAAAAACAACAACAAAAGTTCATACAAATGAACTTACTTACAAAACAGAAACAGACTCACAAACTTAGAGAATGAACTTATGGTTACCGGCAGGGAGGGATAGATTGGGAGTTTGGGATTGACATGTACACACTGCTATGTTTAAAATAGATAACCAGGGGATTCCCTGGTGGTCCAGTTGTTAGGACTCTGTGGTTTCACTGCAGAGGGTGCAGGTTCAATCCCTGGTCAGGGAACTAAGATCCCACAAGCCACGTGGCGTGGCCATAAAAAAATAAAATAGAAAAATAAAATAGATAACCAACAAGAACCTACTGTATAGCACAGGGAACTCTGCTCAACATTCTGTAATAACCTAAATGGGAAAAGAATTTGAAAGAGAATAGATACATGTATATGTATAACTGAATCACTTTGCTGTACACCTGAAACTAACATACTATTGTTAGTCAACTATACTCCAATATGAAATAAAAGTTTTTTTAAAAGATGTGGTATATATACACAATGGACTATTACTCAGCCATTAAAAAAGAATGAAAGTCTGCCATTTGCAACAACGTGGATGAACCTAGGGGGTATTATGCTTAGTGAAATAAGTCAGAGAAAGACAAACACTTTACTACTTATATGTGGAATCAAAAAAATAAATAAAATGAATGTATATAACAAAACAAACAAATTCACAGATAAAGAGAACAAGCTAGTGGTTACCAGGGGGGAGAGGGAGGGGGCAAGATAGAAGTATAGAATTAAGAGATACAAAGTACTATGTATAAAATAAGCAACAGGGCTTCCCTGGTGGCGCAGTGGTTAAGCATCCGCTTGCCAATGCAGGGGACACAGGTTCAAGCCCTGGTCCGGGAAGATCCCACATGCCGCGGAGCAACTAAGCCCGTGTGCCACAACTACTGAGCGTGTGCTCTAGAACCTGTGAGCCACAACTACTGAAGCCTGTGCACCTAGAGCCTATGCTCTGCAACAAGAGAAGCCACCGCAATGAGAAGCCTGCGCACTGCAACGAAGAGTAGTCCCTGCTCGCCGCAACTGGAGAAAGCCCACGTGCAGCAATGAAGACCCAACACAGCCAAAAATAAAATAAATAAATTTATAAAAAATAAAATAAGCAACAAGGATATATTGTATGGCACAGGGAAATATGGTCATTATTTTATAATAACCTTAAATAGAGTATAAAAATAATGCATCACTGTGCTGTACACCTGAAACTAATATTATATTGTAAGTGAATTATACTTTAATGAAAAATTAAAATCTAAATGTTCGTGATAATTCTCATCTTCTACTGAGACTTTAATTATGATAATATAGAATACACCTTCCTTATAAACTGTAGAATCACTATAAATCAACATACACAACAAAAATCCTTCCATCGATGTTCCTAATACATAATTTTGCCATCTAAATTGAGGAAATATAGCTTTGTAAAAGTACTAATCTTCAAATGCTCTGTTCTCCAAATTGTTAAATGTTGAAAGAAGCTGTGTTTCAGTTTCCTAATCATCAAAGTAAGTTAGTACACTTCCCTACCTTAGTGATGGAGTTGCTGTGTGACATACTGTTGACAATTATGGAAGACGGTAAAAACACAGTATACATTTTATTTATTAATTTTTTAAAAATCCTCCCAGCTCAACCTTCCCATTTGTTCAAAGGCAGAACAACCACAGTGAAAGAAGCCCAGGAAGTGTTAGCTACTGATCTGTGCCGTCTTTTTTTTTTTTTTAATATTTATTTATTGGCTGTGTCGGATCTTAGTTGAGGCACACGGGATCTTTCGTTGGCGCGCGGGCCTCTCAGCAGTTACAGCACGTGGGCTCTCTAGTGGCGCAAGAGCGCTAGAGCGCCCGGGTTTAGTTGCCCTGCGGCATGTGGGATCTTAGTTCCCCGATCAGGGATCGAACCTGCGTCCCCTGCATTGGAAGGCAGATTCTTAACCACTGGCTCACCAGGGAAGTCCCCAGTATATATTTTAAAACTAATGTGTGCAGAGACAATTAACGAGGAGCCCAATTTGGAGGAGTGTTATACTATACAAAGATTGAGAAACTGCCTCAAAGTTTTGCAGTAAGCAGCTCAGTTGGAAATAGTTCTAACGTTCAGCTGTGCAGGAGGGCAGGAGACAGTGTTTCTCTTGGGGAGTTCCCTGGCGCTCCAGTGGTTAGGACTCCATGCTTCCACTGTAGGGGGCCTGGGTTCAATCCCTGGTCAGGGAACTAAGATCCCGCAAGCTGCATGGTACGGCCAAAAAAAAAAAAAGTTTCTTTTGAATTTTCAGTTCTGCTTTGTTCACATCCAAATCAGGAATTTCATACTCTGAGAGGTCACATCAGCAAGAAAGTCCAAATAGTTTTAAGTCAATGTAGATGTCTTGTTAAATTGGAAATAAACAAGGTTTTATTATTTATAAAAAAGTGTTTGATGTACCATTAACAGTAGTTTTTGCTGCATTTAAAAAAAAAAGAGTATTGGCTCTGATAATAAAGATCTGAATTTGAATCCTGGTCTTACCACTTATTAGCATAGAAGGCAAGTTATTTAAGGCTTTTGAGACTTGGATTTCCTCATTTGTAACATGGATAATGATTATATATACTTCACAGGGTCATTGGGAAGATCAGATGAGGTAGTGCTTAGTGGCTGCCATATTGAAAATGCTCAATACTTGTTAACCAGTGTTAATGTTCAGACTTGATGATGAGCATCAACCCCTGAACATTCCCCTCAAATTCAGTGTATTCAAACTCATCATCTCCCTTCCAGGACCTCACCTCCCCCTGCCATTGACATATATTCGTAAATTCTCCTACCTTCCACCTAGGTGCACAGCCAGAGAACTAAGACTCTTCAATCTCCTTAGATTACCAAGCCATGTTGATTCTGTTTTCTAAAATATCTCTTCTATCCATCAATTTCTTTTCTATCTTGTCTACTTGAGTGCTCATCGTCTATCTTTTGAATTACCCCAATGTCCTTCCATATTTTCTCTCTGCCTCTAGTCTTGTCTCCTCCAATCTAATCTTCATGTTGCTGCCAGATTAGTTCTTAAAATAATTTTTTCTTTACTGTAAAAGTAATACATGTTTATTGTAAGAATGTTTTAAAATTCAAATAAACAAAAAAGGAAAGAATTACCCACACAGTTTGTGCCCAGAGATAGTCACTGTTAACAATTTGAAATCAATCCTGCTAGTCTTTTTTCAGTACATATTTGAGTTGTTAAAATGGGATTATCAGTAGGTTAAAATGGGATCATATAGAGGGATGGATATATGTATAGATATATGATATGCCGAATATGAGAAAATGTTGATAGTAGACTATAGGTGTAAGTATACAATTCATTGTAAAATTCTTTCAACATTTCAATATGCTTGAAATTTTTCATAATAAAACTTGTATAGTTTTATTTTTTTAATTTGTATTATAAACCGTACGTAGTTCTCTAGATGTGCCCTTCACTCTCTGGCCTTTTCTAGATTTCACACATGATGAGCCCTCTACTTTGAACCTTTGTCCACAAACCTTATGATACAAACAAGTTGGATGATATTTATCCCATGTTAGACAATTTTTACCGTGAACTATTCAGGAGATTTGCAGTGTGAGAAGGGCACCTTCTGGTCTCAAAGGAGTGTTGGCAGATAATGCTACTGGACAGGAATTTGAAAACATTTTTTTAATTGGTTATTTTATTTTATTTTTTATTTATTTTTGGCTGAGTTGGGTCTTTGTTGCTGGGTGTGGGCTTTCTCTAGTTGTGGGAGCGGGGGCTACTCTTCGTTGTGGTGCGCTGGCTTCTCATTGCAGTGGCTTCTCTTGTTGCGGAGCATGGGCTCTAGGCTTGCGGGCTTCAGTAGTTGAGGCTCACGGGCTCTAGAGCACAGGCTCAGTAGTTGTGGCGCACGGGCTTAGTTGCTCCGCGGCATGTGGGATCTTCCCAGACCAGGGCTGAAACCCGTGTCCTCTGCATTGGCAGGCGGATTCTTAACTACTGCGCCATCAGGGAAGCTCTCTTTATTGGTTCTTGATATACTGTTTTATGACTATACCACAGACTTGTTTTTAAGTGCTTCATTATGTTCCCTAAGGATAACTTTATGTTTTTAAGCATTCATCTTAATGTAGAACAGTCATTCTTAAGGCATTTTGTTTTAATTTATTTTATTTTATTTATTTTTGGCTGTGTTGGGTCTTCGTTGCGGTGCGCGGGCTTCTCACTGCAGTAGCTTCTCTTGTTGAGGAGCACGGACTCTAGGCGCACGGGCTTCAGTAGTTGCAGCACGCGGGCTCCATTGTTGTGGCTCACGGGCTCTAGAGTGCAGGCTCAGTAGTTGTGGCGCACGGGCTTAGTTGCTCCGCGGCATGTGGGATCTTCCTGGACCAGGGCTCGAACCCATGTCCCCTGCATTGACAGGCAGATTCTTAACCACTGCACCACCAGGGAAGCCCAGAACAGTCATTCTTAATTCAGGGATTATGGTTTCTTCAAGAGGCCCATGAAGCTCCCTGAAACTGAGTGTGCAAGGTAGGTTTTTTGTGTATTTTTCTAGAGAAAGGGGTCTTTAACATTCCTAAGTCTGTCAGAGGGGTACATGACTCAGAAAATATTAAGCATCACTGATCTAGAGTGGAAGTTCCCAAACCCTATTGCCTAGTAGAAATCACCTATGCATGCATGCCCAAGTGACCTAAGCATTTGGCTTGGAAAATTACTGAGCTTTATCAAATGTATTCTCTCTTTTCAAAAGTCCCACCAACTATGTTACACTTAAAGGTTATATTTTAACTCCTACACCTCAGTTGAATCATCCTCTTGGTGTAGCTATTAAAATACATACTGCTTTCTGTTTTGGTGTGGGCCACCTGGCCAGGCTTCAGCACATATGAGCATGGTGCACAGAGAGCTAGACTAAGAAATCCCATTTGGCTTCTGTGGGACTGTCTCATGGAAAGTTGGATATGTCTGACATCTGTGGTTTCCTTGCCCTACAGGCTCACGCGATGGTTCTATGGGACTCTGGGAGGTGACAGATGATGTGTTAACCAAAAGTGACGCAAGGCACAATGTGTCACAGGTCCCTGTGTATGCTCACATCACTCACAAGGCCTTAAAGGACATCCCCAAGGAGGACACAAACCCTGACAACTGCAAGGTCCGAGCTCTGGCCTTCAACAACAAGAACAAGGTATGAGCTTGCCAAAGGTTCCCTGAAGCCTGTTCCTCTTGCTTCAGCTTCTTGGCTTATGTCTTGGGAGGTGCACTGTCCTTCTCCTTCTCCTTCCCCAAGTCAGAGCTTACTACATAACTCAGTCCTGAGCCCACAGAGCATCTCTTGAAGGCTGAGGGATGCTTAGTTATAATCTCTCTCTGAGAAAGATTATAACTGAAATTGTGAAAGCCACCCCTTGCATTGAGTATTCTCTGGATGGTTCATATCTGTTAGCCTCTCAGAGTTTCCCCAGGGCCATTCTGATTTGACTGTCTCTCATTTGCACGTGATCCTGCCGGTCCTCTATTTTGGGTGTGATTTTCCTACATGCAGTCACTTTCTTCTCTCTTGTATTCAGTTTCTTTTCATTCTTTACTGCCTCTTCTCAACACTGCCATCAAGTCTTAACTTAATCATTTGAGTCAGATCTGAAACTGCTGGGCTATTAAGTAGAGTGTTAGTATGGAGACCCAGAGCCAGAAGAGAAGAAAGGCTCTTTTCCCAAAATTTGAATCGGGCCACAATTTGAGGGGTAGTTCCCTTAGCCGCCTCCTATCTCTCATCCATGTTTATGGGTTAGGGGTAGACTTATCTCTCCCAGCTTAGACCCTCTACTTATAGAAGCTCTCACACTGAGACTTACAAAACTGTCTTTCATGTGCATGCTCTGCTCTAACTATCAAACAGGATGTCATGTGTATGATTGTATAGTATGGGCTTTTTTAACCATGGGTGTCTATGTTCAAACCAGGACTTGCTTCTTGGGTTCTGTCAAGAAGCAGCCTTGCTTTAATATGCTGTACAGTTGCATTTTATAGGGTAAGATGATGGGCTGATAATCCCTGGCACCATCATAGGATAGGAGTGAGTAATGGGAGGACCCCAACCTGCAGGGTCTTCCCCTGCTTACTGTTATATATTAGTTGCTGTGAGTATAACCTGTTTTTCATTGCTTTTGCAGGAATTGGGAGCAGTATCTCTGGATGGCTACTTTCATCTCTGGAAGGCTGAAAACACACTGTCTAAGGTATGATGAACATGACTTAGTAGTTTCACCTTATAGTTAAAATACTTTAATCCTCCCTAAACTTTTTCATTCTTGTCTAAAGCACGAATTCTCCAAAGATCTGGGCATGTGATTGCATAGTGCATGAAATTCTGAGTCTGGCCTGCCCCTCTTAAAAGTTTTTTAAAGAAGTCAGAGGGAGCCCAGCAGAAACTATGTTATCAGTTGATCGGAGTAACATGTACAGGATAATCTACGCATTTCCGTTACCCAACAATAAGAGATCTGTCTATTTCCTGTGAAATAATTAATATAGAACAACTTACAGCAATTTCATGACAGGGATACTGGCAAACTGAGTAAATTTTTATGCTCTTCAGAGAAGGTGAAAATGACTGATTAAACTAATGTCCAGAACTGGAAAAAAAAAAAAAAAAAGAGGGGGTGATTCTTTCACATTGCAAAGACTTGCTGAGAGACTCCTTTAACTAGCAGTCTTCCAATCCACAGTGCATTTAAGTATTTGCTTATGGATTATTGACTATTTGCAATATTGTGAGGGCAGGAAAAACCTAAATGTTAGGAGCCATTGGCAACCGAAGATCAATTAAACTAAGATTAATCATCTCTAAAATAATCATGTAAGGTATGGATTTAATTTACAGTATTTGCAAGCACCTTTTACCTAAAGTTAAACCTACCCGTGGATCGTTTGTCCTCTTCTTATTCCAGAGGCCTTTGCTGCTTATAACTTCTATGATAGACTCTTTTTCAAGAGGAAGCAGAGCTCCAGGAATTATTGATTTCCTTCGTGTCACAGCAGCCTTTGAGCTCCACTGGCCTTGCTTGGTCCCTTACGTGCAGTAGCCACTGAGGATTGGCTAAGTGACAAGGATCCAGGGTTAAGGCTGATTGGGGTTACCTGGGGTTGAGCAGTCCCACGAGTGTGCTTTCTATAGTGTACAACTCCCATACAGTTGGGGAGTTAGGCTGAGGGTAGCCAGAAATCAGCCCCTTTACCTGAAGATCAGTGAGAAGGGTAGTGGCTCTTCCCAGCAGAGAGAACAGAGTGGGACCTTGGCTTTAGTGCCCTGGGGTTATCCCTGGAAACAGCCTGTGGCTTTTGGCCTTTCTCTCTGCTTCTGATTATTTAATTCGAGCTTGACCTTTTTCCCTAACTGGTCCTCTTCAGTACCTAGATCTTGTTTAGTATCATCATTCTTTCTTTCTCTTACATACGTAGGGGTGGAGCAGGATGTTATTTCCTTAATTGGTACATGTCTTTTTGTCTGTGACTTTGTTTGTCTGGTATATGAGGAAAGCCCACAGAGGTGGGCATCTAAGAACAATGCCCTGCCGTGTGCTTTCCGGTAATGCCATAGGTGCATCTCTTCTCTCTCTGTTTTCAGCTCCTCTCCACCAAACTGCCATATTGCCGTGAGAATGTGTGCCTGGCCTATGGTAGTGAGTGGTCAGTGTATGCAGTGGGCTCCCAAGCTCATGTCTCCTTCTTGGATCCACGGCAACCATCATACAACGTCAAGTCTGTCTGCTCCAGGGAGCGAGGCAGTGGTAAGAGGCCCCCATGTGCCCCTCAGGCTTACAGCTGCGTTGTGAATGGGTTTTGACCTTCAGTTTCAATATTGGTTTCCAAACAAATATAGTGATCTATATGGAACCTGGTGGAGGTGTTTGGTGACACAGAGGGGAGATTGAATACCTGCATATGGCAGCAAAGCTTCGCACACCGCACACAAACGTGTGGCCACAGAAGCCTTTGATGGAAACCAATAGTCAGCGTATTGGTGGTTTCCTTGTTCCTCCACAGAGCCCTACTCCTTGTGGTAGTTTTTTGCTGGGCCCCTACCTGAACTATAAAATTCTTTTATGCTAAGTTATGATGTGGTGGGGTGAGGAGGATTTTACAGAGGGGCATGAGGAAACTTTTGGGGGTGATAAATATGTTATTTTGATTGTGGTGGTGGTGTCATGGATACATACATATATTAAAACTTCAAATTGTATACCTTGAATATGTGCAGTGTATCCTATGTCAATTATACCTCAATAAAGCTGAAGACAGTTTTCAGTGTAGTTCTTACCCACTGGGTGAATTAGGCTTCAGGCCCCCCGCCTCCCAAGCTTTAATAGCATATTCTCTCTGAGCGCACCCTCATTCTTCATTGAGGAATAAAAAGAGACTTACATTTGTACTGTACTTTAAGATTTCAGAATACCTTTGTCTGACATCTCATTTCATCTTACCAAGGACCCTGTGGGAAGCAGTTTACACCCTATTTTGTAGATGAGGAGACTGAGACCCAGATTGGTTAAATAACTTGCCAAACACCACACAGGTTGGTGGGGGAACAGCCAGGGACCAGAATCCAGGTTGTCCAACGTAACAAAGTGTGTTTCCTTCTTCGTCTGACATTGTCCCCCTTCTCATGCAAAAATGTGGCTACGTTATCCTGGGAGTCCTAAAAGGCACAGTATCTTCTCTTTCAAGTAGTATTTATTTTCGTGTAGATGCTGCAGTTTTGGCCATTGTTTTAGATTTGTTTTCAGTTATTCTTGAAATACATTTCAGAACAGAGAGAATAATGTGTGTAAGGAAAGTAGTAAGGGAAAGAATAAATAATCTTGGCCGGAATGATGTCTGCGATGAAGTTTTAAGAGATTTTGGTTACTGTTACAGGAGTAGCTTGCAAACCTAATAAGGAAATACTGATTTCACAAATATTAGTGAGCACCTCTTTTGTACTTAGAGACATCTTCACATCCCATGCACTTATCTGATCCACAGATGCAGCAGATGTATTTTCCCTGTGACCCAAAGTGATCAGGTGACTTGTCTTAAATTCACAGTGAGAGACAGTGCACCTTTGAGTGCTTCAGTTCTAGGCTGTTTGCCACTCTCATAACACACTTAATACCAGATAAAGACCTCTTGCAGTGCCATGGTAGTGGTTTTAGGTCAAATACAAGAAAGTCCTTGTTAATGTAATGATTTGTAAATATGCAGATTACCCTCAGTTTCAGTACGGGTTGGAAACATATAATGGAGAAGAACTTAGAGTTATGAAAGGTGACCTCAGAGTGAGTCGAGGGGAGGCAAGCAGGTTCAGGGCATACTTACGGTCTTGGGCCCAAAGCATCTTGGGCATCATCAGGCATTTGGTACTTCTGAGGCTTATGGGAAGGTTCCTGTTAGTGTGTGGATGAGCAGTGTGGCATCGGGGTTCTCTGGCTTGTGCGTGAGCTAGGTCTGCCTTGGGAAAGGCGCTGTGGTATTTAGGGGTGCCATGTGAACTCAGTGTCAGAGAAGTTCCGGCTAGCAGACCTGATTGCCCTTTACTTTTCTCTCTCTCAGGTATCCGGTCAGTGAGCTTCTATGAGCACATCATCACTGTGGGCACAGGGCAGGGCTCCCTGCTTTTCTATGACATCCGAGCTCAGAGGTTCCTGGAAGAGAGGCTCTCAGCTTGTTATGGGTCCAAGCCCAGACTAGCAGGGGAGAATCTGAAACTAACAACTGGCAGAGGCTGGCTGGTGAGTAAGCCCATGCCTCACATGGTTACTGGACAGTGACGGAAAAGTTGTATTCACTCTACCCACCCACTCCCACCCCCACTGACACACCACCTACCACATAGTTTTTCACTAGTAAGAGACACTCCTTGGAGCAGAGAAAGGCACTTTCCCTTGGTTTTGTTTTTGTGTCTGCATGTCTGTGGGAAAACAGGCCCAGTAAGACACACCGGTTGGCCCAGAATAACCCCCAGGTGATAATAGAGCTGGAAGGAGAGGAACCTCCCACTGAGGCTGCCAGTGAATTATGAAAGCATTTGGTTCCAGCAGTCCTGAGAAGACCTTCAGTTTGTGTAGCAATTCTTCAGCCTGCTTGGCTCCTCCCTAATGTTCATTTGGAAAAATGGGGCTCCAGCTCCCCTGAGCACCAGTCTCCTGTATAGATATAGGACCCTCTCCTCTTAAGGAGCCCAGAAAGCATTCTTGTCCCTTCTTTCCCTTTTCTGCCCCACGGCGAGTGCTCAGAGTCTCTTATTTCCCACAGAATCATGACGAAACCTGGAGGAGTTACTTTTCGGACACTGATTCCTTCCCCAACGCTGTCTACACACACTGCTACGACTCGTCTGGAACGAAGCTCTTCGTGGCAGGAGGACCCCTCCCTTCAGGACTCCATGGAAACTACGCTGGGCTCTGGAGTTAACGCCAACTAAGTCTCTCCCAGAATGCACAGAAATTCACTAATTTCCATCCTCAGTTTCCATTTCTTATTTTGATTTTTTTCCAGTGGTGTGAGTCCCTCATATTTTAGTGGGAACGCCAGAGTTTGCCTATGGTTTAGGCACTTGACAGGAAGAACCTCTGTACAGAAATATAAAGGGTTTTCTCTTTTTTTTTTCCTTTTTTCCCTTTTGGTAAGCAGAATTTTACTTTACTATCTTTTTTCTTTCTGGCTTCTCAATCAGACATTGTTAATTCCTGTTTATATTTTTTCTTTAAGTGACACACAGTCTCCCCTCTGGCTTCTTTAGGTTGACATAGTCATTCTCACCCTTACTTCACTCTTGAGAGGTGGGGCTCCTTTATAATTATATGGTTGCTGTCAGACTTTCTGTGAAAGTTTGGGGGCTGTGTGTGTGTGTGTGTGTGTGTGTGTGTGTGTGTGTGTGTGTGTGTGTGAGTGAGAACTTGTGTGCCTGCGAGTACCGTTTGTCACTGAAATTATCTGGAGTGAGGATTACTGTAATTAAAATATTTATAAAAGAAACAACTATATTCACAGAGTCCAGCTTTGGGACTAGTTTTTATCTTGTTTTGTAAAGTCTAACAACACTGATTATAGGAAGTAAAAATAGAAAGGAAAACAAATCACCAGTAGGAAACCCTTTGAGTTAGATTGAAGCTTCCTGGGGACTCATGCCAGGACTCCAGAGTAATCCATCTCCCACCTGCCTTCCCATCTGTGTGTCCCCCAGGTGAGAACATTTCTGTGTATGTGTCACTTTCACTTCAGTTTCCCATCTGGTTAAATCAATGACCACTCCCCCCAAAACATCAGGGTCTCCATCCAAGATGCAGCTCTGGAGGCTACAGAAGCTTTGGTAGGACTTCGTAAAAAGAATCTACATCCAAACCTCCCTCTCCCTCCTGTCAAATAAGACCTGATCTGGTTTCTCAGGGGCCTGGAGCTGGGGGCCTCAAGTCTGCTAAAATTCACATACTCGGTCCCCTTGGCTTTGGGGAGAAACTTCTTTGCCCTTCTTCTAATCTCCCCAGTGGATTTTGCTTTTGTTTTCTAAATTGGGTTCAGTTCTGGAGGGTGGGGATGAACAGGGGATTTATCTGTGTGTAGTGAGTGCTTCCTGTGTGTAATGTTTGTTTTTCTTAGTACAGTGGAGCCACTCTGTTGGCTTAGCCCTGGGATGGCGATGAGGTGGCCTACAGCCAACAGTGGTGTGCATGTAAAGCATCTATGTGGTTAGTAATTTGTTCCTCCCTCGAGCTGTCTGTTTAGTCTGAGGTTTTTAAACTTGCAGGCAACTGACCGTGATGTCCAGTTACTCCTTGCTTTTTATGCATCATGTTGCAGATAATAGCTGTTCCCACCCACAGACTCCTCCACCATTCTAAACACATACTCTGCTTCTGTCAGCAGCCCATTCTGGGGAAAGGAAGTCATATTCCTGCACTCTGATTTCTAAGTTGCTTTCCCAGTTATCCCCCTCTGCTCTGGGAGTAAGTGGGGAGATTGAAAAAAAAGAGTGTCTTCTCCTTGGTGATGGGGGCTGGTGGGGAGGGGAGACAGCAGGTCCACCCTATCTTGCTGTGGTACAAGGCATACACCACAGGTTCTAGAATTCTCATCTTCTAACCTAGAGAAATAGGTGCTATAAAACAGGGAATTAAGCAAAATGCTGGATGCTACAGATCTTTTAATTGTCTTAATTTTTTTCTATTATTAAACTACAAGCTGTAGATTTCTTAGTTCTCACAGAACTCATTTTAAACCTACTTGTATAAAAAAAAAATCTTAAGTAGGATGTTTTGTACTGTTGCCAGACCCTCTTCTGTGATGGGTAATGCATTTGATTGTTTGAGATTTTGTTTTTAAAAATGTAGCACTTGACTTTTTGCCAAGTAAAAAAAATAAATAAATCTTATTCCAATGCAAAGTTTGAGTATGTATAGCCAAGAGACAGCAGGAAAAAGGCCCCAAATGACTGGTTGGAAGGTCAGCTTGGGGTGGTTGGATTGCTTGGAGCAGAAGAACACAGGAGTTCCCTCTAGGGTAAAGGCAGGTCAAGGGCAAACACACAAACACTAAGACCTGCTTTTGCTCCTTGTCCCCAGCCCTGGCCCAAGATCAGTTGCTCTGGAGTCCAGTTGAGAGTGGGTATGCCCGGGGGAAGTCGTGCGGTACTTGGAGAGAAAAACAGACTGAAGATGAGGGAGCGTGCTAGTCCTTGCTCTGAATCACTGTGGATGTGAGCAACGTGACCAGCTCCTCTAACATAAACTAGGGTTGGTGATAGGCCCTGTCTGCTTCAGTGGAGGGGCCCTGAGAATGACTATGATAGTGCCCTGGGAACAGTATCATTTTTTTGAAGTTGGAACCATAGATCCTAGCTCTAAGAGAGGATGCAGTGTCCATAGTGAGTGATGCTCCTCCCGGAAGCTGTTTGGGGCTGTAGCTGAGAGAAAGGCAGACTGCTGAACCCTACCACTCTCCTCAGTCATCTCTGGGAGACCCATCAGGGCTGGGCCACAGAGCCAGGCAAGCTGAATACAGCTGCCCTTAGAGACTGATTCAGAATACGACTCATACAGGCACCTCCCTATATGATCAAAGGCTGCAAAACAGGAAGGGGGAGGTGAATGAGTTGAAGCAAGTGAGAGGGCTTCAGAGGGCTGTAGAGAAGAAGAGTTACATTTGGAAAAGGACTGGAATTGGCCTTTCCCAAAATGAGATTTTCAGAATCCCCAATCCATGGAACAGTAATTGGTGTTTGCAAAATGCTCCATGGTCAAATTATTTTTGGGAAATGCAGATTAAAACAGACATGCTTCTCACAGCCTGAGGTTTGGGGTTACCATGGGACTCATGTGCATGGAACATGCTCAGAGAAAGGCGACACAGGATGTGGGAAGGGCCTGGCCTGGACCTCTGGCCTCTGTGGAATCTTGGCCCTGCTCTCACTTTCCAACCAAACTTTGCAGCGAAGTGTGTATCACAGAAGGGCTTTGTGGACTTTATGTGGTCCCTCCCTTTCCTGCCAGCAGTCCTTACTCCCAGGCCATGAAAGAACTTCCTTGTTGTCAGGTGCATGCCTCATTCCACATGGGCTGCTGGCTCCTCCCATCATCCTTTGGGTCCTTTTGCAGAAGTCTTTGGAACCTCATTTATGCCCCAGGTTCCCTCATGCCTGCCACTTCCGAAGTTGATTAGTATTAATCTGGTCCATTAAATTAATTAACTAGGGCTTCCCTGGTCCTGCAGTGGTTAGGAATCCGCCTGCCAATGCAGGGGACACAGGTTCGAGCCGTGGTCTGGGAAGATCCCACATGCCGTGGAGCAACTAAGCCCGTGTGCCATAGCTACTGAAGCCCGCGTGCCTAGAGCCCGTGCTCCGCAGCAGGAGAAGCTACCGCAACGAGAAGCCCGCACACCACAAGGAAGAGTAGCCCCCGCTCACCACGACTAGAGAAAGCCCGCATGCAGCAACGAAGACCCAATGCAGTCAAAATAAAATTTTTTTAAATTAACTATTAATTTTCTATTAAATTTATTAGTGTTCCTAATAAAGCTAAAGTTTGCCAGTCCAGGGCCCTCTGATCCCATACATTTCCTAGAGCAGGTACCCAGGAAAAGTAAGCAGGGTGTCAAGACCCATGGCTTAGGATTGGGGGGGGTCAATCTTGTAAGATCCTATGACCCAAGTGTTTTTTTCCTTCCTTTTCAGTTGGCTGGTGTCTGGGAGACAACAATGTGGAGAGGAAAGGGGAGAAGAGGAACACTCAATGTTTCTTGCTTTTAGCCACATCTCATTTCATGCTATTGTGCTGAAATGGCTGGAAGCTTTGGGAAGGTAGAAATGTGGGCTTCTAATTCTGGAATTACTGATGAAGACAAAAGAAAGTTCAGGTTTGTTAGCTTGGTTCTCCTGCCCTCATTTCAGCTCCTTCAAAGAATAATCTAGAGAAACAAATGTGAGAAATTTGTTTCTAAACTACCACTAAAGACAGAGGTGTGAACTGAACTCAAGATGGGACTGTAAACTCATGACTCAGCTCTCCAAGACAGGTATGAGCTGTCCTCTTAAACTCCCCCTGGGTTGAGCCTCATATGTGAACACTCTTGATTAGTGTGTAATTGCCGACATCAGAATTTTTAAAAGATAATAATACTCATTAACTGAGCCCAGAGTCACATGTTTCCTGCATTTCTTGTTAAGCAGTATTCAGAGCTGTAATTAACATCCCTAGTGCTAAGAACAGGAAGAAAACAAATGATCAACTCCCATCTTAAATAAAATAAACTTCCCTTACCAGTAGCTACGTTTTACTTAGCTGGTGACAGCCTGGACAGAGGACTGGAAAAAATAATGCAGCTTCTTTTGTCTCCAGGGTCAAGGCCGTTTGTTGATGCATAGAACACTGTGCTGGGTACGTTGGCCTGAGGAGTGTGCGTTTGGGCCGTGTAATGTGTTGCTTGCCCAAGAAACATCCTTAACTACCACCACTGCAGCTCTCAGTCCCCAGGCCCTTCTGCTAGAAACACAGAATTATTGTGCCAATCACCATGCTTAAGTTCCCACCATTAGCCCTTTCTTTTTTCTTGAGGAAGGGGGATGTTATATTACCTAATTAAAGATACTAAAAAAAAAAGAGAGAGAGACTTTCCTGGCAGTCCAGTGGTTAAGACTCTGCACTCCCAGTGCAGGGAGCCCAGGGGTTCAATCCCTGGATCCCTGGTTGGGGAACCAGCATGCCGCACGGCATGCCCCCCCCCCAAAAAAAAAAATACTATTGCTCTTCCCTGGGGGAGGTAAATTCATGCCACCCCCAAATGCCAATTGCGCAAGGTAAGTGTGGACTGAAAGGGGAGGATATGGGCTCAGTTATAGATCTACTGCTGCTGCTCATGAGCATGACTTTAAACAAGTCTTTTCCCCTCTGGACATCATTTTTCTTTTTAATCTTATATGATGAGGACAGGAGTTCAAATTAGACGTTAGATTTCCTGGATCCACAACTACTCTAGTGGTGCAGGGAAGGCTAAGAAGATGAAGCAGTGATCCTCAAGCAGTTTGTCCTCAAAGCAGGTAAATATAGCAGGTTTGTTAAATGAATCGTATTTTCCTAACGGTTTCCAGTAAAACATTGGAAATCGTAGGTTGAGTAGTGTCGCCGCAAAATTCAAGTCTACCAGAAGAACCTCAGTGTGACTTTAATTGGAAATAAGGTCTTTGCAGATGTAATTAGGGGAAGGATTAAGATGGGCTCATATTGTGTTAGGCTAGGCCCTAACTCCAATGAGAGTGTCCTTATGAGACAGAAAAGGATATACAGGGACACACAGAGAAGATGACCTGAAGACAGGAGGAGATTGGAGTGATGCATTTATAAGCCAAAGAATGCCAGGAGCCACCAGAAGCTGGAAGAGTCAAGGAAAGAGTCTCCCTTAGAGCCTTGCGAAGGATTGTGGCCCTGTTGACACCTTGATTTTGGATTTCTGGCCTCCAAAACTGTGAGAGAATGAATTTCTGTTGTTTTAAAACCACCAAGTTTGTGGTAATTTGTTTCAGCAGCCCTAGCAAATTAATACAGGAGTAGTCTAAGGAATTTTCAGATACCAATTTTTATGAAATCACATTTGAGATTTAAGAAAAACTTTTTTCTTTTATGATGATACAAAGAGGAAATATACTTATATAGTTGTGCTAAGACTTGTAAACGCAAAAATTAAAGCTCAGAACCATACTTTAATTGCTTCTGTCTGACAAACCTCTTCCTTCCAGGACCGAGGCAGTAATCCCCCAAACTGCCTACCTCTGGTTGCTTTTTCCTAACTGTGTCAAACTGCCTCAACATTTTTAACTTTTACCCTAGGTCATCTTTTCACAGTGTAGACAGCAGAGTCTCAGGATGCTTTCCCATCCTGAATTTATTAGCCAATAACATGGACAGCTCTCTGCAGTCCCCCTTGATAACAGGAGAAAATAGAAGATCTAGCTAAGGCCTAACATACCTAAACTAGCTTTACAATAGAATCTGCCCTGTGCCTGCCTGTGCAAACCTGGACCTGCTAGCCAGAATGAGAAGGATGCACAAGTCAGCAGAAAAAGTCAGCATTGACTTTATTGTTCCTGGGCTACTGGTTTATTTTATTTCCTGTGGTATTTATTAGGAAGCCTTAGCCTATCAAAATGGTATTTATTGCACTGAAAAGTTATTGATTGGGCTTCCCTAGTGGTGCAATGGTTGAGAGTCCGCTTGCCGATGCAGGGGACACGGGTTCGTGCCCCCGTATGGGAGGATCCCACATGCCGCGGAGCGGCTGGGCCCGTGAGCCATGGCTGCTGAGCCTGTGCGTCCGGAGCCTGTGCTCCGCAGCAGGAGAGGCCGCAGCAGTGAGAGGCCCGCGTACCTCAAAAAAAAAAAAAAAGTTATTGATTATATCCATTGACCCAGACTTCTGGGAATTTTAGGAAATATTCTAGGCAAGCATGCAAAGACAGACGTATAAGAATGGTTGTCGTAGCGTTAATTAGCAAAAAAACAAAAAAATGGAAGTATCCTAAGTCTATTAATAAGGAAATGGTTAAATAAAAATTTTAAATACTCTCTGGTCAATCTTATTACAGAGAGAGACCACTACATACTATGTTCCTCCTGATGGGTCACAATAGGAAGTTAACAGCATTGCCTAAGAAGTATTCTTGCCAGGAAATCAAACTTGATCTGAGTAAGCTTTTAGATCTATCAGTTCTCAGAAAATACAGTGGGTGGAAGAACATATTAATGGTAGATCAGGGATGCAAACAACCAAATGCTGAATGTAAGGAAAAGGATCTACTTTTTTCAATAAACAACTAGCACAAAAAAAGGGAACTATTGTGTATTAAGGGAGACTTGAGACAGGCGTAGAAAACAAATGTAATGTGTAGAGGGTGTTTACATTCTCATTCAAAACAATGTAACTGAAAAATATAATCAGTGAGGGAATTCCTGGCGGTCCAGTGGTTAGGACTCGGCGCTTTCACTGCCGGCCTGGGTTCAATCCCTGGTCAACCCCACAAGCCACACGATACAGCCAAGAAAAAATAAAATACTATTAAAAAAAAAAGGTAATCAGGGAAAACATAACACTGACTGGGTATTAGATAATAGCAAAGAATTACTGTTACTTTTTCTAGGTATAACAATGATACCTTGATTATGTTTGTTTGTTTGTTTTACTGATTATGTTTTTTTAAATCTTACCTCTTAGAGATATTTTATTTACAGATGAAATTACATGATATCAAGGTTATGTTTTAAAATAATCCAGAGGGGGACTTCCCTGGCAGTCCAACGCTTAAGAATCTGCACTTCCACTGCAAAGAGCACGGGTTCAATCCCTGGCTGGGGAACTAAGATCCCACATGCCATGCAGTGGGGCCAAAAAAATACTAATAAATAAATAATCCAGAGAGTTAGATTATTTTTATTTTTTTGGCTGCATTGGGTCTTCATTGCTGTGCACGGGCTTTCTCTAGTTGTGGCGAGTGGGGCTACTCTTTGTTGCGGTGGGCAGGCTTCTCATTGCATTCTCTTGTGGAGCGCAGGCTCTAGGCCCACAAGCTCAGTATTGTGGCTCACAGACTCTAGAGCGCGGGCTCAGTAGTTGTGGCGCACGGGCTTAGTGGCTCCGCGGCATGTGGGATCTTCACGGACCAGGGATCGACCCCATGTCCCCTGCCTTGGGAGGTGGATTCTTTTTTTTTTTTTTTTTTGGCAGGTGGATTCTTAAGCACTGTGCCACCAGAGAAGTCCCTAGATTATTTTAAAGAGGTAATTTTATAATTGTTGAAGCTGCAAGATGGGTATATGGGGGCTTATGATGCTAGTATTTCTAATTATGTAATGTTAGAATTTTTTTATAATAAAAGTTTTAAAAGTGGTATATAACAAGTAAATATATATGTAGTGACATAGGATGATTATAACATAGAATATATTATTAATTAACAAAGTTATAAGCCAGCTTCTAATGCAGGATCTCTTGTAAAATTCATACGTATCTACATTTAGGTACAGGAAAAATCTAAAATGTTATCACTAGAATGTCAGTAGTGGGTCTCTTGGCAGCAGAGTTTCAATGATTTTTTTAAATTAATGAATTTATTTATTTTTGGCTGCGTTGGGTCTTCGTTGCTGCGTGTGGGCTTTCTCTAGTTGTGGCGAGCAGGGGTTACTCTTGGTTGTGGTGCGCGGGCTTCTCATTGGGGTGGCTTCTCTTGTTGAGGAGCATGAGCTCTAGGCACATGGGCTTCAGTAGTTGTGGCACACAGGCTCAGTAGTTGTGATTCACAGGCTCTAGAGTGCAGGCTCAGTAGTTGTGGCGCACAGGCTTAGTTGCACCGCGGCATGTGGGATCTTCCCGGACCAGGGCTCGAACCCATGTCCCCTGCATTGGCAGGTGGATTCCTAACCACACTGCACCGCCAGGGAAGTCCCTCAATGATATTTTTTTTATTCCTTTGCTTATCTGTATTTTCTAGTAGTGTCACTTAAAATACACCCTCCCAGTTTTTCTTCAACATGTGCTGGTTGTGAATAAGAAGTTAGTAGTAAAGGAGGAGAGAGAATATCGATTGCTCCTTTGCTCAAAAATCCTAGAACGAAAATTCCTCACTTCCCTTTCCTGGGGTACAAACATCCTGCTTAGGCCAGCCAGCTCATCCAATCCTCTCAATTCACACAGCACTTCCCTTTCTCAAGATTGCTCACCACCAACTCCTCCTGTCAAAATCTTTCAAGGTGTAGTTCAGGACCTAACTCTTTTAGAAAGTCTTCTATGATCACACCCTTCCTCAGGGAGCCCTGTTTTTCGGGGTCTTTCCAAGCACAAGCAGGAATATGATCGTCCCCAGAGCCCCAGAATCTTCTGGGGAGACTGAGAAAATTCCTTTGGGCCAATGAATTCATCATGAGCCCAGTAGGGGGAGCCAGAACTTACTTCCCAACCTCTGGAGGCACCACCCCTGTATAAACAAACTCCATATGGAGTGTGATCAAAGATATGCACAAAACACTTTTTTAAGAAGGGAGGGAGGAGAGGTAGGCAGGGCTGTAGTGTAATGTTAAGTCTTAAAGGAGGTCTTTTTGTTTTGTTTTCTATAATGAACTTTTCAGAGTGACAATCCTTGAACCAAGCTCCCCTATGCATTTATGTACAGATTTGACTTACAAAAATATATGCACACAATTTCTCAAAAGTGTGTGTGTGTGTGTGTGTGTGTGTGTGTGTGTTGTTTAAAGCCAGATAGACCTTGCTGTTCAAGGAACAACAGGATGTTGCCAGGGCATCTCCAAATTCAATAAACTGAGCATTGGTTGGAGGAATTAGGTAGGAGGCAGCTTGGAGAAAGAGCACTGGATCTGAGGTTGATGTTCCTAGTTGTATCCTGTCTCTAATCATTAACCAGCTGTTTGACTGTAGACTGAGTCTCTCTGGGCTGATTGTGAACTTCTGCGATAAGGGATGTGAAGGTGCTTTGAAATAGGGCGCAACTGTGAAGGATTCGTAGAGCTCCCAACAAGCTGAGCCATCTGCTGAGATTTCACAGTCCCTGGAAGATGGCCAACCTCCCTCACTTAAACTCAGTCCAAATAGTTGCGACTATGGGACAGCCAGGAGCATGGGAACTAGCTGGAGTTAACTTGGACAAAAGGATCCAAGCCTTCAAGCGTCCAGCCAGGCCTTTACCCAAGCTAGAACTAGGGGCCCCTTTACACTTCCTGGTTGCATCCTCCCCTTTTAACCACAGAGAGGTGAGAGGCTTAGCCAGGCTGCTCCTGCCGGAGGGAGCCATGTGTGGCTTTTCCCTAGGACACAGGGGACCTGAACAACCCTAGAGAGAGAAGCTGAAAGCTGGGCTCCTTGAGTCATTGTTGGGATGCAGCTTCTCTAAGAACTCTGCTAGAAGCTGAGCTGGTAGAATTGGAGCAAGGCCTCAAGGAAAGAGATGTTTTTAGAAGTGGCCACTGCTGACCAGGGTTAGGGCACGATGAGCATTAGCTCTGCCCTGCAGGCAAGGCCCCAGCATCTACAGGTCCAGTTTGGGTTCATCTGTGTTTGGAGTCAGGTGCCGATTTGTGTTTTCTCTGAGCTCTTACCCCTCTTTCTGCACTATTTGTAGCTGACTGTGGCTACAGTTGGGGACAGTAGTTTTCTGCAGGGGCTACTCCTCAACAGAACATGTTCAGGCCTGCAGGAACTGGCTTAACTTGCTTTTGAGAATCTTATTAACTCCACCCCAGACTCCTTTGGCTTCAGGGAAGACAGGTATAAGAGTGGGAGAGGAGGAGACAGGATACAGCCAAAAGGAACTGTGAAATCAGGAGATGCCTGCAGAAGTAACTTTATTCTGAGGAAGGAGAAGGTTCCCTAGGTCTCCCTGAGCTTCCACCAAACTATCTCCTCACACGTCCCAGGACAGAGATGCCAGCCCCTCTCTCCTATAGTTGGCATCACTTTTTTTTTTTTTTAACTTTTTTTTTTTGGGTGTGGTACGGGGGCTTCTCCCTGCTGTGGCCTCTCCCGTTGTGGAGCACAGGCTCCGGACGCGCAGGCTCAGCGGCCATGGCTCACAGGCCCAGCCGCTCCACGGCATGTGGGATCTTCCCAGACGGGGGCACGAACCCGTGTCCCCTGCATCGGCAGGCAGACTCTCAACCACTGTGCCACCAGGGAAGCCCTAGTTGGCATCACTTTTGATTCTCCAGGAAGTCGCCCTGGTGGAGAAGTCTTCCCTGCCCATCAGCATCATGCAGGTCTCCAGGAGGAGTCATCTACGGTCAGGCCTCACCCTTTGCAGACTAGACTTGGATTCCTTGAGGGCAGGGCCTGGGCTGTTGAAAGGCTCTCCGCCAAGTCTGTGTGGGTTAGGCACTGGGCTGAGGAGCAGAGCAGCCCCTGGAAACTTCCATCCACCCAACTAGTCTTCTACTTCCAGCACTATATGACAGCTCAGTGTCCTAACTTGGAGCTTTCTTGACTCCTGTTGTATCTTATGTTCCTGACAACTTGCTGTGTTGCACACTTTAAGGCCAAATTATGGGGCATGAACAGCATTGTTTGAAATTTCAGTGAATAGAATGGTGATAGGTTGCTTCCTTGTAGCCTCCAGATCTGCTTTCCACCCTCCCTGTTCAGTGCCTCAGTTTGGTCTTTTATCAACAGACTTCCTTGTCCTCTGGCTTCTAGTTAGGTTCAGCCAATGGAGGCTAAAAGTGGGAAAAAGAGGGATGTGAGATTGTTTATTCCCCATCATACACCCCACCTTCCTAAAAGCAGGGTCTCTGCAGACACCTTTCATACGCTCTCTGCTTCCTCCCTTTGTCCCCTCAGGTCCCATAGTGATCAAGTTTCCCACTGTCATTGGCCCTGGGGTACTGCATCATTTCTTGTTGCTTTTCCTTTATTAAACTCTGAATTATCCATCTGTTTATTTCTGGGACCCTCATAGATAGGACAAGTGCCACTGAGATATATGAATTACCACCTAACCTAGCTCTGTCACATGTCTGTGGGACCTTGACAAGTTACTCAACCTCTCTGAGCCTTGGTTTCTTCATATGTAAAATACTGCAGGGAGAGGAGGTATGCTCTGAGGTCACTTTTCAGTTTAGAATCTTTGGTTCTAAGGTGATAAGTGTAGGTCTTACAGAATTTAACCAGGAGAATATGGGTCTGAATGGAAAAATATGTAAAATTATTCCATTGGGCATTTGGGAGTAGGGGTTACAGGAGTTACCTCAGACTTAAGAGTTGGTAGAGGAAAAGGCAAGAAATACCTCCACCTGTGCTGCATGTGTATTTATTTTAAACATGATCCTTTCTGAGAAATTCTCCAGACTTGTGGTAGGAATCAGCTCTTATTTTGTCTTCAGCTTTGTTTGTATTTGTCTTCTTTTGTTAGAAAATGTAGGAAAAATCTCTTTCTCTTGGTGTTTTTTTCTCTACTTCTAATATTCTATTTCTATTAACCTAGTCTCTCTCTGTATTTGTTTTCTTCTTTTTATTACTGTTTCTCTCCATTAAAACAAAGAAAAGAGGGACTTCCCTGGTGGCACAGTGGTTAGGAATCCACCTGCCAATGCAGGGAACAGAGGTTCAAGCACTGGTCCAGGAAGATCCCACATGCTGCGAAGCAACTAAGCCTGTGCGCCACAACTAGTGAGCCTACACTCTAGAGCCTGTGAGCCACAACTACTGAGCCCACGTGCCGCAACTGCTGAAGCCCTCACGCCTAGACACCGTGCTCCACAACAAGAGAAGCCACCGCAATGAGAAGCCCGTGCACTGCAACGAAGAGTAGCCCCCGCTCACTGCAAGTAGAGAAAGCCTGCGTGCAGCAACAAAGACCCAACACAGCCAAAAGTAAATAAATAAATAAATAAAATTTTTTGAAAAAACCAAACAACAAAGAAAAGAAAAGAAAAAAAAGGTATTCCCTTCAGTACCTACTTAGCAGGGGAGAATCAGAAAGTTCCTAAACAAAGGCTCCTGGCAGGCATCCAAATGAAGCAGTTCAAACTGACCAGCACCTGGAGCTGCCAGTTAAAGAGTTGCAAATGCTGGAAATTTTTGGCTCAGGAAGAGTTTTCCCAGGCTGAGATCAAGCCTGACAATTTTAACTTTCCACTTTAGACTGAATCCACTTTGGAATCTACCTGGCTGTCTCTCACACCACTCAGGTGCCTTGTACCTGTGATTTCAGGAATAGAGCTTAAAACCCAGAGAGGGAGGCTGAGATTTCTCTGTAACTGGAGTCATAGAAGGCCCTAAGATTTCTAGAGCTGGAAGGACTTCAAAGATTATTTGTAACAAAACCTCTGTGTTTTACAAATACAGGAACTAAGATGCAGAGAGAGGAAGAGTCTTGCCCAAGGACACACAGTAAATTAACAGCAGAGCTATTAACAGTTAAAAGGTACAAGATGCCACATATTAACTCCTTTAATCCTCATAACAACCCTATGGAGACAGCATTAGTAGCACCTTCTCATTTTACAGATGAGGAAACAGTCCCAGAGAGGTAAAGAACTTGCCTGCACTGAAGTCTGTGTTCTCCACTACTTCAATCTACCGCCTCCAAGGATGATGATGTAGCTTGATGTAGCCTGTGGCTTGAAATATGGTGGGAATATTCATGTCACAGAAATCAGCAAATACTACAAATCAGCTTGTTTTGTTGATTGTCACAGTTTAAGAAAGTGATGAAGGACTTCCCTGGTGACGCAGTGGTTAAAAATCCACCTGCCAATGCAGGGGACATGGGTTTGATCCCTGGTCCAGGAAGATCCCACATGCCACAGAGCAACTAAGCCCATGAGCCACAACTCCTGAGCCCGCGTGCTGCAACTACTGAAGCTTGCATGCCTACAGCCCATGCTCCACAGCAAGAGAAGCCACCGCAATGATAAGCCCACACAGCACAATGAAAGAGTAGTCACAAGAGTAGCCCCCACTCGCCACAACTAGAGAAAGCCCACACGCAGCAATGAAGACCCAAGGCAGACAAAAAAAGTAAAATAAAATATAAATAAATGAAATAAAATTATTAACAAAAGAAGAGAAAGTGATGAAGATGCCGAAGCACGGGGAGATGCAGGGACCCCCTTGAGAGAGATGGGAGGATCAATTTCAATGAGTTTCCAATATGGATCCCATTCTCTCTCATGTGTAACCTTTAAAATAAACTCCTTTTTTCTTAAGTCTTCCCCGTTATCAATAAAAGTGTGTGTGTATGTGTGTGTGTGTTTAGGTATAATTTATATAAAATGCAGAGATACTAAAAATTCAGTTCACTGAGTTTTTACAGTGTTTACCCCCAGGCAACCACCACTCTAAATGAGAGAACATCCCCATCATTCCAGAAAGTTCGTTCAAGCCTCTAACCAGTAAAATTTCCACCATGGCTTCCAACCTGCCCTCCCCCAGCCATTTTCTGATTTCTTTCATGTATATGGTATTTCAGTCTTCCAGTTGCTCAGGCCAAAAACCTTAGAGTCATCCTTGACTCATCTCTTTCTCTCACACCCGACATCCACAGTGTTTCCTGTCAGGTAGATTTTCAAAATATATCTAAAATCTAACTGCTTCTCATCAACTCCACTGCTGCCTCCTTGGTCCAAGCCACATCATCTCTCACCTTCTGACCGGTCTCCAGCTTCCTTACCTTCCCAAGCTCCTCCACTCCTCATACAGTCTGTTCACACAGCTGCCTGAGCAATCTTTTAAAAATGTAAATTCAGATCATGACACCACTCTGTAAAACGCTCCAATGCTTACCATCTCTCAGAGTAGAATCAACCTCAAGTTCTCTTCCGTTGTAAGGTCGTCTCCAATTTTTGGATCTCAATCTACTGCTCCCTGCTGGCTTACCAGGCTCTAGCCAAACCAGCCTCTTTGCTATTCCCAGAACACACAAGCACATTCCCCCCTCACAGACTTTGTCCTTTCTGGTTCTTTTTTTTAAATCAGCTCGTGTGTGTGTGTTTTATATTTATTTATTTGGTTGCATTGGGTCTTAGCTGCAGCTCACCAGCTCCTTAGTTGTGGCATGCTAACTCTTAGTTGCTGCATGCTTGTGGGATCTAGCTCCCAGACCAGGGGTCAAACCCGGGCCTCCTGCATTGGGAGCACAGAGTCTTAACCACTGCGCCACCAGGGAAGTCCCTGTCCTTGCTGGTTTTGAAACAGGAGAGAAGGGGCAGGGCACAACCTTTAAAAGAATGACATAGAGCCTCATCCACCAGAGGGCAGACAGCAGAAGCAAGAAGAACTTCTGCGACCTGTGGAAGGAAAACCACACTCACAGAAGAATAGACAAAATGAAAAGGCAGAGGACTTTGTACCAGATGAAGGAACAAGATAAAACCCCAGAAATACAACTAAATGAAGTGGAGATAGGAAACCTTCCAGAAAAAGAGTTCAGAATAATGATATGAAGATGATCCAGGACCTCGGAAAAAGAATGGAGGCAAAGATTGAGAAGATGAAAGAAATGTTTAACAAAGACCTAGAAGAATTAAAGAACAAACACCTAGAAGAATTAACAAACAGAGATGAACAATACGATCACTGAAATGAAAAATACACTAGAAGGAATCAATAGCAGAATAACTGAGGCAGAAGAACGGATAAGTGACCTGGAAGACTGAATGGTGGAATTCACTGCCTTGGAACAGAATAAAGAAAAAAGAATGGCTTTTCCGCCCACTCCCCCCTCCCTGCAAGTGCCTCTTCTGCTGCACTGTGCTCTCTCTGAGCTCTGGGCTCCTACTAAGCTAGTGCCACCGTTGTCTCCCTCCAGTCGCCATCATGATCATCTACCGGGGCCTCATCAACCATGATGAGATGTTCCCTGACATGTACAAGATCCGGGAGATTGCGGATAGGCTGTGTCTGGAGGTGGAGGGGAAGATGGTCAGTAGGAGAGAGGGTAACATTGATGACTCGCTCATTGGTGGAAATGCCTCCTCTGAAGGCCCTGAGGGCAAAGGTACTGAAAGCACAGTAATCACTGGTGTGGATACTGTCATGAACAATCACATGCAAGAAACCAGCTTCACAAAAGAAGCCTACAAGAACTACATCAAGGATTACATGAAGTCAATCAAAGGGAAGCTTGAAGAACAGAGACCAGAAAGAGTAAAACCTTTTATGACAGGGACTGCAGAACAAATCAAGCACATCCTTGCTAATTTCAAAAACTATCACTTCTTTATTGGTGAAAACATGAATCCAGATGGCATGGTTGCTCTGCTGGACTACTGTGAGGATTGTGTGATACCAAATATGATTTTCTTTAAGGATGGTCTAGAAATTGAAAAATGTTAACAAATTTGGCTGTTTGGATCTATCACCTGCTCATCATAACTGGCTGGCTGCTGCTTTTCATCCACATAAAAGCAGGACTTAGACAAATGGGACTGATGTCAACTTGAGCTCTTCGTTTTGATGTTGATTTGTTTGGAGCGGAGGCACTGTTTTTGAGGAAAATAAAAAAACATGTAGGTTGTCTAAAATGAAAAGAAAAAGGAATATAAAGAAATGAAGACAGCCTAAGAGACTTTTGGGACAATATTAAACACAACAACATTCACATTATAAGGGTCCCAGAAGGAGAAGAGAGAAAGGACCTGAGAAAATATTTGAAGAGATTATAGTCGAAAACTTCCCTAACGTGGGAAAGGAAATAGCCACCCAAGTCCAGAAAGCACAGAGAGTCCAAGGCAGGATAAACCCAAGAAGAAACATGCTGAGATACATAGTAATCAAACTGAAAAAAAATAAAGACAAAGAAAAATTATTGAAAGCAACAATGGAAAAATGACAAATAACATACAAGGGAACTCCCATAAGGTTAACAGCTGATTTCTCATCAGAAACTCTACAAGCCAGAAGGGACTGGCACAATATATTTAAAGTGATGAGAGGGAAGAACCTACAACCAAGATTACTCTACCTGGCAAGGATCTCATTCAGATTTGACGGAGAAATCAAAAGCTTTACAGACAACGCAGGGAGGTGGGGTGGTGGTGTGATGAATTGGGCGATTGGGATTGACAGGTATACACTGATGTGTATAAAATTGATGATTAATAAGAACCTGCTGTATAAAAAAATAAAATAAAATTTTAAAAAAGAGAACAGATGAAAAGCCAAAACTGATTATTTTATTCCTAGTGACATTTTATATGTTAAATAATTATTTTATAAATTTTTCAGTTGATTATATTGGATTTGATAGGAAAAAAAAAAAAAGCTTTACAGACAAGCAAAAGCTAAGAGAATGCAGCATCACCAAACCAGCTCTACAACAAATGCTAAAAGGACTTCTCTAAGTGGGAAACACAAGAGAAGAAAAGGACCTACAAAAACAAATCCATAACAATAAAGAAAATGGTCATAGGAACATACATATCGATAATTACCTAAAACATGAATGGATTAAATGCTCCAACCAAAAGACACAGGCTTGCTGAATGGATACAAAAACAAGACCCATATATATGCTGTGTCCAAGAGACCCACTTCAGACCTAGGGACACATACAGACTGTGAAGGGATAGAAAAAGATATTCCATGCAAATGGAAATCAAAAGAAAGATAGAGTAGCAATACTCATATCGATAAAATAGACTTTAAAATAAAGAATGTTACAAGAGACAAGGAAGGATACTACATAATGATCAAGGGATCAATCCAAGAAGAAGAACTAACAATTATAAATACATATGCACCCAACATAGGAGCACCTCAATACATAAGGGAAATGCTACCAGCTATAAAAGAGGAAATCAACAGTAACAGAATAATAGTGGGGGACTTTAACACCTCACTTACACCAACGGACAGATGATCGAGACAGAAAATTAATAAGGAAACACAAGCTTTAAATGACACATAGACCAGATAGATTTAACTGATATTTATAGGACATTCCACCTGAAAACAGCAGATTACACTTTCTTCTCAAGTGCACATGGAACATTCTCCAGGATAGATCATATCTTGGGTCACAAATCAAGCGTCTGTAAATTTAAGAAAATTAAAATCATATCAAGCATCTTTTCTGACCACAATGCTATGAGATTAGAAATGAATTATAGAGAAAAAACGTAAAAAACACAAACATATGTAGGCTAAACAATATGTTACTAAATAACCAAGAGATCACTGAAGAAATCAAAGAGGAAATCAAAAAATACCTCAAGGTAAAGAAGATGTGGTACATATATACAATGGAATATTACTCAGCCATAAAAAGGAATGAAATTGGGTCATTTGTAGAGACGTGGATGAATCTAGAGACTGTCATACAGAGTGAAGTAAGTCAGAAAGAGAAAAACAAATATGGTATATTAACGCATATATGTGGAACCTAGAAAAATGGTACAGATGAACTGGTTTGCAGGGTGGTGGTGGTGGTGGGATGAATTGGGAGATTGGGATTGATATATATATACTAATATGTATAAAATAGATAACTGATAAGAACCTGCTATATAAAAAAATAAATAAAATAAAATTCAAAAAAAAGAATCACATAGTCCGAGGACATGACATAAACTGGTTAGAACCAATAGGTCCAAGTTGGCTGATGATTGACTTCCACCAGGCCCTGAGCACACTAAATGACACACCCACAGGCGCCATGACAGTTCCAAGGCCTACCATAAAGGTGAAAAAGTGGGCGGTGGCTCAATTTCTGGGAATCCCCACCCCTTTCCCAAAATAGCTGGCATATTCCTCCCACTCATTAGCCTATGAAATTACCCACCTCTATAAAAACTGACAAACCCATACCCTGGTGCTGCTCTCTCCTGAGATGGTCCACATTCTGTCTGTGGAGTGTGTTTCTCTCTAAATAAATACACTTCTTACCTATTACTTTGTCTTTGAATTATTTCTGTAATGAGACCTTAAGAAACTGAGACAAGGTGTGTGATCTCCATTAAAAGACCATGAGTTCAAGTCCCAATCTGGGTTTTTGCTGGGTTCAAGTCCCAATGCATGAGTTCAAGTCCCAATCTGAGTTACACAGTTTCAGTTTCTCTACTTGAGACACTCTTCACGTGGCTCACTCCCTCAGTTCATTCAGGTCTCTGTTCAGCTGTTATCTTATTATAGAGACCTTTCCTGACTGACCATCCAAAATAGCACATTCCCTGACACTCTGACCCCAGTCTCTGTTTATTATTTCTTCCTAGTCCTTAAGACCTCACGTTTTGTTTTTCAATTAATTAATTAATTTATTTATTTATTTATTTTTGGCTGTTGGTTCTTCATTGCTGCGTGCGGGCTTTCTCTAGTTGTGGCGAACGGGGGCTACTCTTTGTTGTGGTGCGCGGGCTATTCATTGTGGTGGCTTTTCTTTGTTGCAGAGCATGGGCTCTAGGTGCGTGGGCTTCAGTGGTTGTGATACATGGGCTCAGTAGTTGCGGCTCATGGGCTCTAGAGCACAGGCTCAGTAGTGTGGCACACAATGTGGGATCTTCAAGGACCAGGGCTCGAACCCGTGTCCCCTGCATTGGCAGGCAGATTCTTAACCACTGCACCACCAGGGAAGTCCCAAAACCTCACGTTATATTATGTCTATTTACTGTCTTTTTCTCCGAATGGGTATGCTGGTAAAGTGTTTGGTAACAACTAGCTCTCTGAAAACTATTGAAACCGAGCGGGGCCCGGTGGGGTTCCCAGGCGTGGAGGCCTTTTTGTCCCCCACTTCTTGTGGCCAAGACACGAGCCTCCATGACATTCCCCGAGTTCCAAAGGGCAGATTCAAATGGTTGCTCATCAAGGGAGGAGTAGCCAAAAAACCACGCAAGCAAGATTAAAGGGATCAGAGAAGCTCATCAAGATTAGGAGACCAAGACGAGATTAAGGAGGGCAGGCCCTGCTCGCACTCTAATCTTGTCAGAGACCCCACCTTTGAACTATTGTTATAAACCCTCATCAAATCCTCCCGGGTTGAGACACATAGTTTTTCCGAGGCAGGAGCCCACTGTGCCCCCTTTTGCCTGGCAAAGCAATGAAGCTATCCTTCTCTACTTCACCCAAAACTCTGTCTCTGAGATTTGATTTGTCACCAGTGTACAGAAAGGCCAAGCTTTTGGTAACGGTATGAATGTGTTACAGAACACAGTTCATGTGCCTGACGGACAGTGAGGGCAAACATACCGAAACATCGGAGTTTGGAGCAGAGAAAGGTTTATTGCAGGGCCACACTCAAACTCCCCCAATGGTTTTTGTTTTTAATTTTTTTAAACACCTTTATTAGAGTATAATTGCTTTACAATGGTGTGTTAGTTTCTGCTTTATAACAAAGTGAATCCGCTATACTCCCTAATGGTTTTTGGGGAAAGGTTTTTATAGGCAAAATTTGGGGTGAGGGCTGCAGGGTGTGTGACTTTCTTCCAATTGGTTGGTGGTGAGGTAACAGGGCAGAGCTCCAGGAATCTTGTGCTCAGGGACCTTAGTTCTCACAGAATAACTCAAAGATATTGTTTTGTATATTCCCCCCCCTTTTATTTTTGGCCACACTGCGAGGCATGTGGGATCCTAGTTCCCCAACCAGGGATTGAACCCATGCCCCTTGCAGTGGAGGTCCCTATTTTGTATATTCCTTGAGGAAGAAACAGGACCCTACCCCAAGGCTGCACTAATGTTTCTTGCCTGTTCCTCCCTTGTTTCTGCAACCCCTCCCTTCCCTGATTAGCAACTTTCTGAATCTGCCCTTTTAAACTTAGGGAAGGTCAAGGAAGCTTAATGAAGCCTTTTTCCTACAAACAAGAAATAGGGGACACAGAAAGGCTTTTATATCCTGGAGGGCCCCACAGAGCCCTTCTCAGTTTCAAACGTATATATATACATACCTAATTTTTTAAAAATTTATTTCATTTTTGGCTGCATTGGGTCTTAGTTGCTGCACGTGGGCTTTTCTCTGGTTGCGGCGAGGAGGGGGGAGCAGGGTGCCACTCTTGGTTGCGGTGCGTGGGCTTCTCATTGCAGTGGCTTCCCTTGTTGCGGAGCATGGGCTCTAGGTGTGTGGGCTTCAGTAGTTGTGGCTCATGGGCTCAGTAGTTGTGGCTCACAGGCTCTAGAGTGCAGGCTCAGTAGTTGTGGTGCACGGGCTTAGCTGCTCCGCGGCATGTGGGATCTTCCCGGACCAGGGCTTGAACCCATGTCCCCTGCCTTGGCAGGCAGATTCTTAACCACTGTGCCCCAGGGAAGCCCTACATACCTAATTTTATTTATAAGTTTAGTGATACAAAGAATGTGTAAAACACAATTTACATATAACAAAATATAAATGCTCTTACTGTAAATTCCATATTCTCACAGAATGCTTTTGTTGCTATTTGACAAACTCTTGTATCCATAGCCAGTCTATCTTTGCAGCTAACAAGTGTAGTTCCAGCATAAAAATTGGCTGATATTTTTGTTTATAGAGTGTTGTCCAACACCACCAAGTAATTCTCCAGTTCTCAGGTGGACACAGACTGGGTACCCTCCATTGTAACTCAGTTCTGACACTATGTGTCAGATCTCACAGGTTAGGGGCTCAGTCCTACAGGACTGCCCTCAATTTAGATGCCAACTGCAAGCACACGTTGCACCTGGACTTCTGACCAACCGGCTGTAAACTAGAGGTTCCCATGACCCACTCCTTGGGTTTTTCATTTGTTAAAATAGGTCACAAATCTCAGGGAAATATTTACTTATGTTTACCAGTTTATTGTAAAGGATATTATAAAGGATACAGATGAGCAGCCAGATAAAGAGGTACACAGGTCAAGGTCCAGAAGGATCTTGAGAGCAGGAGTGGAATTGGGGTGTACCACCATCCAGTCCAGAAGCTCATCAAATCTTTCCTGAGGTCCGTGGGCGGGACTGAAAGTTCCAGCTCTCTAATCACTGGGTCTTCCTGATGACCAGCTCCATCCTGAGGCTGTGTAGGGAACTCCTCCAGGTCATCCATTAGTATAACTCAGGTGGGAGAGAAAGGGCTTATTATGAATAACAAAAAAGCAGACAATCCTGCCACTGAGATAATTACAAAGATTTTAGGAGCTTTGTGCCAGGAACCAGGGGCCAAATACAGTTTGTCTTCCAGCCCTCAGCCCTCTGTATCTGTGGGTTCACATCCACAGAGTCAACCAAGGGAGGTTGGAAAATATTTTTTTTAAAGTTCCACAAAGTTCCAAAAAAGCAAAACTTGAGTTTCTTGTGCACCAGAAACTCTTTACATAGCATTTACATTGTATTAGGTATTATAAGTAATCTAGATAATTTAAAGTATACGGGAGGGGGAATTCCCTGGCGTTAGGACTCCGAGCTTTCATTGTCTAGGGTGTGGGTTCAACCCCTGGTCGGGGAACTAAGATCTTGCAAGCCCCTGGCACTGCCAAAAAAAAAAAAAAAACAACAGTATACGGGAGGGCACGTGTATAGCTAGGTTAAATGCAAATACTATGCCATTTTATATAATATACTTGAACATCTGTGGATACATCCTCTCGGGGGTGGGGTGGGATCCTGGAACCAATCCCTCTGGATGCTAATGAAATAAAATTCATAATTAATGGCGAGACAAAAATATTGAAACATAAAATTTTTCTTTGCCCCTTTGGGCCTCCTCCCTCTCCTTTACTGGGTGTTGTGCATCTGCGTTAACCAGACCTCCTTAGGCGATAACAGTCCTTTTTAATCTCATCAAGAGTCACAACTCATTAAGAGATAACCTTCCTTCTTAATCTTGCAAGGGGCCACCGTGACCCAGGAGCCACTGCTTTGTACCTGTAGATCTGGATTGTGTAAACTATCAATAATATGTCATTTGATGTAAACCCTTTGTCTCAAGAACTTCTGTAATTGTGCTTTGACCTCCAAGGGGCAGAACAGCCCTCAAAGCTTTCTGAAAAACTGTCTCCCAGGTTATGATCCTCAGCTTGGCTCTAGTAAAATTTTCCGCTTTTTTTAGATTGACTATTGATTAATTTTTTCATCAACAATACCAAGGGACAACTGTATATTTCCTTAAAATTTTTGTTTCTAAATTTTATTGAAGTATAGTTGATGTACAATATTATGTGAGTCACAGTTGTACAATATAGTGATTCATAATTTTTAAAGATTATACTCCATTCATAGTTATTATAAAATATTGGCTATATTCCCTGTGTTGTACAATCCATCCTTGTAGCTTTTTTTTTTTGGCCATGCCACTTTTGGCTTGCAGGATCTTAGTTTCCTGTAAAGGGATTGAACCCGGGCAGTGAAAACCCCAGGTCTTAACCATTGGACTACCAGGGAATTCCCCTGTAGCTTATTTTATTTATTTATTCATGATTTTTATTTATTTATTTATGGGGCTGCTTTGGGTCTTCATTGCTACGTGTGGGCTGTCTCTAGTTGCAGCGAGTAGGGGCTACTCTTTGTTGCAGTGCGTGGGCTTCTCATTGTGGTGGCTTCTCTTGTTGAGGAGCATGGGCCCTAGAGTGCACGGGCTTCAGTACTTGTGGCATGAGGGCTTGGTAGTTGTGGCTTGTGGACTCTAGAGTACAGGCTCAGTAGTCATGGTGCACAAGCTTAGTTGCTCCTCGGCATGTGGAATCTTCCCAGACCAGGGCTCGAACCTGTGTCCCCTGCACTGGCAGGCGGATTCTTAACCACTGCGCCACCAGGGAAGCCCCTGTAGCTTATTTTATACATAATAGTTTGTTTTGTTTTGTTTTGTTTGTGGTACGCGGGCCTCTCACTTTTGTGGCCTCTCCCTTTGCGGAGCACAGGCTCCGGACGCGCAGGCTCAGCGGCCATGGCTCACGGGCCTAGCCGCTCCGCGGCATGTGGGATCTTCCCGGACTGGGGCACGACCCCGTGTCCGCTGCATCGGCAGGCGGACTCTCAACCACTGCTCCACCAGGGAAGCCCCCAAATTTCATTCTTTTATATGGCTGAGTAGTATTCCATTGTATATATGCACCACATCTTCTTTATCCTTTCATCTGTTAATGTACACTTAGATTGCTTCCGTATCTTGGCAATTTTAAACAGTGTTACTATGAACATTGGGGTGCATGTATATTTTTGAATTAGTGTTTTTGTTTTTTTCTAACATATACCCAGGAGCAGAATTGCTGGGTTACATGTGTATACTCTTTTTTTTGGCCATGACACCTGGCATGTGAGATCTTAGTTCCCTGACTAGGAATCGAACCCATGCCCCATGCAGTGGAAGCACAGAGTCCTAACCACTGGACCACCCAGGAATTCCCAACATGTGTATACTTCTTATCACACAGTAAGAGGAAAGTGTAGGAACGTCTCTCATTCATCAGAGACGTGAGCAACTTACTTGCTGAATTGAACAATAGCTTTTTATTTATTTATTTGACAAATTTATTTATTTGTTTTAGTTGCCGGCATGTGGGATCTTCGTTGTGGTGCAAGGGCTTCTCTCTACTTGTGGCGTGTGGGCTCCAGAGTGCGCGGGCTCAGTAGTTGCAGAGTGTGGGCTCTCTAGTTGTGGCATGCAGTTTTAGTTGCCCTGCGGCATGTGGGATCTTAGTTCCCCGGCCAGGGATCGAACCCGCTTCCTCTGCACTGGAAGGCGGATTTTTAACCACTGGACCACTGGGGAAGTCCCTGAATAATAGCTTTTGAATGGTGGAAAAATATTTAATTTTTGTGGTATCCACAATGTAACAGCTACAGACACACTTTTAATATGCATTATTCATTTTTTCTCCATCACTTTCTTAAGTCTAGACAATGACCGAAACTAGCCCTGATTTGTAGCATTTGCTGATTTCTGTGGGTAAATACTCCCACCATAGCCTATCTCAAGCTGCCAACAATGATGTCACTGAACATGAGTTGGGAAGAAATGCATAGTAGCACACCATTATGTAGTTTTTCCACCACACAGATACATTAGCATAGATAATAGTAAAATTATTAGAAGGCAATGAATTGGAATATTTATTATCTTTATTTTTATATAACTTATTTAACTTTAAGTTTATGTAATTTCATTTTTGAGGACTTGCAAAATTTCTGAAAATTTATCAATTGGCTCTCATGAGCCCACAGGAACCAGCTCCAGCACACCCTGGTTTCCTTACTAGATTGTAAGCTCCATGAAAATAATACCTGGCACATAATATGTACTCAATAAATTCTTCTGGCATAAATGAATGAAAGTAATTTTAGTGTTATTTAGTTCCTTGCCACCTAAAGAACCTGATTAAATTAATTTGGGAGGGAAGTAAGAGGTGGGCACTATTTGAGCTGTTGTCAGACTCTCATGCCTTTTCTGAAGAAATCTGGGAGCAGGTTAGATAAAGGGGTAAATTGGTTAGGGAGGCCTGAAATCTCCAGACTGAGGATGAAGAGTGGGAATGTCCATAACATTATCAGTTCAGTCATCCTCCACAATGCCGCCATAACTTATTATTTTTAAGAAACACATTTCTGGGCTTCCCTGTTGGCGCAGTGGTTGAGAGTCCGCCTGCCGATGCAGGGGACATGGGTTCGTGCCCCGATCCGGGAAGATCCCACATGCCGCGGAGCAGCTGGGCCCGTGAGCCATGGCTGCTGAGCGATGACTGCTGAGCCTGCGCATCAGGAGCCTGTGCTCCTCAACGGGAGAGGCCACAATGGTGAGAGGCCCACGTACCGCAAAACAAACAAACAAAAAAAACAACACATTTCTGCTGAAATCCCTGCCATATCTTCCAGCCTTCAAGATAAAATTCTAAATTTTATCTAGGTCCTTCATGTTTCCAGCTTAATCACTATTACTGCATTCTATACCCCTATATCCAGCCTCATGGGGCCATTTACCTTCCCCTGAACTTGCTCTGCACTGTCTTGTCTTCAGACGTTTGCCCATGCTGGAGTCCCTTCCCTACCAGGAATGCCCCCCTACTCCTTTCTAACTCAGAGGCATCTCCATTTTTTCACATCCTGCTTGCATAGTTTCTCCTCTCTGAGGTCTTAGCTGGTACCCCATCCCCATCTCCTCTGGCATAATTAATTCTCTAGTATTTTCCTACACTGGAAGGATTTACATGGAGGAGATGTTGGTCAAGGATACAAACTTTCAGTTATAAGAGAGTAAGTTCTGAAGATCTAATGTACAGTATGGTGATTACAGTTAACAATACTGTCTTGTATGCTTAAAGCTGCTATGAGAGTAGAGCTTTCATGTTCTCACCATAACAACGCCACAAAAGAGGGAAGTCCCCGGCAGGCCAGTGGTTAGGACTCTGCGCTTCCACTGCAGGGCACAGGTTTGATCCCTGGTCAGGGAACAAAGATCCCTCCTGCAGGCCACACAGTGCCACCAAAACAAACAAACAAACAAAACCCCCACAAAATGTAAGGTGAAGGACTTGTTAACTAACCCTATTGTGTAAACATTCAGCAACATATATGTGTATCAAATCATCACATTGTATATATTAAATTTATACAATGTTATATGTCAGTTATATCTCAACAAAGCTGGGGAAAAAAAGAATTGACATGTCTGTTTCCCTAATAGATTATGAAAGCCTTGAGGACAGAATCTGATTCATTGTCTCCCATTGTCCAATTTAGTCTCAGGCATTTATTTAGTAGGCAACAATAATTGTTCATCAAAGGGGCAGCCTAGGGAGAGGAAAGCGTAACAGCTAATCTCTCTGGGCCTCAGATCCTCCTTTTTACAATAAGGATAATGTTTCCTTGCCTGCCAGGAAGCTGAAGGAGATGAGCTCACAAGTCATTTCCCAGATCCATGACCTAACTTCACAATTTCCCCTAGAGCAGAGCCCGGTATCAGAAATGTTGAGACGCACTGTGGTTTTGTCCTTCACCCCAAAGACATTTGATCTTACTTTAAGAAGCCAACAGGTGTAGCCATTCTGTCCCTGCAAAAGGCCATACTGAGCTATCTTTGGCCCAGAACAAGGCCCAAGCTGCTGGGAGATTAGTGTTTGGCTGGTGGAATGTCAGGGAAGGTCTGGGCTGAACAGGTTATTAAGCCCCCGCCTTCCCCTGCCAGTGTGCTATGGGAGGTGCACTTTCTTCCACAGCCAGGCTGGGAATTTTCCTCATCCTTGTCAGAGCAGATTTCTCCTGGCGACTACCATGTGCATGTTCTTGGAAGCCCAATAGGAAAGCTTTGCTTAAGTTTACTCAGGAACTGAAAATTGACAGGCAAGTGAGTGCTGAGTGAAAATATTCTTTCTTTAGCGAGCACAGCTGCCCACCCTCAAGTTGGCAGAACTGGCGCCATATCAGCAGAGGATCTGAGGGGGTGGCCTCCTCATCTAAAATATCCACCCCTCCACCTGTCATTCCACCATTAGATCTTAATTCCTCAGCATCTCTAAGGAGGCTTTTCTGCTTCTAGAAACCCAATTGACATTCCAATTCCTCTGGAAAGTGCATGTTAGCTGGGATTAGTAATAGGAAGAAATAAATTCCTTAGCTTAGCATCAAGATACTATACAATCAGATGCTACTGACCTCTATAATTTTATCATCCACTATACTGATCCCCAAAGAACTCTCCCGTTAGCCAAACTATTCTTTGAGCCTACCTTGCGTTTATTTCCCCCTCTGCCTGCTGTTCACACAATTTCCCCTGCCTGGAATATTCGGCAACCCACCTTCCCCTAGTCTGTCTCTCTTCCTTTTCTTTTTCTTCTTTTTTTTAATGGCTGCGTCAGGTCTTAGTTGAGGCACGCGGGACCTTTTGTTGCGGCTCACAGGCTTCTCTCTAGTTGTGGCATGCTGGTTTTCTCTCTCTAGTTGTGGCGAGTGGGCTCCAGAGTGCATGGGCTCTGTAGTTTGCAGCATGTGGGCTCTCTCATTGAAGTGTGCAAGCTCAGTAGTTGTGGCGCACGGGCTCCATTGCCCCACTGCATATGGGATCTTAGTTCCCGCACCAGGGATTGAACCCGTGTCCCCTGTATTGGAAGGCGGATTCTTTACCACTGGACCACCAAGGAAGTCCCTCTCTTCCTTTTCTCAGTAGACATTTATTTATCACCTACTACAGTGAAGCACTGTGTCAGGTTTTTTGTTTTTAATTGTTCACAGAGCCCAGAGCAAAGCTAGGCACATAGCAGGCAAACAGTAAACCCAAGGTCAAACTTGCCTTGTATTCTTTCCATCTCCAGAATTTGCTGAGTTATAATTTGGACATGCAGGTGGGTATGTATTGGTTTCTGCATCTCCCTTGTAAGCAAAACATAGAAGTGAAGGGCTCCCTTTGTGGCACAGTGGTTAAGATTCCGCCTGCCAATGCAGGGGACACGGGTTTGAGCCCTGGTCTGGGAAGATCCCACATGCCATGGAGCAATTAAGCCTGTGCGCCACAACTACTGAGCCTGTGCTCTAGAGCCTGCAAGCCACAACTGCTGAAGCCCGTGTGCCACAACTACTGAAGCCTGCGTGCCTAGAGCCCGTGCTTTGCAACAAGAGAAGCCACCACAATGAGAAGCCCTCGCACCGCAACGAAGAGTAGCCCCCGCTTGGTGCAACTAGAGAAAGCCTGCACACAGCAATGAAGACCCAACACAGCCAATAAATAAATAAATAAAATCTATATAAAAAAAAGTGAAAAACAGAATTTTAAAAGATAACCATTGAAAATATCACTCTTCATTTTAAAAATATTGAGTATGCTTGCTATGAGCTAGAAATTCAGACATGAAAAGACATGCTCCCCTTGTCTCTAGAAGCTTACAGTCCCATGGGGAGGGGCAGGCAAAAACACTAATGATTTTGGAGAAAATAAAGCACTATGTTTGGAGTTAGGGAGACCTGGGTTTTAATCCTGACTCCGCAACTTGTTAGCAGTATGTTTTGAATTAACTCTTTCTGAGGGGGGATGATGATGATGATGATGGTACTTCAGAGTTGCTGTGGAAAAGTAAAGTAATTTCTATAAAACATCTTGCACTGGGCACTTCACATGGGCTCAATAAATATTTGTTTTCCTTCTTTTCTCTTTAAACCACAAGTATTTACGGAGTCACTCCTCTGAGTCTCATGAGGGCTAGACCATGAGGGAATTTAGAACAAGTACCAGCTGTGATTTTCTGCTAATTTATAGTCTGTTAGAGTAGCAAGATCCACACATATGAAGAGTTAATAATACTGTGAGACTGGATTAAGGAGGGCTCGGATTCCCTGGAGAGGTGGGCCTGGAGAGGAGGTGAGATCTACGTTGTGGAAGTGTAGGTATTGGGCGGATAATGAAGGTAGGGAGTCATGAAGGTCTTGCGATGCAGGAGTGGAGGGGCTCCAATGGGTAGGAGAGATAAATAAAGTGGAGCAGGTAGTACGAACTGGACTGTGGAGGGCTTTGAGAAAAAGTCAGAGTTATTTTATGCTTATTTTCAAAGTACCGTGTTGATTTTTGAACAGAGGAGTGGTGTGTTTTAAAAATATAATTTCTCTATACCTGTAAAACGTACTTAATCTATAAAGGATGGATATACAATTGTCTTTGAAGGAGACATTTATGCATTAAGTGAGGTCTCTGACCTTGAGGACCAATGAAGGTTGGGTACAAGGTGTGTGTGGGGTGTCCTATTCTTTTTTTTCTATTTTTTATTCAAACAGGGTGTCCTGTTCTTCATCAGACAGTAATGGTCCTAGGTCTTTCTACTTCCCCAACTATGCAATTACCAGAATGAAAACAAATCTCTTCCAAGGGGAAGGAAGGCAATTCTTTGCCAGTGCATATTCTTCCTGCTTAGTAGTGCTCTAACATCCCATGTGTACTAGTTTGTTAGGACTGCTCTAGGACAGTACCATAGACTGGGTGATTTAAACAACAGAACTCTATTTTCTCACAGTTCAGGAGAAGTCCAAGATCAAGGTGTTGGCAGCATTGTTTTTTGTTTTTGTTTTTTTTCCTGAGACTTCTCTCCTTGGCTTACAGATGGCTATCTTCTCCCTTTATCTTCACGTGGTCTTTCCTCTCTCACTAATGTTCTTATAAGGACCTAAGTCATATTGGATTACTGCTCACCGCAGTGACCTCATTTAACCTTAATTACCTCTTTAAAGAACCTGTCTCCAAATACAGTCACAATTCTGTAATAGTACTAGTGGTTAGGACTTCAGCATATGAATTTGAAGGAGACATAATTCAGCCTGTAACACCACCCTAGAAATTCAGTCTTCTCTTGTAAGTTATTATATTCATATTTATATATCTTGGATTCCTCTCTTAAAGCATACAGCTTTCAATATCCCAGCTCTAAATGCTTTGTTCAAACTTTTTTTTTTTTTTTTTTTTGGCTGTGCTGCGGGGCATGAGGGATCTTAGCTCTTAGTTTTCTTAGTTCCCTGAGCAGGGATCGAACCTGCACCCCTTGCAGTGGAAGCTTGTAGTCTTAAACACTGGATTGCCAGGGAAGTCCCTGTTTAAACATTTTTTAAATCATAAAAGACTTGAGTATTAAAGGCAATTTGAAAATACAGAAGTGAAAATGAGAAAATATTACCTACAATCCCATTATCTAAACATGGTCCATATTAATATTCTTTTGATGTATTTTTATAGCTTTTCCTATGCACAGTGTTCTTACATAGTTACATTCACTCAGCAGATTTGGTTCTGGCTTTTTATACCTAGCAGTATATAGCCAGCATTTCCCCATGTCCTGGCATGTTCTTTGTAAATGTTATTTATAAAGGCTGCATAGTGTGGGATCTAGTAAGAATGCCATAATTTACTTAACCATTCCTCTAGAGTCAGACGTGGAAGATGCTTCCAATTTTTTGCTGTTATAAATAAAGCTGTGAGAAACGTTTTTTTCGGCATAACAATTTTTCCATATTTAAAATTATTTCCTTAGGGCAGAGTACCAGAATTGCTTTGGATGAAGGAGTTTTAATATATTATAACTTTTTGCTTTCCAAAGGGCTTATGCCAACATATATTTCTATTAGGCAAATAAGAGAGTGCCTCTTTTATGAAACACTGATTAGCATTAAGTAACACCATTATTTTCACTCTTTATTAATTTGGTAGGCAAAATGCATATTATTGTTATAACTTTCAACTTAAAGAATTGTGAGTCAAACATCTTCCCATATGTTTGTTGATGGGCTCTATTCCCTCTTTTAGGAATTGTTGGTATGCTTTGTCCTATTATCTACAGAAATTTCAGGTTCTCAATTTGTATGAGCTTTTTTTAAAAAAATATATTTACCTATTAATTTATTTGGTTGCACTGGGTCTTAGTTGCAGCAGGCAGGTGCCTTAGTCACGGCTCCAGGGCTCCTTAGTTGCGGCAGGTGGGCTCCTTAGTTGTGGCATGTGAACTCTTAGTTGCAGCATGCATGTGGGATCTAGTTCCCTGACCAGGGATTGAACCCAAGCCCCCTCCTGCATTGAGAGTGCAGAGTCTTATCCACTGCGCCACCAGGGAAGTCCCTATACGAGTTTTGTTTGTTTGTTTGTTTGTTTGTTTGTTTGCGGTACGCGGGCCTCTCACTGTTGTGGGCTTTCCCGTTGCAGAGCACAGGCTCCGGACGCGCAGGCTCAGCGGCCATGGCTCACGGGCCTAGCTGCTCCGCGGCATGTGGGATCTTCCTGGAACGGGGCACAAACCTGTGTCCCCTGCATCGGCAGGCGGACTCTCAACTACTGTGCCACCAGGGAAGCCCGTGTACGAGGTTTTTTAATGGTAAAAATATTAGACATTCAAAAATTTGTTTCCTCCATCTATTATCTTTTTTTTAAATGTTACATAAAGAAGTTTTCTATTTAAGAGTTGTTCTTTCTGTTGATTGCTTCCTTTCTGCTTCTCCATGGCTTGAATATTTATTTCTGTTTCCTTCAAGCGTTTCTATTTTATTTATTTATTTAAATTAAAATTTTAAAATTTATTTATTTTGTTTTGGCTACACTGGGTCTTCGTTGCGGTGTGCGGGCTTCTCTAGTTGCAGTGTGCAGGCTCTCTAGTTGTGACGTGTGGGCTTAGTTGCCCCACGGCATGTGGGATTTTAGTTCCCTAACCAGGGATCAAACCCATGTACCCTGCATTGGAAGGTGGATGCTCAACCACTGGACCACCAGGGAAGTCCCAAGGTTTGCTATTTTAAAAATATGACAATTCTTGTTCACTAAATCAGGCTGTTTTTTTTTTGACTAAACCAAGCTGAGTGGCGGCCTGGTTTAGTGGAAAGAAGTCATAGTTTAGAATACTGGGTCTGCTATTTAAGGTGTCCTCTCTGTTCTGTAAAATCTGAATATCTACCTTGAATATTTGTAATTGGGATAAAAATAAGATGGACATATGTAGCACTGTGCCTGAAGACAATAAATATTTACCCCCTTATCTTTAAACCATTTTGGTACAGAGTGCAGTGTAGCTCTAAATCTTTCCCCCAGATTGGTAATAAATTGTCTCGCTACTTACTTTTTTTTAAAAATATTTATTTATTTATTTGACTGCGCCGGGTCTCAGTTGCCCCAGGCAGGATCTTCATTGCCGCATGGGGGATCCTTTTTTTGTGTGTGTCATGCAGACTTCTTAGTTGTGGCATGAATGCAGGATCTAGTTCCCCGACCAGGGATCGAACCCAGGCCCCCTGCACTGGAGCTCGGAGTCTTACCCACTGGACCACAAGGGAAGTCCCATCTCACAACTTACTTTTTTTCTTTTTATTTATTTATTTAGTTTTGGCCGCATTGGGTCTTCATTGCTGTGCGTGGGCTTTCTCTAGTTGCGGTGAACGGGGGCTACTCTTAATTGTGGTGCACGGGTTTCTCATTACAGTGGCTTCTCTTGTTGCGGAGCACGGGCTCTAGGCGTGCAGGCTTCAGTAGTTGTGGCACGCAGGCTTCAGTAGTTGTGGCACGCAGGCTCAGTAGTCGTGGTTTACGGGCTCTAGAGTACAGGCTCAGTAGTTGTGGCACACGGGCTTAGTTGCTCTGCGGCATGTGGGATCTTCCCGGACCAGGGCTCGAACCCGTGTTCCCTGCATTGGCAGGCGGATTCTTAACCACTGTGCCACCAGGGAAGTCCGTTCCTTAAAATTCTTATGGTCCAATTATTTTCTGAGGACTTTCATAGGCAGTATCTTGTATGAACCTGACAATGCCTTATAAAGTAAGCAGAATTTAGCTCCTTTATATAGATGAAGAAACAAGTTTAGAAAGGACAAGTTATTAATTAGTAGAGTTAGGAAGGAACTGGACTTTTAATTTTATTTATTTATTTATTTTTGGCTGTGTTGGGTCTTCGTTTCTGTGCAAGGGCTTTCTCTAGCCGCGGAGAGCCAGGGCCGCTCTTCATCGCGGTGCGCGGGCCTCTCACCGTCGCGGCCTCTCTTGTTGCAGAGCACAAACTCCAGACGCACAGGCTCAGTAGTGTGGCTCACGGGCCTAGTTGCTCCGCGGCATGTGGGACTTTCCCAGACCAGGGCTGGAACCCGTGTCCTCTTAATTGGCAGGCAGATTCTCAACCACTGCGCCACCAGGGAAGCCCAGGAACTGGATTTAAAGAAACGAGGCACAACAGTGTTACCAGGGAGTCTTTTTGGCTATTCCACACAGGTCTCACACAGACTCATTCACACATTAACTGTTTGTTTACTACTTTCAAAGGTCAGCATGCCCACACAGCTTAGCTGGCTCTGGGCATAAACATACCTCAGAAACTGACGGTATATTGTAAATTGTCATTGTCACTGTACTAATTTTCAGCCAAACAAACAGCATATGGTCCTCTGGTTAATAGCACATTCACATCTCTGGTGGAAAAATCTTCATGAGAGGCCAAATTTTAATCAGAAGGTTGTTGGTGACATGGAAATTTCAGGGTATCTTTATGACTAATAGGCATGGAGCCCCCATTTCTATCTGCCAAATGCAAAGATCTGCCAAAGGGACCAAAATATTCCATGTGCTGGTCAGGTCACCCTTTTCCCTGCATGGTGTACATTTTTGCTTAAGGTTTTTTTTTTTTTTTTTTTAAAGATTCTATATAGACCGTTCTTTCCGAGTTATCACATTCTTCATGCAGGGTATACTGCATTTGCTTACGACCATTTATTTTACTGTAAGTGAGTAGATTAGGTTTGAATTGTGATTAGCTTTATCTAGGTTGTGAAAATTCTTCGGTATTTATACACTTTGATTCTACCTTCCTGAATGTCAGCCACCTATTACTGATTTTTTTCTGAAATGGGCCTCATTTAAAAATGACTGATTTCACTCACCTACCTTAGGTACAGACTTGAAAATAAAAAACCCAGGCTTCTGAGAATTTCTCCAGTGTATTTTCCATCACGTTAAAATGCTCTCACTTCAGTCCAGCCAAGAGCAGTTAAACAAAAACTAGTGAAAGCGCTGGTGATGTTCTTTGCAGTTACAGGGTGTGAAATTAGTTTCAGAGTCGATGTCTCAGTCAGGCTGGGTAGAAAGGGTGGTAGTAAAATCCCTCAGGAGAGATTATTTTGAGAGGATAGTTCTGTTGCATCCAGGTGGTAATAACTTTATTCAGAGAGGTTTTAGGACTTTGATGCCCTTATTTTTCCCACTGATCCTAGGCCTTAGGTAGGACTTCCTCCTTGATGAATGATAATTTAGTGAAAGCACCCAGTGCAGTAAGCCTGGAATAGAAAGACAGATTAAAAAAATATTTATTTATTTATTTAGGTCTGTGTTGGGTTTTCGTTGCTGTGCGTGGGCTTTCTCTAGATGCGGTGAGCAGAGGCTACTCTTTGTTGGGGTGCACAGGCTTCTCATTTGCGGTGGCTTCTCTTGTTGCAGAGCATGGGCTCTAGGCGCGTGGGCTTCAGTAGTTGTGGGACACAGGCTTAGTTTCTCTGCGGCATGTGGGATCTTCTCGGACCAGGGATTGAACCCGTGTCCCCTGCATTGGCAGGCAGATTCTTAACCACTGCGCCACCAGGGAAGCCAGACAGATGTTTTAAAATATATTAACGAGAGGAAATTGAGGTCTGGAGAGGTAACATAGCATGTACAAGCTAACACATAGTCTCTGGTCTCTCTCTCTTTTTTTAAAATACATTTATTTATTTTTGGCTGCGTTGGGTCTTCGTTGTTTCATGCAGGCTTTCTCTAGCTGTGGTGAGAGGGGCCTACTCTTCCTTGCGGTGAACGTGCTTCTCATTGCGTGGCTTCTTTTGTTGCGGAGCACGGGCTCTAGGCATGCGGGTTTCAGTAGTTGTGGCACTTGTGCTCGGTAGTTGTGGCTCGTGGGCTCTAGAGTGCAGGCTCAGTAGTTGTGGTGCACGGGTTTAGTTGCTCCGCGGCACGTGGGATCTTCCTGAACCAGGGATTGAACCTGTGTCCCCTGCATTGGCAGGTGGATTCTTAACCACTGTGCCACCAGGGAAGTCCCTGGTCTCTCTTTTCTTAAAAGTTAATCTTTAATTAAAACACCAGTACTACTCCGTGTAGAAAATTAAAACATTATAGATTTGACTAGCACCCTCAATCACAAACCCTCTTTCCCACTTCTCAGATACAGCTGTTATCAGGTTTGTATACATCCTTTCGGAAGTGTTTTCTTATGCTCTTTTCATCAAGTCTTTGCTTCTCAAGGGTAATTTTCATCTTAGATTCTCCCACACCTTTCGGTAGGGCAGGAATACAAAAAGGAGAAAGACTGAATTGACCAGACAAAATCCTAGCTTACTGTCAAAAGAGAGATAAGATACATCTACACATGAATGGTCATGATAATAAGTTGTTTGTTAAAGGCACAGCCTGAGCATTCTTTGATCAATGCAGATGAATAACAAAGGCTTCCCCTGAACTGAGCAGGACATTAAGGTTTCAAGTGTTTTTCATCAAGTAATTTAATCTGTAACTAGTCTATTATTGAAACTAGCAAGTTAGTAATTAGCATAGTGCCCTACACAAAGATCACTATATGCTAACTCCCTTCTCACCTTTACTTAGACCTGTTGTGCCCAAAGGATGCATACAGGGTGTGAAAATAATTACTAATACTTACTGAAGGTTTATTCTATGCCAAAGTGGTAGTTCACGTAATCTCATTTAATTTCACAAGCAGGTGATGTGGTGTTATCACAAAGAAAAGCTCGAATTGAGGTAAGGCCTGGTGGACTCCAAAGTCCGTGTGTCTAACCAGTCTCGGATACTGCCTTTGAGGATCAAATAGGCCAGTAAATGAGAAAATACTTTAAACTCTAAAATACTATGCTACAATTATAAACCGTTATCTTCTTTTTATGCCTAATTCCTGGAGTTAAAACAGGTGAGGTCATTTTGCAAGGCGGGTTATTCATTGTTTGGAGATAGAAAACCTGGTTTGGGTCTCTTCAGCCAGGAAATCGAATGCTTTCCCTACGCTTAAAACCGGGACAATCCCTTCCTCAAAGAGTTGATTCTATGATTTAATAACAGTGGTTGTATAAACGACCGACAACGAGTGGGCTTTCAATAAATGTGTTTTCAGGCATAAGGGGCTTGGAGGTGCAGAATTCGAGCCCACATTCAACAGGGCCGACGCTGCGAGCCTCCTCCCGCCCCGTGGAGGTGCTGCTTGAAGGCAGGTGGGTGCCGCGGCAACCTTCGCGGGCCGTTGGCATTTTCCCGCGCAGGAGGGCGGGGCGGAGCGTGGGCCCGGCAACGTGGTAGCGGAACCCCACGCCCCCGCCGGGACTACATCTCCCAGTAGGAACCACGCTCAGCCACCTGGCGGTGTCCACGGTTATTAGTCTCAGATGCTAACCCTGTCCACTTTCCGTCTCGGCCTTCCGTCGGTCCGAAGTCACAGGCGCACCATCTACGAACCCGGGAGGGAAAGGATGTGGTGGTGGGTGCCTTTGCTGTGCAGCCGGTTGGGAGTCGTGGCCCCCTCACACAACGTTTGGGAGGCTAGGGTCGTCTTGAGTGGTTGAACCATATCACGTGACGGGGGGAAAGCGGCCGCAGGGGAGTGACCTGCGGTGCCTTGAGAGGTCATCACAGAGCGACAACGCTGCTCTTGTGGGCATCCTGGATGCGGTGGGTAGTACGGCCCTGATAACTCCGAGTATGAGAAATTCCGTTACACCTCCCTTGTTGGCTCCATCCGCGTACCTCCCCGCCCCCCCTCGGAGCTGTTGGCCTCGCCTGGTGGGCGTCGGGGGCGGCTAAAGGAAGCGACGCGCTCTGTGGGCGGGCTGATGAGCCGCCGCAGCGAGCTAAGTGTAGCGGCCCCTCCTTCGCGCGTGACGTGGAGGTCACGTGAGGGGCCGGACCGCCTCTGCCGCCGCCGCCGCTTTGTAAGAGGCACATTGGCAGGTAACGAACGGCGGCGGCGGCGGGTTCCGAGTCCAGCGAGAGCAGCTGCGGTAATTGCCACCCTCTCTCTCTCCTTTCCCGTTCCAGGTCGCTGAGCGCTGCAGCATGCGCTTCGTAGTCCTGGGTTCAGCTCTTCTTTCCTCCAGACTCCTTCATACTGCCCCAGCGCCCACCGTGAGGTCTGGCCGAGCTTCCCTCGCCGGCTTCGTGCGTCCTCAGTTTGCCCAGGCCTGGGTGCTGTCCTTCCTCTCCCCCGCGGGTTGTCCTGTGCTCCTTCCTGCCTACCCGGATCCCTGAAGGCCCGGCTCCACCCAGCCCCAGGGGGCGCCTACCCCTCCCCCCCGTCGGGTTTCTGCCCTGGAGGGTGTGGTTTTCTCTCCCACCGTTGTCCCTCCCTGCCTGTCCGCTCGCGCTCCCGCGCCACGCTGTCGCTGACCACCTTTCCGCTTTCACGCCTGTCTCTAGTCCTGGGACTGGACATCTCAGAGCCCAACTTCTACACTCTCTAGCCTTTCCCGGCTACCCGGAGGCAAAGTTCAGTTCTGTTTCTCCTCATTCTGGAAGGCTTTGGTGTCAGACACTTGGGACTCAGTTTTCCTCCTCAGTCCTAGTTTCTGTAGTCTGGCTGTGTCACAGTTGTTCTTTAGTGTAGGTTTGAGAGGGGCTTTGTAATTAAAGCGCTCTCTTTTATAACATTATTCCAAATGTTATTTTTTAATTGGTGCATTGCATCTCAGTTTTCTTTGCCGTGGAATCGCTTTCCCACTCTGCTTTCCCACCTTTTCACCTGGATTTTCAATCTAATTAGTTGTCCAGGCATTTCAGGTGCCATCACCAAACTCACCACTCTGGTCTTCGTTTATCCTTGTTCTCTCTAGGAGTTGATTCCATCATTATTCCTGTTATTTCCTGTTTGACATAGCCCTGTAGTTTACTTCCACCTCTGTTGGATATTGTTTCTACGTGTATCCGAGGGTGTCTCCACCAGTATTTAGGCTTACTTTCTTCTGCTCTTCTGTGCCCTAACAATTGAGAGCTGAGGTCTCCGTAAGATATCCAAAGATCATCTTTTATTTGAAGGGCATATAATTCACTTTTTGGGTGAACCCAGTTATTTTATATTTTCTCTTCGATTATGATAGTAATTTTTTAAACCAAGGGGTATGTCAGTAGTTAGTGTGTTCCTCACTTTTCACCATGAATTGTACATTCGTAAGTTTTAGTGTCAGTTTGTCTAACAAAAGTGGCAGGAAGGTGAACATAATACCTAAGCTCTCCTATATCCTGGGGATTGGGTGACTCGGGTGGTGTCTGTCTCAGGAAAGGGAATAAATTCCACTCTCCTGAGATGGTAGGGTCTTCCAGTGCACCAGCGTCTCTTACCTACCTGCAGAGCCCCTTGGTTAGGGCTGTCCTCCCATTGCTGTGGAGCCTTCACTTATCGTTAGGCAGAAGTGATTAGTTTTCCCCACACTACGTTTCAGCTCGCTTGCAATGTGTTCCTCCCGGTTTTTCCTCCTTAAGGCTAGTTCACATGTGTGGTGAGATTTTTCCCCCGCCCCTGTCCTCTTGCTTCCCACAACTCTGATTTTCTCCACCTGCTTCCTTATTGTTTCTGACCTTAGATAATTAAAACGATTGAGAGAAGGGAGGTTTTTGTTTTGATTGAAATATGACTGGAGGGAATGAGGCCATGGGAAAGGGTTGTGGTAGTTGCCCCTCCTGCCTATTTCCTGCTGCTCTGGTTTCCTCTGGCCTCTCTCTTTAAATGTGGGAGGGACCAGCAGTAGTCACATGGAGCTGCCTTTAGAACCAGGCTGAAACAACAGTTAACACCTCTGCTTCCCTTTCCTCCTTAACTGGTGCAGCCTGTGCAGTGCTCACCAGGAGTGTCTCTTGGTATTAGCCTGAGTTACTTTTATTGTTTGGTGAGAAATGGTAGGAGAACATGGAGGAGAATGGGTTTATTTCATGTATCTGTGTTTTGATGGGAACTGGTTGCTCTCTCTACTCCCTTGAGTATAAACTACACATAGAGAGTATAAATCAGTCTTGAAGGTTTGAACTGGTCTGAAGTGAAGCCTTTACTTTTGAAGCCTTTTTTTTTTTTTTAATGACAACTTAACTGTTAAGATTTTGTTGTTGTTATAAGACACTTTTTTTGGGGGGGTAAGTGTATTATAAAGGATTAATGCCTGCTCAAAAGAAATGGTCTGCATGAATTCACAGACTGTGAAGTTCCTTTGCTTTTAAACAAATCTATCTTGTGAGGCAACCGGTAAGTCAGCAATTATCAGTTAGCTCTTAGTTGTTAATTTGAGTATATGGAGTGTCCTTTAAAAGCTAAATAGTGTGGCACTGGTGGTGTTGACTGGTGAGATGGTGGATCTCTGATAGAGATTAGAAGCAGCTGTTTTCTCTTTTTTTCCCCCAAAAGGAGAGTGGAGATATAACTTGAAGTAAGGCAAAGACAGGAAATATCACTTGGAAGCCTGTGGTAGGTTTTGAAATATTTTTGATCCAACTATCAGATAAGTGTTTAGGGATGGAGTCCTTTTTCTTTTTTAAGTCCAAAGATCACATTAGTTGGGTTTGTTTTGACAATTATAATGCAAACTTTGTATGCTGAAATTTCCTATTCTTTTTTAATTTATTTTCTGGCCATGTCACGCAGCATGTGGGATCTTAGTTCCCACACCAGGGATCAAACCTGCGCCCCCTGCAGTGGAAGCGCAGAGTCTTAACCACTGGACCGCCAGGGAAGTCCCCCTCCTACCTTTTTTTTGTTCGTTTGTTTTCTTGACAGTGTTTCTTTCAAAGATGTGCCTCCTGTGCTTTTTTTTTTTTTTTTTTTAAGATTTTTTTTTTTTTTTTTTTTTTTGCCTCCTGTGCTTTTTAAAGAAAGTTATTTTAGTTTTTTTTAAAAAAATATTTATTTATTTTTGTCTGTGTTGGGTCTTCATTGCTGCAGCGGGCTTTCTCTAGTTGTGGTGAGCAGGGGCTACTCTTCGTTGCGGTGAGCAGGCTTCTTATTGTGGTGGCTTCTCTTGTTGCGGAGCACGGGCTCTAGGCGAGTGGGCTCAGTAGTTGTGGCTCACGGGCTCTAGAGTGCAGGCTCAGTAGTTGTGGCACACAGGCTTAGTTGCTTCGCGGCATGTGGGATCTTCCCGGACCAGGGCTCGAACCTGTGTCCCCTGCATTGGCAGGCGGATTCTTAACCACTGCACCACCAGGGAAGTCCCATTATTTTAGTTGTGAAAATTCTTGGCCTAGGTATTGAAGAACAGGTTCGTGAATTTCTGGCTGACATGGCATGTGTACTACAGTGAGTTTCAATTTTCAGAAAACTCATTTTGATACTGGAGTTATGAGCTCAATTAAATTGGAACCCAGTTAACTATTTGGAATTAATTTATGAAACAGGGCTTGGACTAAGGAATAGGGGTTTCATTTTAGACTAGGCAATGCTCTACTTTTAAAGATTGTTAGGAATGTATTGCTTGTTTTTCTTCATTTGGAACTCTAAAAATAAAAGAACGTATATTTGATTAGGTCAGAAATTTCATTATGAGAATATTTTCAACGATTTGTAGACTAGAGAATTTCATTTGGATTTAGACCTGTTGCTGTAACTTTGTTTCTTGTGTTATAATTAACTTTTTAAGTAAGGTGTCACATAGGAACTTACTTATTTAAAGTTATGTTGTACATACACAAGCCAGTAATACTTTATTTGGCCGTGTCACAGCCTGTGGGATCTTAGTTCCCCGATTGGGGATCGAACACGTGCCTTCTGCAGTGGAAGTGTGAAATCCTAACGACTGGACTGCCAGGGAACTCCCCCCAAAATACTTCAGTGCTTTAATATTTACTCAAAAATTTTTACCTGTCTTAATCTTCTCATCAAATCAGTCCTAGATATACCTATGAAGACTTTTGGAAGCTCAGAGTTGCTTCTCTTTATTAATGTCTTTCTCTCTGTGCCTTCTTTAATTCTTTCCATTCCCATCCTCCTTTCTGTTTTCCTCTTATTCCTCTCTTTCCCTTGTTTTCTCTCTCTCTCTCTCTCTCTCTCTCTCTCTCTCTCTTTTTTGTTGCCTTCTTCTGTTCCTTCACCCCCCTACAAAAACACTCAAGTCTCAACTGAGGAGGTTGTATTCCTTCTGACTTTCTTTGCCACCATAACATGCTGCTTCCCAAGCAAGCGATGAAAACCTGAAATATCTTTGCAGTCTCATGGGCTTGGGGAAGGTGTATAGTGCTACCTGTATTGTGCATGTCTACACAGCTGGAATGTGTGCTCTTTGAAGGGTGGGATTTTTCATTTGATAATAATATAATGTTTGTCATTGTCAGATCATAAGCAAGGGAATAAGTGGGCTTAAAAAATACAAGTTTAACTGAAATAGGGTCTGGGAAAAAAGTGACTGGCTTTAGGATTGATTTACAAGCCTCACTTTAAGTTGTTTCTTATACCAAACCAGTTCCTCTCCCTCTCTTTTTTTCAAGTTAATTTACAAATTTCCATTTTAAAGTTGGTTTTTGAGTCAGGCTGGCTGGCACTATTTTACATAAGAAAATACATTTTAGAAAATTTGAAAAAAAAAGGAGACTTAAAATGGTTTTAACATTTTAGTATAAATCCTTTTTTTCCCTACGTGAAGTATATACCTTTTAAAAAATGAGATTGTACTTTGCATACTTACTCATTTTTTATTGAAAAATATAGAATACACACCAAAGGAGGTATATGAGGTAGAAAAACACGTGTAGAGTTTTCAAAAACTAGTTAAATGACCAACCAAGAAATGGAACATTAATGCTACCTAAAATCCCCATCTCCTAGATGTTACTTTTTCTCTTTCCCAGGGGTTATCATTACCCTATATTTTGGCCTTATTATTTTTAAAAATAATGTTTACTTGGTATGTATCCATAAACAATATATAGTTTAGTATTTCCCATTTTCAATCTTGATCTAAATGGGATTGTATGATTTTCTGATACTTCTTTTATATGTTTTAGATTCATCCACATTGATTCTTACAACTCTCCATCATTTTCAGTAGTGTGGTATTCCATTGTAAGGATATGCCACATCTTATTCTATTGTGATGGATGTTCGTTTCATTTCTAGGTTTTTGCAATTACAAATTATACTCGTTCCCCTTGTGAACATTTGCACCCCACCTCAAAACAAGTACAGTAAACTAATTTGCTGAGACTATGTATAACCGAGAGTGGAATTTTTGGGTTGTGTGTGGGGTATGTGTAACTTCACTAGGTAATCCCAAACTATTTTCCATAGTATTGTACAGTCATTCTTAATGAGGCACCACATTTGAACCACAGAACACAGAAAGTTGAGTGACTGTTTTCTCAGTTCTCTTGAGGATGTTCCATAGCTAGTATCATTCTAGACACCTACAGAAGAATTTAATTCGTACGTACAATGGATACTATAGACATTGGAACTTAATTCTCAAGACCGAATGGGTAAGAGCTCCACATCCTTGCTAACATTTGGTAGTGATTTAATTTTTAGTTTTAGCCAATTCTAGTGGGATATTTTAGGTAGATCTTTTATGAACACCACACGGCTGGATTTTGCTTTTTAATACAGGCTGCCAACTGCTCTTTTAACTGGAGCATGGAGACCATTCATGTTTATGGTAATTATGGATGTTTTGGATATATTTCTGCCATACCTTTTTAAAAAAAAATTATTTATTTTTGGCTGCATTGGGTCTTTGTTCATGCGTGTGGGCTTTCTCTAGTTGCGGTGCTAGGGGTTACTCCTCATTGCAGTGTGCGGGCTTCTCATTGCGGTGGTTTCTCTTGTTGCAGAGTACAGGCTCTAGGTGTGTGGGCTTCAGTAATTGTGGCACGTGGGCTCCGTAGTTGTGGTTCACGGTCTCTAGAGCACAGGCTCAGTAGTTGTGGCACAGGGGCTTAGTTGCTGCCCAGCATGTGGGATCTTCCTGGAACAGGGATTGAACCTGTGTCCCCTGCACTGGCAGGTGGATTCTTAACCACTGCACCACCAGGGAAGTCCTGCCATACGGTCTTATGCTTGCCTGGTGTTTATTGTTTCTCTGTCCTTTTGCAGTTTTAATTCTTTTTTCTGTTTGCTTTCCTCCAATTAAAAAAATTTTTTTTCAAATCTATAAAATCTGAAAGAGTATGATGTGTACCTTTTAAGTGGAGTTACTACTTAATATTTTAACACATTGACTTTTTTTTTTTTTTTTTTGCTGTACGCGGGCCTCTCACTGTTGTGGTCTCTCTCGTTGCGGAGCACAGGCTCCGGACGCGCGGGCTCAGCGGCCGTGGCTCACGGGCCCAGCCGCTCCGCGGCATGTGGGATCTTCCCGGACCGGGGCATGAACCTGTGTCCCCTGCATCGGCAGGCAGACTCTCAACCACTGCGCCACCAGGGAAGCCCTACATTGACTTTTTTCTGTATATACTCCACACATTATCTTCTGTGGCTAAATGATTTGAAAGTAAAATGCAAACATCTTGACGTTTATGCCTAAATATTTCCTTAGCAAGTGTCTCTTTACAACAAAAAGCTTCTCTTACAAACAGCCACAATAACATTATTACACCTAGGAAAGTGAATAATTATTTAAAATATAATGTATAATGTCAATAAAAATCTGATATAAATCCACATTCAGATTTTCCCAGTTGTTCAGAAAATGTCTTTTATAACTCCCTATTCAATCAGGGTTTCTGATTTACCCTATTTAGGTATTGTCACTGAAGTACACTACTGAATGATAATCTATTTCTTTCTTTTTTTTTTTTTTAAAGCTTAGGCTAAGTATTTTTAATATTTATTTTGGCTGCACCAGGTCTTAGCTGCGGGATCTTCATTGCAGCATGCATGCGGGATCTAGTTCCCTGACCAGGGATTGAACCCAGGCCCCCTGTATTGGGAGCACAGAGTCTTACCCACTGGACCACCAGGGAAGTCCTGATAATCCATTTCTTAAGTGATTATTTTCTCAATTATTTATCAGATATAACTGCCAGTCAGATGATCTGATAAGCAAGAGGTAACTACTGTTGTTACTTAGTTAAGATAATTCTTGCAAATGTTAAGTAAATTGCAGTTTATTGTAGGATAAGTGTAATTTTCTTGGGCCACTGGAAGAGTGAAAGTGTTCTATTAGTCCTTTGCCCACCCCAAGTTTTGAAACACTGATGGAAGTTCCTTTTTGATGTGGGAATGAAGCTAAGCTATTACATTTATAAAAACCTTTTTAGATAGTATATTCTCATGACATTTTATTTCTCTGAAATGCTAAGAATGTAGGTTAATCCAAATTAGGCCTGAATGACAGTTTTTTGTTGTTGTTAATGATATATGCTACTATACAGGTGTTTACTTGAACAAAGATTTATTGTTGCTACTTGTTAGCAACTGTTAGGTGCTAGGGATACAGATGAATAATGCACCCTGTTCTCTAGGTGCTTAATTCTAGTGGGAAGACAGTGCAGTTAGGAATGAGGATGCTGTTGGGAGTGACAAAGGAAAGCACTGCCAGTTGATTCCAGGTACTGGGCAAGTCTTCCTTGAGGTATTGGGAGTCTGAGCCTTACTTTTCCTGGGTTATTCCTGTAGGATCAATTATGGGCATATTCCTGAAGTTATAATTGTTTCTTTTGTTAAAACACTTGGAATGTTAAAACGTTTTGAACGTTCAAAATTAAGTTTTATTGGAATTCGCTGTTATTTGGATTACCATATAATTGTTACCTTTTGTTTGGCCTTGACTTGCTGGTTTATTTGTAGCAACTAGTAAAAGAGAAACAAAGTTATTCTTAATGTAATTTAGTCACATTAAACATTTTCTTTGGGGCAGTTTTTTATTGTAACTTAATGAATGTCTCAATTTTTCCCCTCCAATCAAGATCTCATTTTATTTTGATGAGAAATTTCCTGGTATAATATCAGTTACTTGGTGAAATACTTCTTTGAATTGCTGAAGATCAGATGGCCTCTTAAAAAAATTCTTAGCTTATTTAGTACCTTTTTTAAAAAAAAATAAATTTATATATTTATTTTTGGCTGCGTTGGGTCTTTGTTGCTGCACGCGGGCTTTCTCTAGTTGTGGCGAGCTGGGGCTACTCTTCGTTGTGGTGCGCAGGCTTCTCATTGTGGTGGCTTCTCTTGTTGTAGAGCATGGGGTTTTAGGTGTGTAGGCTTCAGTAGTTGTGGCTTGCGGGCTCTAAAGCGCAGGCTCAGTAGTTGTGGCACATGGGCTTAGTTGTTCCGCGGCATGTGGGATCTTCCCAGACCAGGGCTTGAACCCACGTTCCCTGCATTGTCAGGCAGATTCCTAACCACTGCGCCACCAAGGAAGTCCCTATTTAGTACCTTTTTAATTCCTTGTGACTGGGTGTGCTAAGGTAATGGTGGAAAAAATACCCCTGTATATTACAGAACAATCCAGGTGTTGGTAACAGGAGTAAAATCCTTGTTAGGTAAAGTAGACCATTTACTATTTTTTTATCACAGAAGAACTTGCATTTTTTTAAAGGCAGTTTGAGCTGTTTAATTGTTCTAATGCTTATCTCACTTTATCAAAAGATCCTAGCTGTAATGGGATGTAGCTAGCTTACCATGAACCAATTTATATACTCTGACAGTCTAGCCATCTGTGGGACAAAGAAATGACCAGGAAGCCTATAAAATTACACTAAGAACTCAAGCTGCTATTAAGTAGGGCTGTTTAGTATATCGTTAAGTGACCCTAAAACACCATGGAGTTATTATGGATGTCAAGTAAAGAGTAATTGCTGTTTACGTTGAAGGACAGAAAATGAGAAAATGGGTGTTGGAGTGAGAGTTGGCCTTTGGTGATAGTTGTACAGCTTCGTAAATTCTAAAAATCATTGAATTGTACACTTAAGGGTGAACTACTCATTATACCACAGTAAAGTTATTTGAATTGTTTGAATAAATTGACAGTATTTTGAAATAGAATCAACAGAAAAGAAACTGGTCAGTGTACATTAATCCGATAGTTGCTACCATTTATGGTAGCGATTAGGATCTAGGCTAAGCATCTGAGATACATTATCTTCTTTGGTGCTCCTCACAGACTTGAGAAAGAGTAAAGTGGTCAAGGTTGCTTAATCTAGTAATTTTTGTGACTTCCAAGCCTGTGCTCCTAATCACAATACTGTACTACTTTACTTATGTGAAGTACTGCTATTGTGAATACAGCCAAGTGCTAGCTGGTAAGTCAAATAGTGTCCACATTTGTGGTACATAAGGCTGGGGTTTTGTACTGGATGGGGAATGAGGGATGGATATGCAAGTGGGGCCGTTGAACTCCTGTGCCTGGTTCCACTGGACTTAATTTCATTTTTATCTGTTTTATATATTAGGGTTTAGTCACTGGTTTGGTTGGACTTGATTTCTGTGGTTTAAGAAACAAAAACAGCACATCTCCCTTTGCTTTAGTTTTTCATTCTGATTTTACTCGCTGTTCTAATCAGCATGGTGAGCTGGCCTCTAAGCCCTCTGCCAATTTAGGTGCATCCTATGAGGAAGGTCAGACACACAACACTGAGAAGTGGCAATTGATAGCACACCAGCACACTCTAAGAAGAGTGACAGGAAGCCTATAAAATTACACTTAAGAACTCAAGCTGCTATTAAGTAGGGCTGTTTAGTATATCGTTAAGTGACCCTAAAACACCATGGAGTTATTATGGATGTCAAGTAAAGAGTAATTGCTGTTTACATTGAAGGACAGAAAATGAGAAAATGGGTGTTATGTTCAGTATGCTGTTGAGAAAACATGTCTGTGGAGGTTGGAGGCAAAAAACAAAACAAAACAAAAAAACAGGTGCAATTTGGGAGAATGACAAGTGTAGGGATCAGAAAGGAATAAAGACCTTGTATTTATTTTTGATGGTTGGTGGTTTGTGAACAGAAGTTGATGGAGTTTAACAGTTAGCAGTAAGCAGTATTCTAAAAGATTAAACATTCCACTTTGACATCAGTTTCATAATTAAGATAGTTCAGACAGATAAATAAGGGTGTGACATTTCAGTGAAGTAGAGAAGAGGCAATTATTGATATTCTGGTTGATACAGATACCTTAGAAATTCTTAGAACCTTTGAGGCTTTAAGTACAGTGACCCTTAATTCAGGTACCTGTAGAAAGTTGATGGCAGAGAGAATGTAAAGGAAGGCATAGATTTAAGGCCTTAAATCCTTTATTACTTGAATATGGGTATAGGAAGAAATGGTGCACTAAAAGAATGGCTTAAAGGTTTTGAGCTCTGGAACACTTGAAAAATGCTGTTGGTTACTTGGAAAATTTTGGAAATCTTCAAATGATGCAGTTTTGGATGAATTCCATTATAGGTGTAGCTATCTAATAGGCAGTTACCTGGAGGCTGAATCTCTGGAGAGACATAGTCTTTAGCTTTTGCTTTGAAGTTGGAGGTAATTATTGATGCCAGTAGGGCATAAAATTTCTCTGAGAAGAGAGAACGTGCTTAAGAATTGAACAATTTTGTTGTTTCAGGGGTGGGAGAAAGATGGGATGCCGCTTAGGATTTGAGAACAAAAGAACTAAGATGGTGTAGTGTCTTAAAAGCCAAGGGAAAAAGTTATACAATGTGTTGTATGCCAGAGGCAGGTGAAAGAATGAGAACAAGAAAGATTCGACAATTATGTGGAGGTTAGTGGTGACCTGGGGAAATAGTATCTTTCCTTCTGTTGTGGTGGTAGGGTGGTGGAAAGCAGACTGAAAGTTAAGGAGTTGTTTAGTGAGGAAATGGAGGCAGTGAGTGTATTCTTTTTGAGAAATATAGCTTATGTAGTCATTACTTACAATTATATGCAGTTTCCAAGAGTACATGGAAGGTAATTTTTCTAAGCCATTGTTTTTGAAATTAATCTGGATGTATAGAATAGTTGAACAGGTTTTGATGCACATCCCTGTGAGAAGGAAAAGGGTATGGAATATTTTCTCAATGTAGTCATAGGAGATTTCCTTATTAAGGAATTTTGTATTTGGTTTGAATGAAAACTGAGCGTGGTGCATAAGTGACAGGTGTGGTAACATTTAAATGGATTGTGTGACTATGTTTTGATGGATACATTCTTCAGGTAACTGACATTTTTTAAAAAGTTGCTTTTGGCATGAGTGAAACAGTAATAAGGATGCCATTAGAATAAAACAAATACGCTTTTAAAAAAAAAAAGCCAAGCAATTTAAGACTTTATATCTTGAATATATGAGGAAAGCTGAAGAACTGTAATGAAAAGCTGTGGGTGTGAAGTACTTAAAAAATCAGTGTTTATATTTTTGGCTTATGATATAGCTGTTTTCAAATAGCTTAATAATGGATCTACTGAACCTTTTAAATCAATTGTGAAATATTTGTGTATTTGTAACAATTGAGTGCCATATGTTTAAATGATTTGTGCAGAGATGTGAAAAATGAGAGTACTTGAAATATTTTATCTGTCTTCAGTAAGAATTGAAGATTTGTATTGTAAATCAACTAAGCTTCAATTAAAAAAATAAAAAGAATTGAAGATTTGTAAAGTTTTGTCTGTTGTGAAAGTATAGTTGGGATTTAATCACTTTTGGCAGTAAAAGTGATTACTATATGAGAGGGGTTAGCAGAGATGCTGCTTTGCCCCAAAACCAAAACAATAAATTAATGTGAGATAATGGATTAAAACTTTTAAGTGATTAGGAGTTGAACTAGGTAACATTTTGAGTGTTGTTGAATAGGGCTATTTCCTGAAGTTCTTTTCACATCTTGAGGAGTTTGGAGATTTTCCTGTGTTGAGTATTGTTATGGCTTTTCTGTGCTTGAAAATAAGAAACGAGTTAAACTGATATTACAGTTTAAGATAATGTTTTAGCTTAGAGTATCAAGAATCAAAAATCTTTGATTCTTTAATTTTTTTTTAATTTTATTTTTGGCTGTGTCGGGTCTTCGTTGCAGCACGCGCGGTCTTTCGTTGCGGCACGTGGGCGCTGTAGTTGTGGTGTGTGGGTTCCAGAGTGCGTGGGCTCTGCAGTTGAGGCACGCCTGGGCTCAGTAGTTGTGGTGCAGGCTTAGTTGCCCCGCAGCATGTGGGATCTTAGTTCCCCGACCAGGGATCAAACCCATGTCCCCTGCATTGGAAGGTGGATTCTTAATCACTGGACCACCAGGGAAATCCTGAAAATCTTTGATTCTTGATCTTTATAACTGGTTCTGGTCAATATGACTTGACTAAAAGAAAGACTTGGCTTATTGAACTTGTATCCCCAAGATTGGTAAGGTAGATTAGCCTATAGCTCGACACCTTCCCCTTTCTTTCTTTTTTTTAAAAATAAATTTATTTATTTTATTTATTTATTTTTGGCTGTGTTGGGTCTTCACTGCTGCACACGGGCTTTCTCTAGTTGCGGCTAGCGGGGGCTACTCTTGGTTGCAGCGCGCGGGCTTCTCATTGCTGTGGCTTCTCATTGCGGAGCACAGTCTCTAGGCATGCAGGCTTCAGTAGTTGTGGATCATGGGCTCTAGAGCACAGGCTCAGTAGTTGGGGAGCACAGGCTTAGTTGCTCCACAGCGTGTGGGATCTTCCTGGACCAGGGCTTGGACCCGTGTCCCCTGCATTGGCAGGTGGATTCTCAACCACTGCGCCATCAGGGAAGCTCCACCTTCCCCTTTCTGACTGGGTCTCAGGAAGAGGAAATAAATAACTCAAAGGGAGAAGGCGACTTCCTTGCTTATCCCCTTCCCTATGAAGGCCTTGGGATGGAGCAACTAGTGAGAAGTTAATCTTGCTCTGATGGATGTGGAGCTGGAGGGTGGTGGTAGAATGGGAGTGAGGGTGTGAAGGCAAAAGATTTACAAAAATATGTCTCAGTCTTCATCACAGACTAAGACTATTGGCATTACGTCTATCCTGTTCTAGTGACTCTGAGACTTCACTTGATTCTCGCGAGAGGATAGGTGGGGATAAATGCAGCTGAACATGGTTGTGGAAGAGCCAAGTCAAACTAAAGTTAGGGATAGGAGAATTTGAGATGGGAACATTCAGTTGGCGATTTATTACTCTTAGTTGTGGCATGCATGCAGGATCTAGTTCCCCGACCAGGGATTGAACCCCGGGCCCCCTGCATTGGGAGCATGGAGTTTTACCCACTGGACCACCAGGGAAGTCCCTCTTTTTTCTTTTCTGTTTTTTTTTTTTGGTGCTTGATATAATGCATGCTAACATCAGTGAATCAGTGGTTGTCTCTTAATCATTCAAGCTACCATAGAACAACCTGGGGAAAATCAAGAAACATTGAGGGTTTACTGCAAAGACAGCGAGTCAGTGATTAAAAACAATGCAGATGATTTTAAAACAAATGACAAGGAAACAGCCTGAAAGATTGTATTGTCGTTGGGTTCAGAAATTATTTTTGGAATGTGGCCATACTGTGCTGCCCAGAAGCCATGCAGATATGTCAATGCTGCCACTTTTGAGAAAGAGGCCAAGGACAAGAAGGATGATGATACAATGAATTTATTTAGGAAAGTAAGTTCCTAGGTATGTCCTGGAGTTAGAATAGTTCATACTAATTCCTCCCATTACCCATCATGTGACTAAAATAACTGATGTAGAATCAGAAACAGTTAAGTCATGTTTATTGTACTGTATTTGCCAAGGAAGAGAAGTATTGCATTTTAGAAGGCAATTATGTCAAAAAAACTTGGAGCCAAAAACATTTTGGCCCATAAAGAATTTTCTTTCATATTCCCATAATACACCCAACTTCTCAGCTGAATAGTGTAATTGAGGTGCTAATTATTATGCTACCTTGCTTTTCCATAATAGTTTATATGTTAATGTTCTGTGATAAAAGTACAATATAGTCATTTCTTGTGGATTACAATGATGCAAAACAAGTGAAAACACTGGAAGGCTATTCACTAAACTATTAACAGTAGTTATTTTGGGGTGGTGGAACTGTAGGTGGTGGTTTTATTTTTTCCCACTTTTCAGTGTTTTTTTGGAACTTTGTTACACAGTCATACAGTAAAATAATAAAGCAAAATTATGCTTTTTGCAGCTTTCTCACCTTTCCATTTGAACCAGTTGGATCAAAGTTTTCATCTAAGTTTCTTTGAGGGCAGCAATTCTCAAATTTTATTGTTCATGAAGCCTTGTTTAAACATTTCTGATTCACTAGGTCTGGGGTGACCTTGGAATTTGCATTTGTGACAAGTTCTCCGGTGATGCTGATGCTGCTGGTCCAGACACCACACTTTGAGAGCCGCTGTTCCAGAGTGGTGGCTTGACATCCTGGCTGCACATTAGAAATATGGAGAGCTTGTGGGGTTTTTTTGTTTTTGTTTTTTAATTAATTTTTATTGGAGTATGGTTGCTTGACAATGTTGTGTTAGCCTCCACTGCACAACAAAATGAATCAGCCATACACATACAGATATCCCCTCCCTTTTGGACTTCCCTCCCATTTAGGTTACCACAGGACATTAGGTAGAGTTCCCTGTGCTTTGCAGTATGTTCCCATTAGATGTCTATTTTATACATAGTATCTGTAATGTATATGTGTCAATCCCAGTCTCCCAATTCCTCCCTCCCCACCCCTTTCCGCCTTGGTATCCATACATTTGTTACCCATACATTTGTTCTCTTTGTCTGTGTCTCTATTTCTGCTTTGCAAACAGGTTCATCTGTACCATTTTTCTAGATTCCACATACATGCGTTATTATATGATATTTGCTTTTCTCTTTCTGACTTACTACTCTGTATGACACTCTCTAGGTCCACCCAAGTCTCTACAAATGACCCAGTTTCGTTCCTTTCTATGGCTGAGTAATATTCCATTGTATATATGTACCACATCTTCTTTATCCATTCCTCTGTTGATGGACCTTTAGGTTGCTTCCATGTCCTGGCTGTTGTAAATAGTGCTGCTCTGAACATCTGGGATGCGTGTGTTTTTTTTCTCTGGGTATATGTCCAGTAGCGGGATTGTTGGGTCATATGTTCTGTTTTTAGTTTTTTAAGGAACCTCCATACTGTTTTCCATAGTGGCCGTATCAATTTACATTCCCACCAACAGTGTATGAGGGTTCCCTTTTCTCCACACCCTCTTCAGCATTTGTTTGTAGATTTTTTGATGATGGCCATTCTGACCGTTGTGAGGTGATACCTCATTGTAGTTTTGATTTGCATTTCTCTAATAATTAGTGATGTTGAGCATCTCTTCATGTGTTTCTTGGCCATCTGTGTGTCTTCTTCGGAGAAATGTCTATTTAGGTCTTCTGCCCATTTTTTGATTGGGTTGTTTGTTTTTTTGATACTGAGCTGTATGAGCTGCTTGTATATTTTGGAGATTAATCCTTTGTCTGTTGATTCGTTTAAAATATTTTCTCCCATTCTGAGGGTTGTCTTTTCGTCTTGTTTATGGTTTCCTTTGCTGTGCAAAAGCTTTTAAGTGGAGAGCTTTGTCTTTTAAAAATAGATATATAATTTATATACCATAAAATTCATCCTTTTAAAGTATGCAATTCAGTGGTTTTTAGTATATTCACAAGGTTGTGCAAACATCACTATTTCTAGAACATTTTCATCACCCCAAAAAGAAGCCCCCCATTCCCATTAGCATCTATCCATTCTCTCCTGATCCCATCTACTAATCTACTTTCTGGCTCTATGGATTTGCCTCTTCTGGAAATTACATATAAATGGAATAATACAGTATACATATGTGATCTTTTGTGACTGGCTTCTTAGCATAACATTTTCAAGTTTCATCCATGTTGTAGTTTTTATCAGAAATTTTATTCCTTTTAGTACTTGAATAATATGGATAATACTTCATTGTGTGGTTATATCACATTTTGTTTATCCATTCATCATTGGGTTGTTTCTATTTTCTGGCTGTTATGACTAATACTGCTTATGAACATTCCATGTACACATTTCTGGGTGAATATATGTTTTCAGTTCTCTTGGGTATGTACCTAGGATTGGAATTGCTTGGTCATATGGTAAGTCTTTGTTTAACTTTTTAGAAACTGCTTGGAGAACTTTTAAAAAAGAATACTGATGTTTGGGTTTTACCTATTCTGAGCAGCCTGATTTTAATAGGACCTGGTTTCATTTTTTAGAAGTTGCTCAAGTGATTGTACTATGCAGTGAGGGGTGGTGATGGATGGTGATCCACTATTCCAGAGTCTTAAACTTTGTTTATTTGATGATGGGAAATTCCCGATGCTTCTGGAGATACCACCACTGTTAAGAATCGGACATGGATAGAAAGGCACTTTTAGCTAATAAGTAAGCTGACAAACCTGGGTTGACATTCTGGTGTTTTCATGGAGTAGCAGTTTTTCTGGGCTCCTCCTTTACTTGTTTCACCATTCTATTGGTTCCTTAGGCCCACTGTACAACCACAAGATCAGAACATGGCAGGAGATAATAGCATAGTTATCTAGTTATTACTTTTCTTTTTTTTTTTAATTGAAGTATAGTAGCTTTACAATATTGTGTTAATTTCAGCACAGTAATTCAGTATTTTTGCAGGTTATATTTTATTAGAGGTTATTAAAGATAATGGGTATATAGTAATTCCTTGTTGCCAGAGCCTGTGAGGAACTTAGAAGATTTCAGAAATGGAGGCTGAAAGCAGAAAGCAAACTCTGGATGTGTCACTGTATATGTGGGTGGGTACTAATTCTGGGGGAGCAAGACCAGAGAATAACACACAGGAAGGTAAACAGAATCTGATATACGTAGAGCAAGAAAAAAAAGTGTGTGTGAGTGTGTTTAGCAAGAATTATTACTGGATTTATAAGAAAGCCATTAATATATTCTGGTAAGTGGATTTATAGAAATTCTATTTTAATCTAGTTCCAGTGTAAGTTTTTTTTTTTTAAATTAAAAAAAACTAGACCCTTTACTAGTCTTTGTCTATGGTGTAGTAACCCTCTAATGAATGTAACATCTTGGTATTATTTGGGGAGTGCTTGTTTGATTGCAATCTAAATAAAAAGTACAGTATTACAACTTGTAGGTCTTCTGAAATGCCGTATAGTATACGTACCCCCTCCAAGCCCCCTCCCTTTTTAAAAAAAATTTTTTTTTTTTTTTTTAAGATTTTTTTTTGGCCATGCTGCAAGGCATGTGGGATCCTAGTTCCCTGACCAGGGATCAAACTCACTCCCCCTGCATTGGAAGCGTGGAGTCATAACCACTGGAAGTCTGAAACCCCCTTCCCTACCTTTTTTGAGAGAAAGGGCTGTTAGAAGAAGGGATTAAGACTGGTCATGAACAACGAGGGGCTTCTAAGGGATAGGAGGGCAAAGAATCATAAGATAGCTACTGAACTAGGGTCTTGGTTAAAGATAGGGTTTAGAGCCAAGAAATAGCAGTGTAGGAGTGGGACAGATGTAAGGAAGCAGCCATAGGCAGTTAAATACTTTTTCTCCCCTGACCTTAGGTAACCTAAAAGAGAAATATGACTATACCAAATAATTTTTGATGTCCTATAATGTTCAAGGGTTCATCAGCACTCATCTTTTCCGTGGGCAGATTATATGTACAGAATAGCAGATAACATTGTCAGCCAAGCCTGGGCATAGGGGAGTTAACCTTGTCCACCAACTGCTAGAGGCCTGACCTTGCCCTCAGCAGCTGTGGAGAATAAAAGTATCAGCTTGGTCAGCTCCTGGCACGCAGGGCACAAGAAGTTTAGTTGCGTGTAATTGGGTCTCATACTAGAGTTCCTTGGCACTCCTTGGCACTGTAGCTGCCTTACTCTTTCCTGAGTTGGGGATGTAGACTTCCTCTTGTTGGCTGCTTTGGGCTTCCCAAATTTGTTGAGGTTCTTAATACAAATCAGTGTTCTCTGCAGGAATGAAAAAATGAATTTCCTCTGCAGAAAAAGGTTGAGAATAATGGGTATTTTCTTAATAGAAAAAGCAAGAACAGGGCCTCCCTGGTGGTGCAGTGGTTAGGAATCCGCCTGCTAATGCAGGGGACGCGGGTTCGAGCCCTGGGCCGGGAAGATCCCACATGCCGTGGAGCAACTAAGCCCGTGGGCCACAACTACTGAGCCTGCGCTCTAGAGCCCGCAAGCCACAGCTACTGAGCCTGCGTGCCACAACTACTGAAGCCCATGCGCCTAGAGCCCGTGCTCCGCAACAAGAGAAGCCACTGCAATGAGAAGCCTGTGAACCGCAACGAAGAGTAGCCCCTGCTCGACACAACTAGAGAAAGCCCGCGCACAGCAACGAAGACCCAGCGCAGCCAAGCAATAAATAAATAAAATAAATGTGTTAAAAAAACCCAAAACCCAAAAAACATTACAATAGACAACCAAGGGAGCACCTGTGGGTATCTGAAAGGCTGGGAAGCTAGGTGAGATTCTGACCCAGAACCAGATCTTTTGCATCAGGTATGAGTTACGAAGGTGACGCCAACAGTAGTTATGCCGTCTTAAAGAAGAGGAAGCTGAGTTGGAGTCTGTTGTATATCTGTAATTGATATATGTGCTTGCAGCATAGCATAGCGGGTGAGAACACAGACTGTGGAGCCAGATGGCCTGGGTTTGAATCTTGACCTTACCACTTAACTAGCTGTGAATCTTTGTATGTCTTAATTTCCTGTCTGTAAAATAGGAGTAGTATTAGGATGTATTTCAGAGTGTTGTCAGCAAGGTAATGACTTAATTCTGTATGCGTAAAGCACTTCAGTGGTGTCTGGCACTTGGTAAACAGTATGCATTTGTTGCTATATTATTGTCATTACTTAATGGTTTCAGGCTATTGAGAATGAGTGAATGAGTCTTTGATACAGATGAAGGACCCCCTACCCATCCTTGCCAGTCTAACTAAGACAGTCCTGGCCCCATTGGCCTAAGGACCGAGTGAACAGCATCTCTGTGAGCATTCTTTTTTTTTTTTTGAGCTGCGTCGTGCAGCATGTGAGATCTTAGTTCCCTGACCAGGGATCGAACCCGTGCCCCCTGCAGTGGAAGCACGGAGTCTAAACCACTGGACCGCCAGGGAAGTCCCCTCTGTGAGCATTCTTGATGCAGACTAGTTTCTGTTCTTAGTAGTTGAGCTCTTAGCTGATTAAGTAATTCATGTTGTGTGGGTTAATTATATTCTGTTTGAAAAAAAAAAAGACATTTATTTTGCTGTTTCTGGAATATAATTTTTTCTTGATGCAGTGGATGAAATACTCTATGAACCTCCTGGTTTCAGAGGTACCTTCCAATGCTGACACTTTGTGATACTTACTATCTTAAATAAAGCCCTTGGTGCTTTCACCAAAGTCTTCACAGTTCTCAGCATGTTATCAGCAAGTGTTCTGTAACATCTCAGGATGAACAGATGTATCCTTGTTTTTCTGTTAGGGTTTACGTGGTTTGTAGATAAATTTTTACCCAACAATTTTTTTTTTTTTTTTGGCCGCTCTGCGTGGCATGTGGGATCCTAGTTCCCCAGCCAGAGATAGAACCCGCACCCCCAGATTGGAAGCGCAGTCTTAACCACTGGACTGCCAGGGAAGTCCCCCAACAATATTTTTTTTTATGCCTTTTTAATGTCTAACGTTAGGTAGGGTTCTCTTATGAGTTTGTGGTATTTGCTTATGTAAACTTTAATAGAAGTGCAGGTGGCTGTTAACCATGTCCAGTTCATTCTGAAATTCTGGAACACTTGAAAATGCAGCTCTTTCACTGAGGTATCTTATCTACAAAAAGTCCTTGAAAAAAATAACAGTTAATAAAACATTTTCTAAAAGTGTCCCTTTACAGAGACAGTCTTTGTAGTTTAATCAAATTGGTTTATTCTGGTGGTTTACTTTCCTTCTATTACAAGTAATTTTAGACCATTCTTGCACTTTAGATAATCTAGGAAGCTTTGTATGGTATTTTGCTGATTTTGTTTTTAAAGAGGTTAAAAATGTAGTAGCATTTCTTACCCCTGTTAAAATCTATCACATCTTTAATTTACTTTGAATGAGGTGAGGTTAAAATCGGTGTTAAAATTTGGTTGTATAGATTGAATAACCTGGTGCTTCCTGCCACTCAAGAACTTGAGATATGTATGTTTGAGTTTCTACTGGATTATTTTTAGAATCTCTTGCTCTTGTCTGTTTCTATTCTAAGAATTCTCTTGGAACCTGTTCCAGGATAGTAGTTCTTGGGGGTGGAGAGTGATAGGATGGAACACAAGAGTAAACTGAATTCCTGTGGCCTGGCAACTCAGTTGCTTACTGGAGAAGCACTCTCATTTACTACACAGAGCTTTTTTTTCCCAGAAAAGGGAACAGAGAATTTCCCCATATGGCAGTATGCTAAAGGTGTTGAGTTTTTAAAAAATTAATTAATTTATTATATTTTTGGCTGCATTGGGTTCTCGTTGCTGCGCACGGGCTTTTCTCTAGTTGCAGCGAGCGGGAGCTTCTCTTTTTTGCAGTGTGCAGACTTATCATTGCCGTGGCTTCTCTTATTGTGGAGCACGGGCTCTAGGTGCTTGGCTTTCAGTAGTTGTGGCACACGGGCTCAGTAGTTGTGGCTTGTGGGCTCTAGAGCGCAGGCTCAGTAGTTGTGGCCCACGGGCTTAGTTGCTCCGCGGCCTGTGGGATCTTCCCGGACCAGGGTCGAACCCGTGTCCCCTGCATTGGCAGGCGGATTCTTAACCACTGCGCCACCAGGGAAGTCCCAAGGCATTGATTTTTATAGTCTAATTTCCGTGACTTACTCATTTTCACAATTCACTGGTGGTAATTTTTAAGGATGTCGATAATGATTTTGGTAACTTATGCTTTTTACCTTGTTTTATGAATTCATTGTTTCCAGAGGCTTTATGTAAAACATAAGAACATTTGTTGAATCATACATCCTGTTGACTTTGTTTTCTGAGCTCTGTTTTTTCCCAGAGGATTTTAGTAACACTTTTTTCCCCCTCTGCTTACTTTATAAACTTGCACGTTTATCTTTAGAGCATGCGCTGTAGGCGTGTGGGCTTCAGTAGTTGCGGCACTCAGGCTCAGTAGTTGTGGCTTGTGGGATCTAGAGCTCAGCGTCAGTAGTTGTAGCGCATGAGCTTAGCTGCTCTGTGGCATGTGGGATCTTCCTGGACCAGAGCTTGAACCCGTGTCCCCTGCCTTGGCAGGCAGATTCTTAACCACTGTGCCACCAAGGAATTCCCTAGAGATATAAAGTCTTAATGTTTATATTGAGGCAGTGAATTAGTAAATATTTTATAGTTTGAAATATAAGGAGTTTATGGTTTTTCTGATTGACAAGTGAGAATTCAGATACATTACATCAAAGTGTTTGGTTTTAATAGCAAGACTATTAAGACTAAATAGTAAATCAAAAAACTTGATCTAAGCATCCATTCAATTTAGCTTATTTCTGTACATGCAGATTTTCATCACCAGATGGCACTGCTGTAAGAAGAAATTCTCATTTTGTTATATTTAATGTACCTAGTTTATTTTCATAAATGGGGGCACTGAGGATTAAACAGTTAAAGATGAGTGAGAAAAGGATCACATAATTCAATTTAAAAAAGAACTGTTTTGAAATCTGTGGGTAAACTAAAAATGATTTTTTTAAAAAAAGGTTTTACCCTGGGAATACCACTCAGCCAGGCAGGTTTTGGTTGGATGCTTAACTTTTAGATATTTAGCATAGAATTATAGAGTATTAGTGCTCAAAGTGATTTTAGAAAGAATCAAGTAATCCCTTTATTTCAGAAATACTAGTTTCACATTTGTATGATGCTTGACAGTTTCATATGTTTGTATTCATATCTGAGAACACTAAACTCAAAGAAAGCTCTTAAAATAATCGTGACAAAACAATTAACCTTGTTTATATAATACAACTAAAACAGTATTTAGTTGTTTAGAGGACCTATTAAGAAAATTAGTAAATAATATTAGAATAGCTGATTCAATGAAAAGCTTGTGAAACCTTTTCTAGCTAAAATAGGTTTCAGGGACATAATTTTCCTTGTGATGCCTGAAATGGTATCCTGAATTATGGTTCGTCTCTTCTCTAAATTTAAGATACACAGGTCCAAAAGATAACTAGAAATACTTGTATAATGTCATTTCGTTAACCTGAGATGTGTAAGATTTATAAATAGGGGAACATTGTTTCACATCATGGGAGTGCTTGCTTTGAGGTGTCTGTAACTCATTATTTTAGAAAACAGAATTCAATTCATGTATTGTTCTTTTTTGGAATCATTGGCTCTGTTATGATTTGGTCTTTCTTATGTCATTCTTAATTTTTATAAGTTACCAGCTTCTATCACATGTCATTTCAACATATTTATCAAATGTCTCTTATATTGACACCTATTTAGTAGTGAAGGGAACAAAACAAAATAAAATGAATTTCTGGTCTTAACTCGTTTATGATTTAAGGTTAGGAAGACAAGTTAGATATAGAAGAAACAGAATTGATAAGCTAAAATATGAATTGCATGTATGTACTCTAGAATTCAAAGGAAAGTTAATATATAAAAAGTATTAGGAAATATAATCCTAGAAATCTGTAGGCTGTTTTGGGATATTTTAAATGGACTTTGATGGAAACTTAAGGGCTATTTTGGTTATCTACTATGAAGTTCTGACAAACTCTTGCTGGTTTTCCTATTGGATAATTTTCTGTTGCTTTGTGTTTCATGGTATTTCTCTTTGGTTTTTTTCTTTTTTTTTTTGGCTGCACTGAGCGGCTTATGGGATCTTAGTTCCCTGATGACCGGGTATTGAACCCGGGCCCTCAGCAGTGAAAGCAGAGAGTCTTAACCACTGGACTGCCAGGGAATTCCCCATAGTGTTTCTTTCTTTCTTTTTGTTTTAATTGAAGTATAGTTGATTTACAATGTTAGTTTCTGGTATACAGCAAAGTGATTCAGTTTTACATATATTTTTCATATTCTTTTCCATTATGGTTTATTACAGGATATTGAATGTAGTTCCCTGTGCTATACAACAGGACCTTGTTTATCCATCAGAGTATTTTTTTTTTTTTTAAGATTTCTTTGATGTGGACCTTTTTTTTTTTTTTTTTGGGGGTTGGGGGGCCTCT